>NC_090929.1:151670431-151971982 GCF_040938575.1 Ambystoma mexicanum | reverse complement strand
CCCCAAAATCATTTTGCTTAGTTCTTGTAACCTATGACTTCAGCTTCACTTCCCCTGTCTTTTGCTAATTTATCATGGGGAGGGTGGGGGGAACTGATCAGTCCTTCAGACTATCTGTACTGGGAAACTATGTTTCCCTTTTATATTTTTGTAACTTTTTAACAGTGAACACAGAATCTTACAATGTAGTGCAATGGGTATACTTTTGTATCACCCTAGCTTTTTACACTTAAGATTGCTAGTTATTTATATGTGCTATGACCAATCGAGGGAATTCGTCCCTTCTCCCCAAGGCGAACCTCCCCTTTAGAGGCCACAAAGGTGAGCCCGCTCTGCAAGTCCCTCTATAGGATTTCTGGTGAAGTGTGACCTCACTGGGAAGCCCCCTGACATTACACCTTGCAGAGGCGGAGCCGAGGAGAGCCGCAGAGCACATGGCCTTCACAGAAGCAGAAGACACCAATCCGAAACACTGGAGGCCCAGCGTTTGCAAGAACGGAGAAGCCATTGTGAGCCAGGCTAAGAAAATCCTAGGTCTGGTGGTGGCATGGCCACAACGGCATCATGGTGGGCAGTACACCCAGCGCTACTGGGCCAAAACCATGACAGAGGGGAGTGTGCCAAGCTCTCTGTTGCCCGCACTGGTACACAGCAGCAACAAGCGAGACGGTTTGGGAATGGAAAGCAAGCAACACTGAGAAGCACAAAATCCAAAGGTGAGGATTCGAGCAAGTGTCCGGCCGTAGCACGTTACCCTGCACAGTAAGTGGTAACAGGGAGAACATGAGAAGCTGGAGGCCACTAAAGGCACCGATTTGAAAAAAAGAGCTCCTTCCAGTGAGACAAACAAGATGCTGAATATAGAACTGTTTAACTGGAGGTGTGAAAATACGATAAGAATAACGAATAAACCAGAAATAAAAAACGTGCACATGGCTTAAGAAGTGAAGAGTGGAAAAAGCAAGAGAAAGTCAAGTAATTACAAATGGGAAATGAAAAATATCCTATGAACAAAAAAAGAGGAGAGGCAATCTGAGTGAGAAACCCCAAGAGAGGGGAAAGGTTGCATGGGAACAAGGCATAATCAAACTAAGAAAGCCTGGGCTACAAGACAGAGGGATACAGGTTTATCCCAGAGAATAAGGAAGTGGACCAAGGAGAACTGTCGAAAACCTATCCCTAAAAAAGGAACAAAACCCAAGTATGTTCTGAATGAATTTCAAGAAACTATCAAAGAGGTATCAAGAGACTAGTCAAAGATGTTGCTGAGAAAACCTTGGAATAAATAAGAGACATTTCTATAAGAAACAACCAGGAGAAGAGAGACGTTCTCTTGGTCTCATTTAAGTTAGTTACCATAGTGGTCGGGTCAGTTAGATTTAGATTGTACCGTGGACAAATTCATTTGGGACTTCCCGATGACTGACTAGCATCTTTAGTTTATTTAGATAGGCAGGGATACCCTCTAGTACTAGGTAAATATAGGGCTTATTCTTATTTGTTTAAAAGTAAGTCAAAACATCCTTAAAGTGGCCGATGACTCCCAACGCGCCACAATGCATAAAGACAAGCTGGTGGAAGTATATTTTTTACGTTTGCAATATTTCTAGTGGGCGCCCTCAAGTTTACCACATATAGCTACCAAATTTGGCTAGTGCCCTAAAATGGGCTTGCCAAGAGATGTTTCACTTGTTTTTTGGCCATATTTCAGTTTGGCCTTCTTCCTGCCTTGCCAGGTCAGAACATCCCATATGAAGTCATGCACTTGCCCCGGGAAAGCTGCTGCTTTATGGAGTGAGGGGTGGAGTGTCACCCAGGAAAGGGTTGGGACTGTCTGGTCCCACTCCACATCCATGGTGCCAGTCTAGGTGTGGGGCTGGAGCGAAACCAATAGTTGTTCCTGAATGCAAATTCAGGAACAACTATTAGTTTCACTCCTGCCCCACACCACAACTACTGGCTGTTTGAATGGTACAGATCCTTGCCATTTGTGGGTTTGAACTTGCTTCCAGGCTGGATTTTTGAATAAGAAGAGTACTCATTCAGCCATTTCTTGAAATCAGCGTTGGAGCCAAGAATCCCTCCAATGACCCTGAGCAGTGCTACAGCCCTTGGATTAGTGGGACCAACTACACTCGACACCTTCTCGAGGACCCAGTCGTCCTGCGTCTTGGGAAGTGTCCCTAGACCACCCCGTGGACTAACCAGCTCTCTCCTAGGCTACCTCATCAGAAGCGTGGTCATTACACGTGTTTGCTCTCAGAACTTCGGTGGTCAACAGCTCGTGGAAGAAGCTACTTTCCCTGAGAATTGCAGCCTCCCAGTGTGAAGGGATCCTGTCCTAGAGAAGCTTCTTCAACCACAACTGGACAACACCTACCACCATCTGTTTCCGGTGGACATCACTGGAACTCAACTTCCCCTATCTTGTGAAGCATCCTGATAAGGCCTGCATCGGTGAATCTTCAATTTCTTCATCACCAGGAGTTACATCTTTTATCTGGACCTGACCCGAAAAATCGCTGCACCTGCAGCTCCTGGGCACCTCTCACTGAAACCAACGGTGGGAAATCCAAACTTCCAATGTCTCCTCCTGCTGACCCTCCACCCGGTCAACTCATCAATTCATCTGGAAAAATCAGAGCCAGGAGGTCAAGTAAACGCAAAGTATTTGTCTCCCCTCATGTCCTCCATAGGATAACGTTAACAACCAGTCTCTTTGTATCCACCATTCCATTCCGCTGCCTTTTGGTCGGTTCTAGGTCATTTGGTCGAAAAAAAAATGGTCGACAGGACAAAAGGTCGACAGGTCAAATGGTCGAAATTTTTTCCCTAAACGAAAACCAAAAAAATATATATATAAATAAAAAAAACATTCGACCATTTGACCTGTCGACCAATTGTCCTGTTGACCATTTGTCTGTGGACCATTTGACCGGAAACCCTTTTGGTCATCAAACCTGTGTAGTATCATCTGAAAGAAAAACACATATTTTACGTATCTAGTAACTTTGTTGCATCTCTCCTTTTGGACAGTCACCAGCACAAGTAACTTACCTGCTACAGATACATTCTGGGGAGGAAGCACTGTGACTTCTGTGACTTTTGGGTACAAAGTCTCATTCTTCTTAAGGATTGGACTGCTAAAGTTCGGGAAAACCACTTGTGACTTGGCTCCATCTTTACTGCATTAATTTACTTCTGTAATGTTCAAGTCATTTGAATGCATGTTTGAGAATCATGTGGTGAATGTTGATTGAGAGTATTATGCAATAAATCACCTGCTAGTTAAATTTCTTAGTGTGCGTTTCAGGCCTAGAATAAATATTGAATTTGTATACACTCCTGTCTACAACAAATTATAATGTACTTCATGGTGTGGACTCATTGTGGATCCCCAACCCAATTCACACGCTCCTGAGACTAGCTTGAGTGCTTTTCCAGCTTACCTTGATTGGGTTTTGGCTAACCTCTCAGATTTCCCTGTTCCCTTTAACTAAGGTGACCTCTTAAAATCAGACCTCCAAGCCAGATTCTAGACTCCACTGCCACTGGTTCTGTCAATTGCGACCATGAAGTCACAAAATGTAGTTGTGTGCAATGCATTCAGAGCCTGGCCATCAGTACAGATGGGACTCAAACCGCCACCGAGCCCAGCAGGTGCAGAAACCACCATGCAATTATCTGAATGTGCAAGAGGAATAGCAGCAATGGTTCCAACAAGTCACTTATTATCCCCTCTGTGAAAACACTGGCTTCTTTTGGGGCTCAAAAATTGTCAATCAAATCTAGCTTCTGAGGGGGGTATGAGCGTCCATTTCTTTATGTTGACCAACAACCCCAGAGCATACATTAGGTTAGGAAGATAATAAAGATACAAGATGCCTCCTGTGGGGACCGAGCACCGATAAGCCAGTTGCCCAGATACATGTGCACTTTTAGGCGCAAGAATGCTGCCACAATTAACATCAGCTTTGTAAACACCATTGGGGCTGAAGGGCAATCATTTATATTGCTAAGGCTCTCCACCCATGGAAAAAAGCAGGTGGTGAGGGGGCCAAATAGTGACATGCAAATAGGCATCCTGCAGATCCACAGCTAATGTGCACCAATTTGGAGCTTTATAAAAAAAAAAAAAAAAATAGCGAGTCAGCCGGCTGTATGGACAATCAAATGAGTGCAGGAGAGATCATCTTGAACTTTTCACGTGGTAAAGAAAGGTTGGACAGGGATACGTCGAACATCATCCACAGGCCAGACATGTTCTTTTTTGGAATGGCAAAGAACCTGGAATACAATTCTAGACCCTCCTCCACAGGAGGTACTCTCCATCACCTCTGTGAGGAGTAGCTCTAAAGTCTACTGGGAAAGAGCATCTGAGCCTTTTTGAAAGGTGTGGGGGAGGAGGAATAGGGGGAAAAGGAACAGTGTCGCCTTTGTGGACCACAGACAGGGACCAATTGTCACGGTTTATCAACCTACATTGAACAAGGTTGCGCTGCACCCTGCCTCCCACTTGTATGCTGTGGAAATGCACCCTTGCATACTTTGACTGCTTTGCCTATGGGGTGGGGGTGGGGAGGGCCACGAAAATAAACCCTGTGGGGACGGTGCATGCCTGCTTTTTATGAGGCACACTGTCCAGTCTGTTGTGCCGTTCGAGGGCTCCTCTAAACCCCTCCCAAACTCTTGGCAGCAAATGACCAGCCTTTGAACATTTGAAGTCCCAGGTTTTGCCATGGTCTTGGTAAGTACTGCCAAAGAAATCACTGTTTGAGCGCTTTTCTTTTTGGTCAGTGTCCAGACTGAAAAAAGCTCCACCCCATCCTTCCGGAGGTCCATGATCCTCTACTGGACATCCGGGTTCGAATTTGGTGGCCTTAAGGAGCACTGGGCACCTAAAGGATGCACCTCCAGCCAACCCCCCTTCCAATATGTCCAGATGATGGAAGACCAGCTCCATGAGGTCCTGTGCAACTTGGGCTTCAATCAAGCCCCAATGGACACCAGCTTGGTAATCCGTTGGGAGGTGCAAGTCTTAGTCCACCCGCTCTTTCCTGAAGTTATTCGCTGCTGCCATAACCACCCCCGCATTAGCCTGTCGCAAAAGCCGAGATCAGAGATCTGATAAACTTTCTTGCCCGTGTTATCAAGAAGGTAGCTCTCCCAGCCCAGAAAGTTCTGAGAGGAAGACAACAATGCAGAAGAGGCTTGGCTCAAAGAGTGTAGCCGCTGCCAGGATCGTGGGGTGTGCCAGGTGATGTCCCATGAAGCAGTTTCTCTGCTGGAAAGTATCTATACCTCATATCGTCCTATTTTGACACCATCATCAGTTTCTGGCAAATTTCAGATGAATTCCAGATGTCTGGGATGGGTGTTAGAATTTGAAACTAACAAGCTCAAGCCCAGTGTGTTAGAGCTGGGTTAGCCCATAAAGACTTGGTTGACTGTTTTCTGAAATCCTTCACCCCCTGGTGCTGTTGCACCACAGGATGATCACATGGGATGAGGGATGACTGCCTAGGAGAGACTGCGGTACACTTCTGCCACAATCCAAGTTCCCTCAGCCTCTTACCCTATCCATGGTGCAAGGCTCCACAATATTTCTATGTATGCACGCAAGGTCAAAGTTTGTCAACCTTTCAATTATACTGAGATGTAGAAGAGCAGTCATGACATCTTGAGGGGGGGGGGGGGGAAGTAATGTGATAAGGAAGATGCACGGAGTGCAGAAGAGCACCCCACGGAACCACAGTGAGCAGGTCAGCCTATTTCATTTGATCGAACACGAGAACCAGTCCTCCCAGGAGGAGCTGCAAGGAAGACATTGTTTGCAGCACCTGGGAAGGAAGCCTGGACGCCCAGGGAGAGGTCCAGTGCTCCGGAGCCAGTCCCAAGATACTGGCTGGTACGTCTGGCGATCCCAAGGCATCAGAAGCAAGAGAACTTCCTGAAGGAAGCCCACTGCTGCAAATACACCGCAGACCAAGCAGAGCCTTTGCAAGCAGCACGAGGTTCGCAGCTGACTGTGGAAGCTGTGAGAAAGCGGTCACGCTCACAAGTAAAACCCACAGGTACGCGAAGGGGTAGTGTACCACTAAAAAGCAGTTGTGGCAAGAGAAAGAACACCCCATACTTTGGTTCTGGGACACTGAAAATGATAGCAAAGAAGCAGTTACATCTTTGGACATATATGGTAGTGTTTGGCAGGAGAGTAAACAAAGCCTACCCAGAAAGAGGAAACCAGAAGGGAATACCATAGTTGCTCATCTTCATAGTCACCGTACCTTGGAGAAAGGTGAACCAGGTTGGCTGTCCCATAGGTAGTACTTGGCAGGAGAGTACACTAAGTCTACCTAAGAGGAGAACTGTTAAAGCCAGGCGAAAAGAACTGTGAAGGATCTGCTACGTAGACACTCCTTTGCACCTTTTGGTTAAATTGTTAGCATGAGGGCTAGAGTTAGTGTTTTGACACGGATCGACGTGATCCGACCACAGACTATTTTCCCACAGCCGAAAAAGTTTGCATGTGAAATGTACGAACCACAAAAGGTTCGTACATTTCCCCATGCGAACAAACATTCTAAAACCCCTACATACCCAGCCCAACCCACAACAACCCCTACACCCTCAACACACCCCCAACTCCTACATAAACAAACCCTACTTACCTTTTCTTCAGGCTGTGTCCCTACGACGCCTGTTCCCTTTCACTTCAGTGCAGCAGGGTCCTTTCTTTCCCCAGGAGCTGCTCTAAAGTATAGTGAGCGGGGTGTTGCAGGGACACCCCCGCAGCCACCATTTTCTTTCTCTTTGGGTGTGCTGCTGGGGTGTCCCCCGCAACACCCCGCTCACTATACCACACATAATTACCTACAATGCTATCACCAAAGTTTCGAACTTTTGGTGTTCGAACCTTTGGTGGTAGCATTTTTCAGAATTTTTGGATGGTCTGACCTTTTTTTCAGGACCGATCGTACAATTCCTTTTGACACAACAGTGGACAATTCTTTATTTGTGACATCCTGGTGGACCATTTAAGATTCACGTTTCACCAGGTGAACCCCTCTTAATGTTAGGGCTAGCGAGACCTTTCCCCAACCCTATTTATGCTTTAATAAAAGTCTGTAGCAACAAAATGCCACCAGTGTGTCGATCTCTCACTACTGCACCCTCACAGGGCCCAATTGCTGATGTAGCCTCTAACACTGGGTGACCATATGACCCTTGGCAAAAAAAAAAGGCCTGTTGGCAGCAGGGGTTGAAATCTGTCTGCGTCACAACAGCATGTGCTCTGATGAGCTCCGAGACAGTCTCCAATATTACAGAAACTAAAGTCTCCTCTGTGGAGGCCTTGTTGGGCCCCCAGCAGTGGCGCCAATAAAGCGTGAGCTCCAGCGACGCAGTAGGCCATGGAGGGATCCTCCCACTTCGATCAGCTACCAGAAAGGAGTTGCCTCAGCGAGCTGCCGAAGAAAATAACAAATTATTTACCTCGCAGTAACTTTCTTTCTGATGGATGTTCCTGCTCTAGATTCCTCATCTAGGATATCCATATCCCAGCGCAGCTGTTCTCTGGAAAAATGTCTGCTGCCAGGAGGCGCCGTATGGCTCTGTCGGGTCAGTCTGATGTCTCTACTCACGCTGCACCGGAAATGACGTCAGGGCCAGTAGAATTAGATGCACCGCTCTCCATGACCTCAGTTCCACACATTTTCCATAGCACCCTGACGCTGATGGACTGTAGAACCGATGGTGTACTAGCTTCCTGCAAAAGGGCAGGTAGGGAGGGCAATGAGGAATATGTGGCAGGAACAACCATCAAAAAGAGCATTACTGAGAGGTAAGTAATTTGTTCTTCTAATGGATTCCTCATCTATAAGACTTCCAAAGCAGTACGTAATCCGAAGGAATTAGGAAAGCAAGGGTCGACCTAAACCAGAAAACTCCTGAGGACTGCCCTACGCAAACTGGCACCCCAAGCCACAAGGGAATCAATGCCATAATTCTTAGAGAATGTGTGCAGAGATGCCCACATAGCTGCCTGTCAAATGCACAGGACAGGTATTCCCTACCCCACTTCTCTTCAGAACAGAGGTGGCAGCCACTCCTCTAGTAGAATAAACTCTGAGACCCGTAGGGACATAGTTCCCTGCCAGATCGTAGCATTCTGAGATGCAGGGAATGATCCACCTGTACAGGTTCTGTTTGGTCACAGCCTTGCCAGCATGAACACCAGCGTAACCAACAAAAAGCTGGTCATCTTTCCTAGCCTCTAGTACGGGAGACGTAGAGCTTAATGGCCCGTACCAGGTCCAGTCGACCAAATGGTTTCTCTGCATTAGAAGGTTGAGGCAGAGGAAAAAACACAGGAAGATGGATCTTCTAAGAGAGATGGAAGTCTGAGACCATCTTCGACAGAAAGGAGGGCCCCACTCTCAAAGTAACCTTCTCTTTGGGAAAAAACAAATAGGAAGGCAAAACAGACAATGCCTGGAGCTCATTCACCTGTCTCACAGAAGAGATGGCAACCAGGAAAATAACTGTACGGGTGAGCAATCTGATAGAATAGGAATGAAGGGGCTCAAACGAAGCGTCCATGAGAAATGTTATCGAAATTCAAATTCCATGCTGGAACCACAAACTGGCAGGGAGGAAACTGGTTACACAAAAAACCCACAAGAACTGCAGAACAGTGAGGATTGTGAAAAACAAGCCCTCTTCCAGTGACCGTTTAAACACAGAAATAGCAGCAAGGTAACTCTTCACATTGCTAATCTGTAGGCCGGCTTGGGACAAAGAAAGCAGAAAATCCAAACAGGGGCAGGGTTCAGGATAAGGGATCTGGTCCCTCTTCCAAGACAATGAAAATGGACACCACCTGCAGGCAGGAAAGAGACTTTTTTTTGCAGGACTCTGAGCCGAGAGACACACATCAATGACACCATCTGACAAGTCCCACTCCTTGTATCTCAGCATCTCAGTAGCCAAGCACAAAGGTTCAGGCTGCTGAGGTTCAGATGGAGGACCTGCTCCTCTTATTGGGAGAGCAAGTCAACTCTACTCGGAAGGCGGCAGATTAATATGTCCAGCAACTCCGGATACCACATCTTCTAGGCCCAGTCCGGGGAGAACAGTATCGGTGTGTTCCAGAAAAGAAAGTCTCCTGAGTACCAGCAGGATGACAGGGATCGGTGGGAACAAAAAGAAGGTCAAAAGTCCACTTGACCATCAATGCGTCCCCCAAAGCTCCCGGACGAGGAAATTCTCTGGAACAGAACAATTTGCACTTCCTGTTGATACTGGAAGTGAAGAGGTCCACTTGAGCAGTCCCCCAAAGAAGATCTCCTCCAGAACTTCCTGACAGAGCACCCACTGGTGGGAGGCTGGGGTTTGACTGCTCAATGCTTCCACTGTGACGTTCTCCTGTCTGGCCAGATGACCCCCCCCCCCCCCCCCCACCGATCCTCCCCTCCGTCATGGAAACTGTTATCCAGAGCCCAGAATCATTGCTTCTATGCACAGAGGCAATGACCACACTGCACATCGTTTGTTGAGGTAGTGCATGGTCACTGTGTTGTCTGTCAGGATCAGCACAGTCTTGCGTTTTACATAGGGGAGCAAAGCGACCAGGGCCCGCCTAACCGCTCTCAGCTCCAACAAGTTGATGTGCTCCTGAGACTCCACTGGAGACCACAGCCCGCTAACCGAACAATCGGCTGAGTGAACTCTAACCAGTCAGAGATGCATCCATGACCAGTGTCACCTGGGGCCAAGGTTGCAGACCCAACACGCCTTTAAGTAAGTTGCCTCGCCCGCAACTCAAGACCTCCAGAAGGTCAGACATGTGGCCCTGGAACTGCGACCACTGGCAACAAAGAAGCCACTCAAGCAATCTCATGCACAGCCTTGCCCTTTGGCACCACTAGGATGCAGGAAGCCCAGAAGGCACAGGAAGGCAGAGGCCCGGACTTGTGTCTGATTGAAGAACAGTGGTCATCTGGAAAATGTTCACTGCTTGATCCTCAGGCAGGAAAGCCCACCCAAGGCGAGTGTCCAAGACTGCCCATATAAATCAGAGCAACTGGGACGGCAGAATCTGAGACTTTTCGAAGTTCAGGGAAAGGTCCAAACTGCATGAGTGCATGTACAGAGTAGCTGTACCAACACTCACGCAAGTGTGCGAGCTCGGACGAGCCAGTCATCCCAAGTAAGGAAAGACATGGACGCCCCTCTCGAGTTGAGCTGTTGCCACTGCCAGCAGTTTGGTGAAAACCCTGGGTGGTGAACAAAAAAACTAATCTCAGGGTCCTGAATTGGTAAGGTTCCCCCCCCCCCCACCCCCCACAAATTTCAGGTACTTTCTGTGCTTCAAAATGGATCGGCACATGGAAGTAGGCGTCCTTAACATCTAGGGAAACCAACCAGTCCTGCAGGGTGAGGGCTTGCAGAATCTGGGTTAGAGTAACCATCTTGAACTTATGCTTGCAAAAGTTCAAGTTCAGTAGCCATACATCCAGAAGGGGGCGCAAGCCTCTGTCGTTTGGCACCTAAAAATAGGTGGAGTACCACCTCCTCCCTCATTCTGATTGCAGAACTAGTTTGATAGTGTTCTTCGCCAGAAGTTGATGGACCTCCTCCAGAGAGAAAGGGGTGGCCAGTAGACAGTGGTATGGTGGGCGTTGAAGAAAAGGAAAGCAATACTCCTGATTGAGGGACTGTATGGACCAAGCATCAGACACGGTCTCTAACCACTCCGTGCTGAACAAGGATAGCATTCCCCCTGCCATTGACGGGTGCTGAGCTCTTCACGGAGGTGTGATGCCCTAAGGAACAGCAGCTGCCGTCATACCTCCTTGTTGTGAACCTCTCCCTCAGCCTCACAAGAAGAGTCTGCTTTTGCCCCTTGCTGGGGCAGGTTGTCCACAGGCAAACGGGGAAAGGGGTGAAAACCCCTACCCATGGCGAGGATTACATTGTGGCTGCTGGATCGTGAGCCCCAAGGACTGTGAAGCCACCTTAGATGACTGGACTTTCTGAAGGGCGTCAGCCTTAGCTCCAAAGAAGCTGTCTGTCAAAGGGTATATCTAGCAGCCTCGGACATCCTTAGGCATGAATGGCGCCCCACCACTGTGCTAGTAGCCATGGACCTGGCTATGCAGTCCACTGTGTCTAGGCCAAATTGCAGCATCTGCCGTGACACCTCCTTGCAGTCTGGGACCGGCAGCTATCACTCTTTGGGACATGCTCAGCCGCACCGGCTACAGCCAACCAGAGCTCAAATGAGAACTTTGCCATGGCAAAAGATGCGTTCACAGCGCCAGACTGCCTGACACAAACACCTTGCCCCACGTGTTCAGCCTTTTGCTGTCCCTGTCCCGTGGTAGCGACAGAAAGGAACAAGTTACTTACCTGTAACTTTTCTCCAGCATGGGTCTGGCGTGGATTCACATGCTTATGAATATTCCCTATCAGGCTGGGAATCCTCAGTAAAGAAAAAAAAATCAGTTTAATTTCTGAACTGTCTTTTTTCTAAGAACCAATAACTGGTCTCTGGGTAATACTGCCCCCAGCCAATGACTGCCCTCTATCTAAGCCCCTCCTCTGGCAGCCATCTTCCGATTTGGTAGCACGTAAAGTGGCAGTAGGACCAAGAGAAGAGCCACAGAGGGGTAGGCGGGAGGGTTCGCATGTGAACCCATGCCAGATCCATGCTGGAGAACAACAGTTACAAGGAAGTAACTTGTTCCTTCTCCAGCATGGGGTCTGGCACTGATTCGCATGCTCACGAATAAAGAATACATAGCAGTACACATGCACAACCACGGGAGGTGGCAAGGCTCAACATAAGCATCTCTTACCTCCCCACCAGGCTCACCTTCAAGCAAACCGGTTGCCCAGCACTGCTTGGCCAACTCTGGACTCCTCCATGGAATCCCTGTCGACGCAGTAGAATCTCGTGAAGGTGTGCGTCGACCCCCCCGCATTGCAGCCCTGCATATGTCCAGCAGGGGCACACCATACAGAAACGCCGTAGTTGCAGCAATCGCTCTGGTCGAATGGGCTCTCGGACAGCCAGGCAACGGTCAGTTCGCCAACCGGTGCCAATGGTTGATGCAACCGTAGAGCCACCTGGAAATGGAAGCCTTGGAGAGAGCCTTCCCATGGTTCACAGGGCCAAAGTGCACAAAAAGTTGCGATGTCTTCCGGAAACTCTTTGTGCGGTCCAGATAGAACTTCAGCGCTCTAGCCACATCCAGCGAGTGCAAAGTCCTCTCAGCCGGCGACAAAGGCGTGGGGAAGAATACCAAGGGCTCGTTTAGATGAAAGTCCAACAGCACCTTGGGCATGAAGGAGGGGTGCGTCCGTAACACTACCCTCGTCTCGTGAAATGTCAAGTAAGATGGTTTTCATGAGAGGGCCTGGATCTCTCCCACTCGTCGCGCAGAGGTGATGGCCACAAGAAAAGCTGTTTTCCACGCCAAAAATGTCAGTGGCGCCGAATCCATAGGCTCAAATGGAGGACCCATGAGCCTAGTCAGCACCACATTGAGTTCCAACGCCGGGGCTGGAGCCTTCACCAGCGGGAACGAACGGAACAGTCCTTTGGCAAACTCCTTAACCAGACGGTGTGACCATACCGACAACCGTCTCGGAGATCTGGTGTAGTGGGAGATAGCCTCCAGATGGAACTTGGAGGCATGAGCCAGTCCAGCCTTGGCCAACTACCACAAAGACGGCAGTACCTGCAGAGCCGTGACTCTTAGAGGATCGATCTTCTGTGCACAGCACCAAACGGCAAACCTCTTCATTTATGTCCATAGCATTTAAGAGTATATGATGCTCTGGCCTTGGCAAGCACTTCCTTGCAGTCTGCTGAGAGATCATAGCACCCGAACACCAAAACTGCAGGAGCCAGGCCTGCAGGTTCAGCGATCCTGGGCCGTGGTGCAGAATTGCGCCTCCTTCCCATGGCGAGAAGATCTGCGACCACTGGAAGCTTGACTGGAGGGGACGCTGACATGCTGTGAAGGTCCGGGTACCATATCTGCCTCAGCCACGCCAGTGCGACCAGGATCATCCTGCACCGGGACCGTTTGAGTCGATTGATGAGTCGAAGAAGCAGCAGAGGGAACGCATACAGAGACAGGCCATCCGAGGGGAATGAGAATGCGTCCCCCATGCTCCCCGGCCAGGGAAACCTGCTGGCGAACCTCCGGCACTTGGTGTTCTTCGCAGTAGCAAACAGATTGATCTGGGGATTGCCCCATCTGCAGAACAGGTGATCCACTTGTTCCTGCGGAAGTTCCCACTCGTGGCAAGAGCGCAGCTCCCTGCTGAGAGTCGGTGACAGTGTTCTTCACTCCTGCCAGATGAAACAGGATGAGGAACATCCTCTGGGCTACGGCCCAGTGCCATAGGTCCTGCGCCTCTTTGGCGAGCACCGGGGATCTAGTGCCCTCCTGCTTCCTGATGTAAAACATTGTGGTGGTATTGTCCGTGAAGACCCGCACCACTTTGCCCTTGAGGGACGAAAGGAAGGACTTGCGGGCCCAAAGCACTGCTCGCAGCTCCAGAACGTTTATGTGCAACGTCTTCTCCTCCGGCAGCCACAGGCCTCTTGCGTGAAGACTTCCGGTGTGAGCTACCCAACCTTCCAGAGAAGCATCCGTCGTGACTGTCTCCTGGGGCGGTGGGATCTGAAAATCTGCACCTCCGGACAGATGTGAGCCAACTCCCCACCACCGTATCGCTCAATGAAAGCACTCGTCGAGCTTGATTTTGTCCTGGAAGCTTCCCGAAACTTGTATCCAACGGTCATCGAGGAACTCCTGTAGTGGACGCATCCACAGCCGGCATAGTCTGATGAGGTAGATGCATGACATAGCGAGCAGCGACTTGATGGTCCTCACCGTGGCGACCTTCAGTGTCAACAGCTGTTGCAGCTTGCCCAAGATGGCCACTATCCTTTCCTCCGACGGAGACGCCATGCACAACACCGCGTTGAGTCGGGATCCCAGAAACAGCGCGTCCTGCGATGGAGTCAAGCAGGACATTAATAGTTCACCCAGAACCGTCAGGAGTCGGAGGGTCCTCGCTGTGTGGTCGACGGCGAGGTCCTTTGAGTTGGCCCGAATGAACCAGTCGTCCAGGTAAGGGTAGACGTGGATCCCTTGAAGACGCAGCTGCACCGCCACAGGCGCCAGGCACTTGGTGAAAACCCTTGGCGCCGACTTCAATCCGAAGGGAAGGGCCTTGAATTGGTATTGTTGCCCTTGAACCACAAAGCACAGAAACTTGCAGTGTCACTTGTGGATGGGGAAGGAATCATCCTCCAAATCCAGCGATGACATAAAGTCCCCTTCTTCTAGCTGTCCGAGCACGTGCTGAAGAGTGACCATCTGGAACTTTTTGGACTTGATGTACTTGTTTAGACAACAGCGGTCTAGGATGGGCCTCCAGCCGCTGGTCTTTTTCAAGAAGAAGTAACAAGAGTACACTCCAGAGCCCCGGAGCCTCTTTGGGACAAGCTCTATCATGCCCTTTTTTAGCATGGCCCACACCTTCAGCAGCAGCTGAGGGACGTGGGTTTCCTGCCGGGCCACCAGTGATATTTGGGGACACTTCCAACACCCAACGGTCGGTGAAGATGGACTCCCACACACTAACAAAGTTTGCCAGCCGGCCTCCCACCAGAGTAAACGGGTGGGGACCGATGCCACGGCCGATTCAATCCTGCTTGGACATCAAAGCACCGCCTTGGGGACCCTGGTGACAAAGAAGTCCTCCGCTAGACTAGGCAAGGCACCTGTTGTTCTCCTGGGCCGAAGAGCAGTAGGGTTGACTGTAAAACGAGGCACCCCCACTGAAACCTTTGGAGGATCCTTGGGATTTGCTACCGGAGGTCCGAAAGGACAGCCGTCACTGTTGAAGCGTGCCCGAGTCACGAGCCGTGTCTGTCTTGATGGCTTGAAGAGACCCATCGACAGGCTTCCCGAACAAATTGGCCCGTTGACTGAACGTCCTGGCAAAAATTGGTAGCCCTAAGCCAGCCCCTGGTCAGATGCCACCTCGCCTTCTTGCAGAATCTGCAACGCTTCCGACCTGTCATCGGGAAGGAAGTCTTGGAGGGGAGCGATCTTGAACCACAGCGCCCAGTAGTAACGTGCCAAAATGGCGAGAGCGTTGGTGGCCTTGATTGTAGTCGCAGCTGATGTGATAACCTGTCGACCCATGGCATCCAACTTCTTCCCCTCAATGTCTGGGGGAGAGGGGTGGGAGGCCGCTGAAGGAGGAGCCCGAAGACTACTTCCTGGCTGCTGCTGATACCACAGAGTCCGGTGACAGTTGGGTCTGCAAGCACTTTGACGCAGAGTTCAGCACCCTGTACTTCTCCTCATAACGGTCCCTCTTCGCCGGGGCCGTGGAAGGGTTCTTCATGAGGGCCAACCCCTCGTCCCAAATGTCATCCAGGAGTGGGACCGAAAGGACAGTCTTCCTCTTGGCCTTGCGGCACTGGTATATGAAACCCTCTTTCTTCTTTTCCTAGGGAACGAGCTGGAAGAGCTCTGAAGCCCTGGAGATCATGGCGTGAAACAAGCCTATCTCGTCAGGTGGCAGAGATCTGGGCGGTGGAGATGGGAGGTCCCCCAAGCCGCCGTTGTCACATCAGGATCCGTCTCATCCCTCGAGACGGGGCGGGGGGTAGGTGGTGAAGGGTGAACTTTGCTCTTCTTGGCCACCAGCTCCTCCGTCGGCACAGGCGCCGCGGGAGGGGCCACCGGTGCAACATTCTTCCTGGTCTCCGAGACCACAGTATGCAAAACTGAGAGCATGTCCGCCGAGATATCCCAAGGTGGCTAAGGCATCCGAGGCAAAGGTGAACCTGGTGACTGCGGCGTAGGTTTGTCGCCCAGGCTCTCAACGCCCTGCTGTGCCTCATCGGTCTCCTCTGTGTCTACTTCATCGCCACCCTCGTCAGAATCCTTGCTGTAGGACCTGCTCTTGACACACTGTTCCTCCTGGAGGCAGGTAAGCTCCTCTGAGGAGATATCCGTGCCCTGGAGGACTACCGCCCCCCCCTTCTCTGCAAGCAGGGGGGTACGGTTTCGGTGAAATGACTGGCATCATCTTCTCTGGTGTCTTCTCTAGGGGCTGAAAAGAGGACTCCCTCCTGGCAGGCAGGGATACTCTTGCCTTCGGGGGTGCGTCCTGCAGTTCCGCCACGGCGGCCTTCGCGAGGGACGCCACCACCCCCTCGATGGAAGGTTGGGCCTTCATCAGATTCACCTGGGCCTGAATATCCCGAGCCTTAGCTGGTGATTGAAGATGCTGGTTACGCGGACCTCTCCCTGGGCGCCGAGGAGCCCGTCGCAACGGCGCACCCGGTGACAGTGAACTCATGGTGCTTAGTCTTTTGTTGGGCCCCTGTGGGAGGAGCGCCCTCAAAGATCTTAGAAGACCGCTCAGCTTTCTTGGGAGCAGGAGTGGCATGCTGCTGGGACCCACCCATAGCAGGAGCCTTGGCCTGTAGCCACTCCTTGAGCCGCCTATGCCAATCCTTCAGTGTGTGGGGCACCATCTCCTGACAAAACGCACAGTCCTTCTCCACGTGCGCTGGGTCTGGGTACAGGCAGTAGAGGCACTTGGAATGATTGTCGTCCGAGAAGACATTCCGCAAGCCGCAGTCGGAATAAATCTTGAAAAGGGGAGCTGAATCATCCTTCTCCTCCGACATGTCCACGCAGCGTAGGCCTTGAAGAAACTTCAGGAATCCTCCACGAAGAAACTTGACAAAATTCATCCTTGAGGGGCGCTGAAGAATCCGAAAAACAGGTCCCCGTTAATCGGAAGGTATATCAATGGAGCGCGAGGCTCGATTGACCGAATAAAATAGATCAAATCTCTTCCAAAAAGCGCAGAACACAATAAAAAGCGCGAGAGCTAAGCACGCGGACTCCCAACACTTGAACATGCGGTAAAAATCTGAAGATGCCTGCCAGATGAGGGGCTTAGGTAGAGGGCAGTCATTGGCTGGGGGCAATATGACCCAGAGACCAGTGATTGGTTGTTAGGGGAAAGACAGTTCAGAAATTAAACTGAAACTGATTTTTCTTTACAGAGGATTCCCAGCCTGACGACAGGGAATATTCATGAGCATGTGAATCCATGCCAGACCCCATGCTGGAGAAAGTAGATGTCTTCCGGCTTGTCCTTGCGGTCTGTACCACCAGGCTTTCAGGTGATGCAAGGCGGAGAGGAAAGCTGGGTCCAATGGTTCAGGACAGTGCTTCCAAGCCTCATACCTGTTCACGGGTGCAGGTTTCTCCAACACTGGGGCTTCCACCTCCACAATAAAGGGCAGCAGCATCTCTTTCTTTGGGTCATCGTCCAGAATGTCACAGTTTGTATTGCACTCTGGACCTGGACGGCACCGAGAGACCCAGCGTTATTGGACCTTTGCAATCAGGCGCAGAAAAGTGGCCTGATGTTTACCGGATTCTAGCAGAATGTGCAACTCCGAATAAGTGTCCAGACCCCCGGCAGGTCAGCGGCCAGGTCCAGCACGTCACCACTCCCGTAGAACCCATTGGGGAAGTCCCACTCTTCCCTAGAACCCATGGGTTCAAAACCAAATGGGACCTGGTCACCTTCCTTGTTGTAGATGTTATACATTTGACATAAAAGCGTCTCTGGGCAGTGTAACGTATTCAGTCCACAGCACCAATGACAAAGAGGATGCCACAGTCTGTGTCGCGGGCGAAGCCTGCCAGCACCAAGCGATCTCGCTCTCAGCTTGGACCAGGCTTGAAACCTTAGGCATGCGGGAGGGGTGCCTGAGGGTACCCTGTCGGCCGCAGAAGATGCAGTTGGAGCCTTCGGCACTGCAGCCAGCAGTGCCCCTGGCTGTGCCAAAGGTACTGGGGCCGGAACCGCAGGTGCCTTGCCGAAGATGTCAAGCATCTTCAGGAGAAAACATTCCTGTTCCTTCTTCGTGGAGGATTTGGTTGTAAAGGATACCTTTGCTGACTGCTTCAGAGAACCCTTAGAGCTTGAGCGCACTCTCGCTCTCTCCGTTCGATCTGCAGAATGATCAGAGACCGCAGAACCTTTGTTTTGTGGATGAAGGTGAATAGCTATGCTGCCTGCTCCCAAAGGGCCTTTGGGTGCATCAACTCACATGACCTGCAGTCCTGGGTGTCGTGGTCTATGCCCAGGCAGCACAAGCAAATACAGTGCACATTGGAGACAGACATCTACCCATCACAGTACACGCATCATGGCTTGAACACAGAGGACTTCGAATGAGCCAGCATGGGGCATCACTAGAAAAGCTCAATGTTCCTGATAAGCGACCAGAGTGCATGAAAAAATAAAAATAAAAAAAAAAGATACGGAGGTCTGAGGTCATGCTGCTACTTGTACTGGCCCCACAGAAATTTCCAGCGTGTAGAGGCGTTGGACAGCTGAGCTGAGATATGGACATCATAGATGAGGAATTGTGGCAGAAAGGAAATTAGAAGAACAAGTTACTTTCTTACCTGGTAACGTTCTTTCGATGGGATGGTCCGAAGACGTATTCCATATCTATGACAGGTAATCACCACAGCTGTGCTGCTTCGGAAACTTTTTTCGGCGTCGGCGTCCTGCGTCGATGAAGTCGATGTGCCGTCGTCGAGGACCTCCTCCGATGTCATCCGATGTGATAAGTAGGACGCACGACGCCTGTAGCCTCAGTTGTAGTTTTTTCCCCCAGAACGTGTGACATGAGTCCACTGCCAGTCAGACACAAAGCCTTGCGGAACGTAAGCTGCAATCGCAAAAGAAATTCTGCAGCGGGGAAGGTAGGGCGGGAGCGATATGGAATACGTCGTCGGACCATCCCATCGAAAGAACGTTACCAGGTAAGAAAGTAACTTGTTCTTCCAGGGGATTGGGTCCTCCGACGTATTCCATATCTATGACAGACTCCCAAAGCAGTACCAGAGCAAGGAGGAGGGAAAGAATTTAGAATCAAAATTTAGAATTGCCAATCAAATAGCAGAGCAAAGGACCACCTTGCCAAACGCCAGATCCTGTCCTCGGATGGAATCGAGGGAATAGTGACGTACAAATGTATGTACTGAAGCCCAGGTGGCTGCATCACAGATGTTGCGAATAGGAACACCCCTCTGCAGGGCAGTAGATGCAGCCATACCCCTGGTAGAATGGGCCCGCAAGCCAGCAGGTGGTTCCTTACCCGCCAAGCGGTAACACTCCGAGATGGCCAAAATAATCCAGCGAGACAAAGTCTGTTTCGTCACAGCTTGTCCCAAACGCTTTCCAGCGTAACCAATAAAGAGTTGATCATCCACTCTGACCCGGGACATGCGTGAAACATAAAAGCTTAAAGCTCTCCTAGGATCAAGCCTATGGAGCCTCTCCTCTTCCTTACCAGGATGTGGAGGAGGATAGACCACCGGAAGAACAACCCTCTGGCTCAAATGAAATTCCGAAACCACCTTCGGAAGAAAAGGAGGACGAACTCTAAGGACAACCATGTCCTTGTGAAATACAGTGAAGGGCGGCTTAACTGAAAGTGCCTGTAACTCACTCACTCTGCGAGCGGAAGTAACCGCAACTAAAAACACAGTTTTCAGAGTTAACAGCCTCAAAGGGCAAGAATGTAAAGGCTCAAACGGAGCACCCATAAGAAACTTAAGAACCAGGTTTAAATCCCAACCGGGCACCAGGAAAGGTGACGGAGGGAACACATTAGTGAGCCCTTTCAGAAACTGTGAAATTAAAGGGATCTTAAAGTAGGAACACACTTCAGACGAGCGCTTAAAGATGGACAGCGCCGCCAGGTAACCTTTAACAGTACCCACTTGCAAGCCCCTGTGGGCCAAAGAAAGTAAAAAGGACAGAACCATGGGGATGTCACATGCAAAAGGATCCACATTCTGAACTCTGCACCAGTCGCAGAACTTACGGCAACGGTACAGAGACTTTGTTCCTGGCCGTCGGGCCAAGAGCAAACACCTCCATCACGTCTTCAGGGAAGTCCCAATCCTTATACCTCAACCGTTCAGAAGCCAAGCGTGAAGGTTGAGGGATCTGACCTCTGGATGAAGAACCTGACCCCCCCCCCTCCCGTGAGAGCAGATCGTCTCGGTACTGGACGGGGACTGGAGGAAACGCGTACAGCGTGGGAATGACCACTCCACCACGAACGAGTCTCCCAAGGCTCCTTTTGGAGGAAATTCCCGTGATCAGAACCTCTCGCACTTCCGGTTGACACTGGAGGCGAAGAGATCCACTTGAGGGGTCCCCCAAAGGGCGAAGATCTCCAGGAGAATCTCCTGAGCCAACTCCCACTCGTGAGAGATCGTGCTCTGCCTGCTCATAGCGTCCGCCGTCACGTTTACGTCTCCGGCCAGATGAACTGCTGAGATCGAAACTTCCTGCTGGATGGCCCAGAACTCGAGCTGCATCGCCTCCCTGCACAGAGGAAGTGACCCTGCCCCCCCTTTTTGTTGAGGTAGTGCATGGCCACTGCGTTGTCCGTCAGGATCAGGACATTCTTTCCTCGCACAGTCGGCAGAAAAGCCTTCAGGGCTAGCCTGACGGCCCTCAGCTCCAACAGATTGATATGGAGTCTGGACTCCGACGGAGACCAACGACTGCTGACTGTCAGCTTGTTAGCATGAGCTCCCCATCCCGTGAGGGATGCATCCTTCACGATCGTCACCTCCGGCCAGGGAAGAGAAAATGGAGCCCCCTTCATCAAGTTGCCTTCGACGGCCCACCACAGAAGGTCCTGGGCGACCGAGGGCGGCACCTGAACCGGGTCCGACATCCTGCCGGAGGACTGCGACCATTGCATCTTGAGTGCCCACTGCAAAGATCTCATCCGCAGGCGAGCCTCTGGCACCAGGAGAATGCAGGATGCCATGAGGCCGAGCAACCTCAAGAACTTAAACGCTGGGAGCATCTGGGCATGCTGAAACTTGTGCACCATCTGCTGAATGTGAAGAGCCCTCACCTGGGGAGGAAAAAACTGCCCCAGGGAAGTGTCGAGCACTGCTCCGATGTACTGGAGCCGCTGTGTTGGCGTCAAATGGGACTTCTTTAAATTGAGGGAGAAGCCCAGCCTGTGAAGGGAGTGGCAGGTGACGGACAGATGATCCAGAACTTGCTCGGGAGAGCTCCCCCTGATCAACCAATCGTCCAGGTAGGGGTAGACGTGAACCACCCCCCCCTTGCCTGAGATGCGCTGCCACCACCACCATGAGCTTGGTGAAAACCCTCGGGGCGGAGGTCAGTCCGAACGGCAGGACCCGAAACTGAAAGTGCGAGTCGCCAACCGCGAACCTCAGGTACTTCTTGTGCTTGGGATGGATCGGCACATGGAAGTAAGCATCCTTGAGGTCGAGAGACACCAACCAGTCCTGAAGCTGAAGGGCCTGGAGGACTTGAGAGAGAGTAACCATCTTGAACTTGTCCTTCCTGAGGAGTTTGTTCAAACCGCTCAAGTCCATGATGGGTCTCAATCCCCCGTCTTTCTTCGAAATCAAAGAATAAGGGGAATACCATCCCTTGTTCCTCTCCGCTACAGGCACCAGTTCTATGGTGCCTTTCTCCAGCAGGGCTTGAATTTCCTGCGCAAGGAGCAGATCCAGACTCTTCAAAGAGGTTCCCTGGTGGATTGTCGTGAGGCCTCTGCCGAAAGGGAAGACAGTAGCTGTGGGTTATGATCTCCAGAACCCACACATCTGAAGTAATGGCACGCCACTCAACAAGATGCTGCGCCAGCCTTCCCCCAACTGGCGAACCATGGGACATGGCCTCATGATTGAGTGGTAGCGGCGTTACCTGAGGGCAAGGGGCAACTGCCCGAGCGGCCTTGGCACCACGGGTACCCTGTCGTCCACCTCTAGTACCCCTGCGTTGGCCTCTTTGACTGCCAGCTCCTCTCGCTTTACTGAAGGACGAGTAATAGCGAAACAAACCACCCCTCCATTGATTTCCCCTTGACAAAAAGGCGGAGGTTGGCGAACTGCAGCGCCCAACGACTTTGCTGCAGCTTTGGAGGTCTGCAACCTCTCAAGGCTCTCGTCAGCCTTGCTTCCAAAAAGGTGTTCACCGTCAAAGGGCATATTTAGGAGCCGGGACTGCACATCAGGAGCAAACCCTGACTTCCGCAACCACGCAAACCAGCGTATCACGGTGCTCGCCGCCATGGACCTGCTGACGCATTCAGCCATGTCCAAACCTGACTGAACAGACTCACACATGGTATCCTTACCATCCTGAACCATAGCAAGGAAACCATCCCGTTCGTCCCCTTCAGGAATATGTTCAGCCGCTAACGCAACACAGTTCCACAGTGTGTGCGTGAAACGAGACAAGGCACAAATGGAGTTGGCCGCCTGAAGCGCCATACCACCAGAAGAAAACACTTTCTTCGCCCAGCCATCAAAACGTTTGTCGGGTACGACGCCTGCTTTGCCGGGGCCGCTTGCACCACCAAACTCTCCGGAGTGGGGTGCCTGGTCAAGTAGCAGGGGTCGCTACTGGCTGGACGGTATTTTCGCGACAAGGACCTGCCCACCGCCGGGAGACTCTCCGGAGCAGTCCAAGCCGCCGCCACCCTTCTCTGTAGAGCCATATGAAATGGCAGTACCGGCTCAGTTGGGGGACCAACATCAAGGATGTCCGTGAGATCATCCTGCACAAACTCCCCTGGGGGAGCAGACCATCCCAAGTACTCGGAGACCTTAGCCATAAGGCGACGGTACGAGGAATCGGCATGAGAGCCAGGCTCAGGCCTACAAACCTCTACCTCCGGAGAGGTGTCCAGTCCACTGGCATCATGCAGTGACTGCCTCAAATCGTCAAATTGGCTATGGCCCGAGACCATCTCATCTGGAACCTGACTAGGAAGCAGGCCATCAGAATCCTCATCCACCTCCGAAATATATTCCAGGTGGTGAAAAGAAGGCACCCGAGAGTGCTTGCTCTTAACCAGAGCCTTCCTAGGGGTTTCCCCCGCGCCACGGGGTACCTCCGACACCCCGGCCTCGAAAGGCGTCGAGTGAATCGGCACCGGCGTCAGATGCAGCGCCGCCAGCATCGACACAGTCCCTGAAGCCAGAGCTCCGGGCGTGTCTTTCGACGACCTGAGCGTCAACGGCTTCGACGACTTCCTCGGAGTCAGAACCTCGAGAAAGCCAGTCGACGCCCTCGACGCCTCAGGCATCGATGTCTTCCTCGAAGACATCACAGGAGCACACTGTCTCGAACGCGTCGAGGACCGGGACCTGGAACGGGTAAGTCGAGAACGAGTCCCCTTGTCCGAACGGGACCTCTCCCGTGACTCGTGCCGACCACTCTTGCGAGCGGTGTAGCTCGACCTCTCACGGCCAAGCCCACTCGGGGGCGCGGACGGCTTAGTACCCTGCGACTCGAGAATCGCCAGCATTTTCTTCCCGAAGGAAGCCACTTCCTCCAGCGTCGCACGGCTGGTGGGGTAAGCGACGTGCCTGGCAGAGTCCTCAGAGAAGGACCTGGAAGACTACCGCTGTCGGCGCTTCCGAGAATGCCTCGAAGAGGCCGAGGAGTGGCGAGACCGACTCCTAGAAGGAGACCCACGAGACTTCCGACGACGACGCGGAGAGTCACCTCTCGAATCATCCGTCGAAAGCCCCGCAGACTTCGACTTCTGGGGCTTGGACACCCGACCTACCGACAACTTCTTCTTACGTTCCCGTAAGGCTTTGGACGTGAGCGACTGGCAGTCGGTACAGTCATCCGTGTCGTGGGCCTCCCCGAGGCACCAGAGGCAGGCGTCGTGCGAGTCCGTCACCGTCATCTTGGACCCACACTCCCCGCACTTCATGAAACCCGGACGCGGCGTCGAAGACGAAGTAGAAGACATCTTCACACGAAGGATTTTTGCACAAAAACAAACAGGTTCGAAGAACCAAGAAGAACAGAACTCCAAAGAGTCGAGGCGTAACCGAGATTCATGAAGCAACACTTTCGCGGAAAAAAGGAACAACTGAGGCTAGGGGCGTCGTGCATCCTACTTATCACATCGGATGACGTCGGAGGAGGTCCTCGACGACGGCGCATCGACGCAGGAGCCGAAAAAAGTTTCCGAAGCAGCACAGCTGTGGTGATTACCTGTCATAGATATGGAATACGTCGAAGGACCCAATCCCCTTGAAATAAAGTTTCACTCACCCTCTGACTTCACAAAGACACTGAGGTGTTCTGGTGGATTCGTCGGGAAGATTTCCACCCAGTGCGTCACACTCCTGAGGGATTTGTAGGAGTGTCACAGAGCACACAGGCATCCCAGCGGTGGTGCAGGCTCAAACACTCTAGTCAATGAGTGGGCAGGTATGCCGCCGCGAACTAATTGTGAAACCCAGTGCCCACACAGTGAAACACAGCATTAAAGAGGAAGGAAGCTGGGGAAGAAGCAACCAAAATAATTGGAATCACTGCACGGAGCGACTGAAGAAAATGAAAAAAATGAAGGCTGTTAGGCTTCCGATGCAGAGAAAGACGGGGGCGGCATAAGAGGGGGGCAGTGGGCATGGTCGCATTCTGCACATGGTCTGCCCCTGCGCTCTCTGAAATTTACAAGGGAAGCACACTGTGCTTGCTGAAGGCTGCGATCCCATCCCCGCTCTGCAGGATGTCCCATAAGTATGGGGAAAAGGGGATACGAGAAAAAGTGTTGTCGAGCAGTAAATCAAACACCTTTCCTGTAATATCCTGGTGACGGGAGGTAGTCAATTTAGCATGCCTGTGCATATACAGCTCCAGTCATGGCCCTTGCTGTGGTATCTGTCAAGTCTGTTATTAGTTGAACTTGCGGTAGAGCAGCTGCTCTATCCTCTGAAATCCAGAAGGCAAATTCATCTGCAGCCTCCTGCGGAAGAAACTCTAAACCTCTCCATGTATTCCAAATTAAGAATATTAAAGCCAGTTGGAATGTGGCTGCATTAATGTGTCTCAGCTATAATGATGCACCAATATAGGATTCCCCCCCCCCTTTAAATTTCCCATGCCTTAGGATTTTGATACAATGCGATAGCTGTGGACGTCCATTTGCCTTTAGACCCCAAGCCTGCTGATAAAACATAGGATTGTGCCAGTAAAGTTCCCCGTACAAACGGCTTTTCCTTGGGAATTTTATACTTAGAATCCAGAGATTATGTGAATGAGGCATTGCCGAAAGACTTTGGGCCTGCTCTAGAACAGAGGTTTCCATAGACAGAGTTAACCTGCTGTGTAGGGGAGTTTTCCAAAAACGGACGCCTCTGGCTTATCCATCTGGAGCATTTACAGTGCTTGCATGGGTTTTGACAAAGGTCCAAAAATTAATTTGGAAGATTAAATGGATGGATATTCACCTTTAGAGTGTGACTGTGCCATTAGACAACTTCTGTTTTTCATTCCGAGGAGCGGGAGCGCCCTCAAGTGCAGCAGGAACTGGAGATGGGACCTCTGAAGGTCCAAACATTTCATTTATTCTCTGGCCCCAAAACCTCTAGAAAAAGCTTTGACAATATGGTCTGCAGTACTGTTGTAGTAATATCTTTTGCCATTGTAGAAGCCCTGTTGCTCTTCCATCCTCACAGGGGATGTTAAAGAATGTATTCTGTCCGACAATTCTACAGCAACCAAGTTTTTCAAAAGACTGTAAATATTGACCACCACAGGTCTAGGAACCTGTATGTTGGTCAACCCCACTTGGTGTTACATGTATAGTCGCCAACATAATTTCCTGATTTTTCTGGTAAATATGGAGGTAAAATCTCTGGGTGTTTTTGATCTGAGTACTGAACAGTTTCTCTGGTGGTACCATGAAATATTTTGCAAGATCAAATTCCCGTCAGAAGAACCAATTACTTACTCTTGGTAATGTTCTTTCTGATGGATGGTCCTCCCACGGATTCCTCGTCTTAGATATACTCTTCTGCTTTCCCGCACTCTGCAAACATTTTCCCCAGCAAGGAGCGCTGTGCGGTCTGGCATCTGGGATCCTCGAGTAGTCTGCATCAGGACCAGATGTGACAATTTAGGATTTGATAGATTCCCCTTTAAAGCATTGCTTCCCTCACAATTATTTCCCCTTTAGATCATACTTTTGTCTGAATTTCTTTTGGATGCCTCAGAGCCAGTTGGGCATTGTTTTAAGGACTGATTCAATTATCCCCCTCTCGCAACAGGTGGGCATCAGTCAGCAAGATGAGGTCAGCTTCCCTCCAAAGGCCGGTCTCCCTCTTTCTGTATTGGGAAGGGTCTGTCTCTTCCACTGAACAGGGCCCGTGATTATAACTCCAGGTAGGCATCTCTGATCAGTGCTCTGCCATTAATCCAAAATAGGTCCAAAAAGGAAGGCAACCTATTCCATTCTCCTTTCTGATATCAATTCCTCTTTCTCTCCTTCCTCTACATCAGCCAGTGAGTGTTTGTCCCCACATTCTATGGGTTTTAACTTTTATAGAGTAGAAACCACACCCCTTAATGGCATGTATAATTTCTCTAATTTTATTGGTCAAAAAGTGACATCACACCAGGCCAAACTCTCCATAGTCATTGGGCATAGTAATGAGGAGGGCAGTCTCATGGGAGTGATTGCCTAACCCAGTGTCCCTCCCATTTGATGTGATGTCATCTTAGAGATGTTGAATTAAACAATTCTAACCTTCTAAAACAGCAAATTCCATACATGATCATATTACTAATTGGTTCATCCGATGATTCTCACCTAGACTAATCAAGTGAACCTATTTTCAGCGCCAACCAAAATATGGGGATGAATTACAGATGTTGGCTTTTTTTTCCACTAACATTTGCAGACACACATTTTTCCATCTCACGATAACAAGAGCCCACTGTTTCTGCACAAATCTATCCATGTTGCCTTATTTATGTAATAAAATTGAAGATAACAAAAATTCAAGTTACTCATATTGAATGGAGTGACCACCTTGGGCAAGAAACGAGGATGCATGCTCAAGATGACTTAGTCACTGTGAAAGTAGTGAAGGGCTCGCATGAAGATAGAGCCTGCAGCTCGCTGACCCTGCATGCCGAAGTGAGAGCCACCAGCAACACTGTCTTTAGTGTCACCAGCCTGAATTCAGAGGCCATTGGCTCAAATGGCTTGCTCTGCAAGGCTGCCAGAACCATGTTGAGGCCCCAGACTGGATGATGCCTGTGCACCGGGGGAAAAAAGCCTGGACAACCCCTTGAGGTGGGCATTAACCACCGAGTTGGCCACTGACGAAATGTGCTCTGGGAAATTCTTGTAGGCCCCAGTGGCTGCCAGATAGGTGTGGCAGGTGTCGACTTGAACACCAAAACGAGCCAGATGTGCAGAAAAGGCTAGCACGTCGTCCAAGGAACAGCTCAGGGGGGCAAGCCCCTTGCTGCTAGCCCAGTGGCAGAATCTTGTCCACTTGCTCTTATACTAGGCCCCCGTAGAGGGCCTACAAATGATGTCACAGTTGTCCTCTAAGAACTAAGGTGGAGTTTTAACTAGTCAGGAACCAGGCCGCTACTGCCAACCTGGCCGGGTGATCAACCGCTCTGCCCTTCTGAGTCAGGAAGCCCCTGCTGGGGATCAGAAGGTGGACCAGTCCCTAGGGGCACAACTGCAGTAGATCCGAGAACCAGGCCCTCGACGGCCAGTGGATAGCGATCAGGATGATGCTGCAACCCACCGAAGTCTTGAACTTGCAGAGGGTCCGCCGCAGCAACAGTGGAGGAGGAAACGCATAGCACCTACAGCCGTGCCAGCATAGCTGGAACGCGTCCCCCAGAGACCGCTGGCCCCGGGGGCATTTGGAATTCAAACTAGATGCAAAAAAGTCCAGATCCGGAAACCTCCCTCTCTGGAACAGGGGCAACAAGGAGTTGATGTGTAACTTCCACTCGTAGGTGTTGAACCCCCAAGCAGCTAAGCTGGTCCACTTCCACGTTGCTGTCCCCCGGCAGGTGGACTGCTGAAATCCAAATCCCTTCTCCAAGTGCTCATTCCCAGATCACCACCTCCTCCACGCACAGGAGGCGGGGGCACCCTGCTTGTTCAAGTAAAACATTTTTGTGGAGTTGTTGGTCCTGACCAGAACTGCAGTGTCCCTGACGAGGAAGAAAGGCCTTGAGCGCCAGGCTCACCGCTCAAGCAGATGGATATGCAGGAGGGCCTCTTCTCTGGACAATGCACCATGACTGGAACAGCTCTCCAGAGTACGCCCCCAGCCCGACAGTGAGGAATCCGTTGTCACCACCAGGGTGGGCTGCGGTCGGGTAACGGGGCCTCTACTGCCACATTGCAGTACATCAGCCACCAACGGATATGCTGGTGGAGGAGCCGGGGGGATTGGAATCATGTTTGGTTACAACCCGGTTTCCTGGTTCCAATTGGCCGCCAGGTGGAGCAGAAGGAGACTCATCTTGAGGCAGGCGTGCTGGACCGTGAACATGCAAGATGCCATCAGTCCCAGAAGGTGCTGGAACCACCATGCCGAGGTGGTCTAGTCGGCCCGAAAGTTCCATATCGTCTTGCAGTGGGAGAGGAGCCTCTCTGGTGTGAGGAACACCCGCTGCACTGCCGTGTCTCAGCACACTCCAAGGAATATCAGATCCTGGACGGGAGTCAGCTGCCCCTTCTGCCAGTTGAGGGAAAAGCCCAGCTGGTGAAGACTGTCTGCCAGCGGCTGGCAGGAGTGCACAGTCCCCATGGGTGAACTGGCCCTGATCGGCCAGGCTTCCATATAAGGGTGTAGGTGATGGCCCTCCCATCAGAGGAGACCAGCCACTGCATTCATCAGCATTGTGAACACACAAGGATGCCAAATTGAGGCTGAAAAGAAGCACCTTGTACTGGAAGTGGTACGACAATCATGAACTGCAGAAATTTCCAATGCGGCTAGTAGATGGTAACTTGAAGGAATGCAACTTTGAGGTCTAGGGAACACATCCAGTCCGCTGCACACAGAGACTGCTGTGTGTGGGAGGAAGCATCTTGAAGCGTTCGAGCTGCAAAGACAGGTTGAGAAATGACAGGTCCAGGACTAGCCCAAGGCCAGCCTGGTTGTTCTTGGGTACTGCAAAAAATCCTCGAGTAAAAAGCAGAGCCCGTCTGACTGAGGAACCAGTTCCATCACCTACATCTCCAAAAGAGAAAGGTTCTCTCGTAAAAGGGCTCTGGATCCCATCGAACGTAGAGGAGGAGTGGATGGTTGAGGAAGACGGAAGCCTGGGGAGACTATAGAAAGGATCCAAGGACTCCAGAAAATAACGCTTCCAGCTGTCCTGAAGAAAGGCAACTGGCCCCCTACAGGCGAGCTGAGTTCCCCGACCGTGACGTCACTGCTTATTGAAGTCCGAGGGCGAGAGTGGGGAGCCTCTTGTCACTGGGCGACCTGTCGGTCCTCTGTATACCGTGGTTTCCAAAACCCCTTGAGAAACTGGTGCAAGCGCTGGGTTTGAAGTCGGTCGTGCCCAGAGACTGGAGGGAAGGACTTCTGCCCTGGCTTAGTCAGGGTGGCCAAGTACTTGGCGGTTTGTGTGGAGGTTTTCTTCATCAACTCGTCATCAGTGGACGAAATGAAAAAGGTCTGAGCCCTCGAAGGAAAGATCCAGGATCTGCTCTTGCATATCCAATGAAAACCTAGTGGCATGCATCCACGCTGTCTGGCTCATATCGACCACCAGGCACAGCCCTCTGCGGGCTGCATCAATGTGGGAGACCGAAGACTCCATGAGGTCCTGCGCAATCTCCAGAGCATCCGCCTTGAAGGCGGCTTGCCTCTCCAGAAGGAGATCGACCAGAAACTACCTGCCGTCTAATTCTTTGTTCATCTGGGCGTTGGCCAGATTCATCCGCAGCCTCCTGTGGAAGAAACTCACTTCTCTCAAGACTTTTCTTGCGACCTGCAGGACATCCTTCTGGAGCGGAATGCCTGAACGGCTCCCGGTGCGCTTACCCAGAACCTCTGCTAGCACTCCCAACTCCTGGGGGGCCGCCTTTGGATGGGAGTCCCACCAGGAACTCTGCAAGGCCCTGAAGGCAGTCATGAAAGGCCTTTACAGATGCCGAGGATCAGTCCTGGGTGTTATCGTCAGCACCCCCCCTCTTTTTCCAGACAGAGGGGGCGTCCAGGCCCTGGGACACAGGTGCCGGCAGGGCCCCCCCGATCCAGACCCGAAGACCGTTCCAACAGCTGCTGAGGGGGGAGGCATTGGTGGTACAGGAGGAGGGGTCTGGATAACCAGTAAGGCCTGGACCGGAGGAGGGACAGGCACCGGCAGAGGAACTGGCGAAGGGCCCAGAGGTGGAGGCATAGGGGGCACGACCTGCGAGATCACCTCAACTATATCCTTAAGGAGCCTAGTCATCTGTGGGGAATACAGGAGGAGAAGGAAGCGCTCGAAGACGCGGTCCTCGCAAGCTGTCGGATCTTGGGGGCACTGGCCCTCCGCAGCACTGGGCCTCTGTTCCTGATCAAAACGCTGAGGCGTGTGAGGTGTGTAGCTGTAAGGCTGCGGTGGGTAGATGTATCCCTGAGGAGACCAACCGCCTGTACCATAAAGTCTGCCGCCTCCAGAGGGAAGGGGACTGGAATCTTCTTGCATGACCTACTCAACTGGCGAAGGACCCGGTAGACCCCGATCCGAATATAAGATGGCCGCTGTTCTAGCAGGCTCCACTCGTGCTTATCCACCATCTTGTGACCTAGCGTCATGCCCTGGACGAAGGGCGCGAAGGCCCTGTGCCACATGCTGGCTCACGCTTCGGGGGCAGGAACACGCCTTTGCCCTCAAACCTGAAACAGAAGCATCAACCTCAGGAGGTAGCTCCGGTAGGCCCCAACCCTCAGCCTGCTGGCTGGTAGTCGAACCGCCCTGACGCCTGAACTCGGAGGCGGTTCCGTTAGGCTGTGTGCCCTCAGCAAGTAAACTGGTAGTCGTGCTGGATGGTGCTAAGGACTGACTCTTGGAGATAGAATACAACTATCCTTTGCCTCCTGGGGCCGATGAGGAGGGCAAACTTGATCGCCCCTCCGTGGACTGGCCGGTAGAGCGCCCGAGTCCCTCGGCTTGGGAGCCGGTAGCCTTGACGGTCTCAGGTCTGCCAACAGATCGCCCGAAGAGCCCCCGGGCACCTTGGCTTGGGAACCGGTAGCCTTAGAGGGCTTGGGCCTGCTGGAACCAGGGTCCAAGGTACCCTTGCCCATGTAAACCCCTGGGAAGGAGTCTCCGCGCTGAGGAGCCGTACTGAACAAAAGGCATACCTTTTCTTGCCAAGGGGTCCTGGAGACAAACACTTTAAGATGACCTAAAGGAGAAGCGTGGAAGATCTCCCTTCAACGTGACAACCGATTAAAGTCGCACACGCATCCCATGGTTGGTTGGGCCCCAGGCACTCAAGACAACTGCATGGGGGTCCGAGAACCGGGAACAAGTGTTTGCGGGACATATCTCACAAATCCTCCTGCTGCCGACATGCGCCAGGTGAGGTGAAGCACCAAAGGGAGGTGAAGATTGAAAAATAACAATGGGGAGCAAGCAGAAAGTAAAACAAAAATATCTGCAAATCTCTGTATCTAGCTGCCAGGTCCGACACCGTCCATGCAGAAAAAGGGAATGAGGTGAGGCACCGGAGGGTGGGACATTGGGGGACGTTCCTGGGCAAAATCAAGGCACAAATTAGTTTTCAAAAATTGATCAGCAGATTTTGCTAATTCAAATTCTTTTGATTAGCAAATGAACTAATTTGATTAGCAATTTTGTACTAATATTGAATGTCACCAGAATTAGTTGTACCCCAAGATATAGAATAAGCAAGAATGCAGAAATGATTCTATGTACCTCTGAAGTATAACATCAGTGCAATGTTTGTAAAATGTAAAGGTTTGCTGCAAGATATTTTTAGAATAAAACGTTGGGCTAGGCTTACCTCTCAGGGCTGTTCTTATCAAGTGGGAAGGTCCTCTCTGCCTAATCTTCCTCTACACTGCAGACCAATTCCTACAGAATAGGCAAAAAGCAACTCATTTACCGGCTACCCACAACAATGCACACTCACTCTGCGGGTTTGGGGGGTTCGAGAAACGACAGCCGAAGAAATGCCAGCGCAGCCACTTGCCAAAACCCAGCCCAGCAATCGGGGACAGCGTTGGGGCCTTTCACCTTTACAAACAAGTGAGGCCTCGAGGGGGTGGGGGAGGGGGCGGTCCAGCAACTGCCCCCATGGTTCCAGTCCGCAAACTGGCCAGTGTAAAGCTTCCTACTGGCTCTGGCTGCTTGCCTTGTGATAAATTGAACAAGTTACTTACCTGTAACTGTTGTTCTCCAGCAGGAGTCTGGCATGGATTCACATGCTCATGAATATTCCCCGTCGTCCGACTGGGAATCCTCGGTAAGGAAAAATCAGTATCAGTTTCGTTTCTGATCTGTCTTTCGTAGTAGTAACCAATCACTGATCTCTGCGTCATACTGACCACAGCCAATGACTGCCCTCTCCCTAAGCCCCGCCTCTGGCAGCCATCTTCAGATTTGGTAGCACGTGAAGTGGCAGTATGACCAAGTGAAGAGCCGCAGAGGGGTAGGCGGGAGGGTTCGCATGTGAATCCATGCCAGACCCATGCTGGAGAACAACAGTTACAGGTAAGTAACTTGTTCCTTCTCCAGCATGGGTTCTGGCATGGATTCACATGCTCATGAATATAAGAATACATAGCAGTACACACATGCACAACCACGGGGGTGGCAAAAGGCTCAACATTAAGCAATACAAAAAACTCAACATTAAGCATCTCTTACCTCCTCACCAGGCTCACCTTAAGCGAACAGGTTGCGCAGCACTGCTTGGCCGACCCTGGACTCCTCCCTGGAATCCCAATCGACGCAGTAGAATCTCGTGAAGGTGTGCGTCGACCTCCACGTAGCAGCCCTGCAGATGTCCAGCAGGGGCACACCAGATAAGAACGCCGTAGTAGCAGCGATCACTCTGGTCGAATGGGCTCTCGGACGGCCTGGCAGCGGTCAGTTAGCCAACCGGTGGCAGTGCATGATGCAGCCGGAGAGCCATCTGGAAATAGAAGACTTCGAGAGAGCCTTCCCTTGATTCACAGGTCCAAAGTTCACAAATAGCTGTGATGTCCACCGAAAACTCTTTGTGCGGTCCACGTAGAACTTCAGCGCTCTAGCCACATCCAGCGAGTGCAAAGTCCTCTCGGCCGGCGACAAAGGAGACGGGAAGAAAACAGGTAACACCAGGGGCTTGTTAAAATGGAAGTCCGATGGCACCTTGGGCATAAAGGAGGGGTGCGTCCTAAGCACCGCCCTCGAGGCATGGAAAGTCAAGTACAGTGCTTTGCAGGATAGGGCCTGGATCTCTCCCACTGGTCGTGCGGAGGTAATGGCCACCAGGAATGCAGTCTTCCACGACACAAACTTCATCGGTGCGGAGTGCATCGGCTCGAATGGGGGCCCCATGAGCCTGGTCAGCACCACGTTAAGTTCCCACGCCGGGGCCTTCACCGGCGGGAACGACCGGAACAGTCCTTTCATAAACTCTTTTACCAGTCGATGGGACCACAGGGACGTCCGTCCTGTGGTTCTGGTATATCTGGAGATCGCCGCCAGATGAATCTTAATGGAGGCATGGGCTAGCCCAGCCTTTGCCAGCAATAGCAGGTACGGCAGCACTTGAGGGGCCGTAATCCGCAGGGGGGTTGATCTTCTGTGCTCGGCACCAGATAGAGAACCTCTTCCACTTATGACCGTAGCATTTGAGAGTCGAGGACGCCCTGGCCTTTGCAAGAACCTCTCTGCAATCGGCCGGTATATCGTAGCCTCCAAACTCTAGCGCTGCAGGAGCCAAGCCTGCAGGTTCAGCGACGCCGGGTCGTGGTGGAAGATGGCACCTCCTTCTCTGGAGAGAAGGTCCGCGTCCGCCGACAGCTTGACGGGAGGGGACGTTGACAAGTCCAGATGGTCCGGGAACCAGATCTGCCTCGGCCACGCTGGTGCGACGAGGATCATCCTGCACCGGGACCTCTTGAGCTGGTTGATGAGTCGAAGCAGCAACGGCAACGGAGGGAACGCATACAGGTATAGGCCGTCCCAGGGGAACGAGAACGCATCGCCCATGCTTCTCGGCTGGGGAAACCTGCTGGCGAACCTCTTGCACTTCGAGTTCGTCGCTGTTGCGAACAGGTCGATTTGGGGTTTGCCCCATCGTCGGAAGAGTTGATCCACCTGATCCTGGCGCAGTTCCCACTCGTGACACGCGTGCAGCTCCCTGCTGAGCGAGTCGGCAAAGGTGTTTCTTTCTCCTGCCAGGTGGAAGGGAACCAGGAACATCCCCTGGGCGACCGCCCAGTGCCACAGATCCTGTGCCTCCTTGGATAGGGCTGGGGATCTGGTGCCTCCCTGCTTCCGTATGTAAAACATTGTCGTGGTGTTGTCCGTGAAGATCCGCACCACCTTGCCATTGAGCGACGGGAGGAACGATTTGAGAGCCCAGAACACGGCTCGGAGTTCCAGGCCATTGATGTGCAGGAGCCTTTCCTCCGGGAGCCAGAGGCCTCTTGCGTGGAGATCTCCGGTGTGGGCGCCCCAACCTTCCAGGGAGGCGTCCGTCGTCACCGTCTCCTGGTACGCCGGCGTCTGAAAGTCCTTGCCCGCCGTGAGGTGCACTTGAACGCCCCACCACTGAATTGCCCGCCGGAACACCTCGTTGAGGGGGACCCCGTCTTCGAAGGTGCCCGTCGCCTGCATCCAACGGGCGTCGAGAAATTCTTGAAGAGGGCGCATCCGCAGTCTGCAGAGGCGCACCAGGTAGATGCAAGAGGACATCATCCCCAGGAGGGACTTGATGGACCTCACCCTGGCCACGTCCGTGGCTAGCAGGCGCTGCACTTTGCCCAGAATGGTCTTCGTCCGTTCTTCCGACGGTGCCGCCAGGCGCCTCACTGTATCGAGCTTCGCTCCCAGAAACAGGGCCACCTGCGACGGCACCAGGTGGGACTTTGGGTAATTTATGGCGAATCCCAGGTCTGTGAGTAGCTGGACGGTCCTCGCAGTGTGTTCGACGGCGAGTTCTCTCGTCCTTGAGCGGATGAGCCAGTCGTCCAGGCAGGGGTAGACGTGACTCCCCTGCAGGCGCAGCCGCGCCGCCACAGGTGCTAGGCACTTGGTATAGACCCTGGGGGCCGACTTCAATCCGAACGGCAGTGCTCTGAATTGGTAGTGGCGTCCCTGGACGATGAACCTGAGGAACTTTTGGTGACTTTTGAGGATGGGAACGTGGAAGTATGCATCCTCCAGGTCCAACGACGATAGAACGTCGCCTTCCTCCAGCTGTCCCAGCACGTGCTGGAGGGTGACCATCCTGAACTTTTGTGACCTGATGTATTTGTTCAAACGACGAAGGTCCAGGATGGGGCGCCAGCCGCCCGTCTTCTTCCTGACTAGGAAGTACCTTGAGTACACCCCGGAGCCTCTTCGGGACAAGCTCGATGGCGCCTTTCCTGAGCATCGCCCGTACTTCCAACAGCAGTTGCGGGACGCGATTTTCCTTCCTGGCCACAGGTGGAACGTGAGGGCACCTCTTGCCAGGGTATCCAGCACCCAACGGTCGGTGGGGATGGACTTCCAAACGCCGACGAACTTAGTCAGCCTGCCTCCCACCAGGGTGCTTCGGTGGGGGCCCGAGGCCACGGCCGGTTCAGTCCTGCTTGGAGGTGGTGGCCTTGCCGCCCTGGCCACCTTGCCGACGAGGCGCTCCCTGCTTGCCGCGACCCCTGTAGGCCTCCTGAGACGAGGAGCGTGCCGCCTGGCAGGAGGACGATGAGCCACGGCTGGATCCCTTGAAAGCACCCTGTCTGCCTCCAGAGCTCCGAAAGGGCCGTCGTTGCTGAAGGGCTCCTAGGGCGCGGGTCGTCTCCGTGTCCGTCTTTATGGCTTGGAGGGATTCGTCCACCGCCTTCCCGAACAAGTTGCTGCCGTCGAACGGCATGTCCAACACCCTGGTCTGGACGTCCTGACGGAAGTCGGTCGCCCGGAGCCAACCCCGTCGTCGTAGGCAAACTCCGTTGCCCAGCTGGCGGAACCCGGTATCGGCAATATCGGTTGCCACCGTTATGGCGTGGTCCGACGCCACCTCGCCTTCTTGAAGTATTTCCAGGGCCTCGGACCTCTTGTCGTCCGGTAGGAAGTCCAATATGGGGGCCATCTTAAACCAGAGCTCCCTGTCGTAACGGGCCACGATCGCCAGGGCGTTGGCCGCTTTGATCGTTGTCGCCGCCGACGAAATGACCTGCCGCCCCATGGCGTCCAACTTCTTTCCCTCGCCGTCCAGCGGGGAATTCGACGTCGAGGCTCCTGACCCCGCCGCTTTCTTCTTCGCCGCCGCCGAGACGACCGAGTCTGGCGTTGGCTGGGCCCTGAGGCACAGGGGAGCGGTTTCGGGGACCCGGTACTTCTTCTCGTACTGGTCCCGTTTGGCTGGTGCCGTGGAGGGGTTCTTGAGAACCGACAGGCCCTCCTCCCAGAGGTCATTGATTAGAGGCACCACGATGACAGTCTTCCTCTTGGCCTCCCGGCGCCGATAGAGGAAACCTTCCTTTTTCTGCTCCATCTCGAAGTAGGCCGCGAATCTTTTGGAATCCTCCAAGAAGTTGATTCGACGAAATCTTCAGAGCTGGAACAATTCGGACGCCCTGGCGATCATGGCGTGGAATGAGCCAATCTCGTCGGGCGGCGAGGCCCATGCGACGGGAGAGGGGAGACCCGTTCTGTCGTCGTCGCCGTCAGAACCCGTCGTCGAGCCCATCGCACCGTCATCTCCCGACTCGTGGGAGGATGAGGAGGGAACTGTAGGCCTTACAGGGGCGAGTGGAAGAGAGGGTTGGGTCCTCCGTCGTTTGTTCTGAGGACTTCCCGACGGGCCAGGTTGCGGGTCCTCCGGCCTGGGCCGTGGTAATCTCGTCCTCATCTCAGAGCATAAGGACTGGATCGCAGACAAAATGACCGCCGAGCTATCCTGAGGCATAGGTTCCGGCTGCGCCGGAAGGGAAGGCTGCTCTTCCTCGCCATCGTCGTCTTCCTCGGTTATCTCCCGAGGATCTTCCTTACGGGATCGAACCTTCTCGAATTGGACTTCGAGATTCCTCACGGCCTCGGTCAGTTCCTCCTCCGAGGCTTACTCCGAGCTCGAGGAGGCTACCGTGCCCCCCCTCGCTTCTTCCATCATGGTGGCCATGACAATGGGCTGAAAAAAGGATTCCCTCCTTGGCGGCAGGGAAACTCTAGTCCCGGAGGCAGTCTCCGCTGGCAGGGTCTCTGCCGGCTTGGCCAGAGTCGCCGCGATCGCCTCGATAGAGGCCTTTGCCTGCTGGGTAGGGGCCTTCACCACCTTAGGTGCGTCCCGGGCCTTCTCCTTAGGGGGAGGGGCGACACCTCGCTCCCCCTCTTCCGAGATCCGACGGGGCTTCTCCAGAAGCGTACCCGGGGTCTCGGACTTCCTCTTCCCCGAACCGCTGGCTTGTGGTTGACGTGCCGGGGAAGGCGCGCCCTGCCTGGCGACCGAAGAGTCCGACCTTTCGGAGCTCCCGGAGCCAGCAGACTCACGGCGCTTGGCCTGGTGCTGGGCCCCAGTCGTCGGGGCGCCCGCACAGGACTTAGAAGCCCACTCGGACCCTTTCTTCTTCTCACCCGTTGAGCCCTTCTCCAGCCAGCTGGCGAGACGTGATCGACGGTCCCTCATGGTCCGCTCCGACAAGTTCTTGCAGAACTGGCAGTCCTTCTCTACATGAGTCTTGTCCCCATGAAGACAGTAGAGGCATCGCAAATGTTCGTCCTCCTTAAACACATTCTGCAGCCCGCATCCAGGGCAGCTGCGAAACAGCTTGGGTCCGGGTGACAAACTCGCGTCCTGGGCCATCTCGAAGTAGGCCGCGAATCTTCTGGAATCTTCCAAGAAGTTGATTCGACGAAATCTTCACCCTTAAGGGGCGTAGGAAAATCCTGCAACGGGTAGCCGTTAACGGGAGTAGAAACGGTGGAGCTTGAGGCTCGATTAACCGAAAAAATGTGAAAATTCACCTGAAAAAGCGCAAAACATGCAGTAAAAGCTCGAGAGCTAAGCACAAGGACTCCCAACACTTGAACGAGCGGTAAAAATCTGAAGCTGACTGCCAGAGGCGGGGCTTAGGGAGAGGGCAGTCATTGGCTGTGGTCAGTATGACGCAGAGATCAGTGATTGGTTACTACTACGAAAGACAGATCAGAAACGAAACTGATACTGATTTTTCCTTACCGAGGATTCCCAGCCCGACGACGGGGAATATTCATGAGCATGTGAATCCATGCCAGACCCCATGCTGGAGAAAAGGCAGCTAACCTCCATGCACCACTGCAGGCTGCTCGGACTGGCCTATATAGGGCAATATGCCCATGGCTTAACCAAGAACGCAAAATGCTTGTGTGGGCCCATATTTATTGGGTCAAAGTGAGCCACCTTTTTGGCCAATGTGGGCCAGTTTGATGAGTTACTGGAGTCCAGTAACTCAAACTGGCCCAATAGTTTTGACCAGTGTTGCTGGATTCAAATGTACAATTTGCCTCACCTCTCCCTTGGGTTATTCAAACAATGTAACAAAAGGAATTAATTCACTGTGGAGCACTTTTTAGGTTTGGTGCCCGAGACATTTGTATGCCCCAGTCCGACCCTGCCCCACTGTTTCCACCATCAGCAGTGGGGAGGCCGGTGGGCACACAGAGTCCCCTTCACGGTTCTATATCTGGTCCTGCACCCTGGCGTCTATTATGTGCCCTTATTTAATGACCTTAGGAGGGGGGCAGTGTCCCTGGTGCCCCCCTACCTAACCTGATGAAAAACAACTAAGGTGAAATGTCCAATTTCGGTACTGTAAAATTCAGGGAAAACTTTGTATTGGTTCTTGGAGTTGAAGTGCGAATGCCTTTTGTCCAATGCAATTTGGGTGGTTGTGAAAAGCCAATTTCATGAAATATGCATATTTCAATTTGAACCGCAAATTTCTGACGTCACATCACATTACAACAGAGTTTACCTTTTTGACATGTGGGTAGAGCGTGGTTTTGTGTGACTCACTGTGGGCAGGGCATAAATCTCAGGAATTTTTGATTTTCAAACGTAGGCAGGTATGGGTGCTGGGTGTTAGTAGAAGAGGCCTTCTACGAGCACAAGGCTGAGTTATTACGGCGGGTCCTGGGTGTCAGAGCAGGCGCTCTCGAACACCCAGCACCTGCCGTAATAATGCTGCCTGGTGCAAAGGGCCCGGCTCCCCCACCCAAACCTCCCTTAGCACTGCCTCGGCCTCCTTACCGGAGAACGTTCAGCCGGACTGTGAGACAGGGGCAACCTCCTCTCACCACGTGATGACGCCGCATCCGGGCTGGGCTGACAAAACATTGATACAATGTTTTCAGCCCGACCCGGTGCTTCTGCCTCGCCTGCAGTGCACGTTGTGCACAGAGGCACAACTTTTAAAAAGGCACACAATCTTTTTTTTCCCCTTCTTTTTTGCCATGGAAATCATATCGCAGTTGGTGCGACATGGTAGTTAAAATAAACAGCAAACAATTATTATATTGGGATTTGCGATGCGATAGCGCTTATTTTATGCGTTGAAAATATAAAGGAGAAGCTCAATTATTTGCTGCCAAAGGTTCTAGAACCGTCCCCATGTTGGGGGACACCCACAACGATGGAGGAAAGGGGATGAGACGTACAAGTATCTTTCTTTTTGGGACCATCAACTAGGGCTTTCAAGCTGAACAGTTTACAAAAGTGAAATCCATATGAACTTTTGTTGAAATGTTATAAGTGATCAAAAGGAATCTAATGTAAAATTCTAAGGGCATTTTTTTCTTCTTCCAATTCACACAGTATTACATGGCAGTCACTAGTTTTATTTTCTGTCCAGCCACAGAACATCAAGTGTCTCAGTGTTTGTTCACAGCTGAGGCATTTTATGACTCCTGTGAATGCTGTAGTCATGATGAAAGTTCTTTGCAGCTAAGCTGGCAGGGTTTTTATCATTGACTTCGATCCTGCCTCCATGAGTGATTACAGGAACTGGCTGGACAGCAAAATGAGATCCTGTGCAAAAATGTTTTAAATTCCTTCTTTCAGGAAAGGACTTTCTGGTTGTGATATCAGATTAGATGAGAGGGGACCACTATTGATCACTGCTCCTATGAATGCAATGTATAGTTAAGGATTCAAGCTCAAGCACAGAGACAGATGTAAGTTGTAAATGGGGGGCACTTGCTTTTATTGCAACGCCTCGGCTTCCTGGGAATTGGCATTTATGGTAAGCTTCAAAAGCCATTGAGTTTCATGTCCTTGTTAAGGAAATACACATCCCCATTCCTGTATATGGATGTGAAGTGCAAGAAAAATCTGGCATTGAAGAGTTGGAGATCATCTTCACTGGTGGATAAAGCTAGATATTCTGAAGCAGCCAAATCCTACAAATTCGCAATTCAGGATGCAAAGAAATTATTCTATAAGCAAAGAATTAAGGAATTATCTTTAAGCTCCAAAGAGCTGTGTAGAGTGCTCTGTGAGCCCGAGGACCATGCCCTGTTCTATCCCCAGTGACGAGAGACACCCACTGGTGCACGGATATTCAAAATTCTCTGAGACATAAAAATTGATAAGATTAAGGAATCACGGTGTCCTACGCTCCCCCAGGACCTATCCACCACCATCAGCTCAGAACACGCTTTTTCCTCCCTGCCTCCTTTCAGGTTCTGTGAAACCTCAGAAGCTGACCTTTTTGATCTTTTGGTTAAAATTAAACCCACAATCTGCTAGGGCGATATCTGTCCAGCCACCATTGTTAAATCAAGTGCAGAGATGTTGACGCCTTTGATAACCAAATTTGTCAACCTCCCTTTTAGGGAGAATGTTGTCCCAAGTTCACTTAAACAGGCCTGGATCGAACTGCCGAAAAATACCACACTGGATCCCAAGCAACTATAGCCTAATTACTAAATCACCCTTTCTTTTGAAAATCCTCGACAAAGTGGCATATAAACACATTAAAAAAAATCCCTGGAGCTTAATATTCTAGGCCCCAACCAATCTGGGTTCAGAAACAATCACAGCACTGAAACCACTCTCCTTGAGCTGAAAACGTCTATTCTGCAACACTCGGATAGAGGCAAAGCATCGCTCCTGATGCTACTAGATCTCACCGCAGTGTGATCTTGTCGATCATACTATCCTAACCACTAAAAAACAAGACACTGCCCATGTTTCTAGTGAGGGGGCCAGTTGAGTTCTCTCCTTTCCCTCTAAGCGGATGACAAGAGTCTTCATTGAAGACTTAATGGCAGAAGAATATGTCCTGGAGTTCGGGGTGCCCCAGGGCTTTTGTCAGTTCAATGCTTTTCAACATCTTTATTCTCCCTCCCTTGAAAACTTTAGTTTTTGTGACATATCGGTTTACAGCATGGTAACCAGTACCCAACATTGCAACTTTGTCCCTCTACATAGTTTTATGTCATAGATTTATTAACCATATACCCCCCCCTAACTCTCACCTCTCCCCGGCCTACAGTATCACTTGCATACTATTACATTCCGATCTGCGGGTCCCTATTTGTCACATTCCCCTTCCACCTCAGGCTCCTCTGGTACCTCATCCGACTATCGTAGCCACCAAAGTGTCTCCAAGCCGGCAATGTTATCCACCTTCTGGGGCGTCATGTACAGCTGGATTTGTTGACATCTGGCATTCCTAGACACCTTCTTGTGGAATCTTTGCGCTCATGCCCACATCCCATCCTCCATTTGTGTCCCGACCTCCTCCTCCCATTCTGTTCTTGTTTGAGTGATTTCCCTTCCTATCTTGGACATTAAGAGCTCGTAAATGCAGGATACTTCATACCTACCTTCCACCACATCGTACAGGGTTTCTATCACTGCGTCTTCTTGCTGGGTTAGCTCAATATCGGGGCATGTACGCTTAATGTTCTGTATTACTCTAGCATATACTATATGCTGGCCCTTGTGTAGTCCCGCTTCTGCCACTAGCCCTTCAAATTCCTCAGGCTGGCCCTTTGACCACACATCTCCGACTGACGCTATATGCCCACCAGTTCCCATTTCCACCTGATAATCTTCCTCGTTTGTTCATCTGTCCCCAACTATGGGGTTGGGTTGTTCATTAGCCTGCAAGCTCTATACCACATCCTCACTCCCAGACTCAGCAGCTTTTTCTTCTCACCTTGTTTTCCCAACCATATCCTCTCATTTAAGTAGTATGGGGATCCCTGCTCCCCTAGAAATATGGATTCTGGTGTTTGTATTTCTGAGAGCCACCTGGTCACAAATTGTAACTAAATAGCTAGATAATACACTTAGAAATGTGGTAGTCTGATGCCTCCTTGTTCGTATGCATTTTGCAATTTCCACAGCACTACTCTGTTCCTGGTATTGTGCCAAATGAATCCCCTGCAAATGCTGCGTAGTTTAATAAAGAAGCGCCTGGGTATTTCATACGAAACATTTGTGAACCCATGCAGTAGCCTCGGTAGTGCCACAATTCTTAATAGCGCCTCCTTCCCCATCATGGTTAATGGTAGTAATGCCCAAAATATCATGGTCCTCTCTATGTTGGACACCGTCCTTTCTGTATTGTGTTTATGTTCTCTGCTACTTGATGGTACACCTCTATGCCTAGGTATCGGAAGTGCTCAATCTCCCACCCTATCGGTAGAATAGGCAGCCTGTCTCAGTATCTCCACATATTTATTCTCCCTCTTTTCAGCTCCTTGGATGTGGAAGGTGTTCAGTATGTGGATGACACTCAGTGTCTTTCTGGCAACCATGAGCTTGATTCACAGGCCATTAATAACACTTACAATCGCAGCCATCAGTGGATGACTATTAAAGGCTTGGTACTGGACAATGGGGAAACAGATTATGTTGGTAGGCACAGCTTCCAAACTACGTAAATTGGATCCTACGTTTGCCACCTTTCAAATCTCCGACTGCATCCCAACAACACTCCTTAAAGTTAAAACATTGGGTTTGATATTGGATTCGGAGCTTACTATGAAGGCACAAGTCAGTAGCCTGGTATCACATGCTTCCTACTATATCATGCTAATTGTACAGGCAAGACCATTTCTTAACAGGGCAGATAGTGAAACACTGGCCCGTGCAATCATTGGCTTACGTCTGGACTACTGTGCCACTCTTCTTCAGGGTATTGGAAAAACAGATTAATCGGCTATAGGTGGTCTAGAATAATGCAGTCAGTGCAGAGACTGGTATTCGCAAAACAGTGCATGTGTCTGCAGCAAGAAGATCACTTCACTGGCTGCCATAACAGAAGCAAATCCATTTCAGAACACTGTGCATCACGCATGCTTGTCTTTATGGAAAAAGTCCAGCATATCTAACCAAAAGGATTAGGCGTCTGCCAGTTAAGTGAGCACTAACACAGGTTTGGTGGAAACTCCCGCTGACAAGCTTTCCCATGTTCAGAATGGCTGTTTCTCAGTGGCCGCTCCCCGGCTTTGGAATGCCCTCCCAACGGATATTAGACAGTGTGGGGCAATGTCAAGTTTTAGGGGCAGGCAGAAGACCCTCCAATTTGAATAAACTTAGCCATCTCGCTTACTCACTCCACCCTGGACTATCCGGCTTGGTTGACTAAGATGTTTGCCTTATTTGTTTGATTGTGTCGTCGTCCGTCTTCTCCCCGCGCTACTTTGCCTATGGGAGTTGTCGCAGCGCATTACAAATAAATTAAATAAATCCATGAATGCCATTTGGCTGGTTTGGGCCCAAAGCATGTTTCACTCACACAATGAAGCTTTTTACAGTCATTATCTTTTACCAAGGCTTTTACATTTCCATAACACAGGGCAACATCATACATTGTATATTGGCTTATCAAGCTAGCACATATCAAAGGACCACAATTTCAACATCTGTAGGTTTCACAACACTGATTCTTAATCCTATGAAGGAAATAAAAACAAACTCCAGCTAAAAATGCAGGCCCAATTCTGTTTATCTGTCATAAATGTTGTGCTTTTCATCTTAGATTTCGCTTTAATAAAGGTGGCAAGATACTTCCACGTGATGTTAAAGATTCACATTTGTGCTTTGTCTTTTACTTTAGGCTTATATTCTGATTATAGATGGGCTGCAAACATTGTACGCTTGCTCACTCTGGTTTCAGATTTGCTACACACAGGCTGCAGCTCATTCTTGTTTTTAAAATGGCGCTTTTCCCTGCATCGTTTTCTTAGAGAGATATTTTCCAACACAGCACAGAAAATCTGACCCGCCAGGTAGGTGGAAAAAATAGAAACTTGGTCTGACCGTTTATGCGTGGGGTGCACGTTTTTTAAGTGGCAGCTATCTTTTGTAACCAGCCTTTTGCCTGTGGATGCAGGTTGTCCCAACAAGTTGGGAAGGAGGGAGAGCAGGGCGACGGAGAACCATCATTATTTTCTTCGTCCTGTGACTCTTTGCAGGTTAGGTCATGAGAAGAATGTGTTCATGGTTTATCAGTAGATTTTCGTTGCGGAGAGATCGACAATATTTTGTGTAGCAGACATCAGGATGACTGTCAAAGCAGTGAACAATGTCGGTTTGACAAGTGATGGTGTGTAGGAACAAGTTACTTACCTGTAACTGTTGTTCTCCAGTATGGGTCTGGCATGGATTCACATGCTCATGAATATTCCCCGTCGTCAGGCTGGGAATCCTCAGTAAAGAAAAAAATCAGTATCAGTTTCGTTTCTGATCTGTCTTTCTTAGTAGTAACCAATCACTGGTCTCTGGGTCATACTGCCCCCAGCCAATGACTGCCCTCTCCCTAAGCCCCGCCTCTGGCAGCCATCCTCAGATTTGGTAGCACGTAAGTGGCAGTATGACCAAGTGAAGAGCCGCAGATGGGTAGGCGGGAGGGTTTGCATGTGAATATAAGAATACATAGCAGTACACACATGCACAACCACGGGAGGTGGCAAGGCTCAACATTAAGCATTACATAAACTCAACATTAAGCAACTCTTACCTCCTCACCAGGCTCACCTTAAGCGAACAGGTTGCGCAGCACTGCCTGGCCGACTCTGTACTCCCTGGAATCCTGGTCGACGCAGTAGAATCTCGTGAAGGTGTGTGTCGACCTCCACGTAGCAGCCCTGCAGTTGTCCAGCAGGTGCACACCAGACAAGAACACTGTAGAAGCAAAGATCGCTCTGGTCGAATGGGCTCTCGGACTGCCGGGCAACGGTCGGTTTGCCAACCGGTGACAGTGCATGATGCAGTTGGAGAGCCATCTGGAAATGGAAGCCTTCGAGAGAGCCTTCCTTTGGTTCATAGGTCCAAAGTTCACAAACAGATGTGACGTCTTCCGAAAACTCTTCGCTGAAGTTGTACGTGGACCGCACGCTCTAGCTACATCGAGCGAGTGCAAAGTCCTCTCGGCCGGAGACGAAGGCGACGGGAAGAAAACTGGTAACACCAAAGGCTCGTTAAGGTGGAAGTCCGACGGCACATTGGGCATGAAGGAGGGGTGCATCCTCAGCACCACCCTCGTGTTTGAAAGTCAAGTATGGAGGCTTGCAGGATAGGGCCTGAATCTCTCCCACTTGTCGTGCGGATGTGATGGCCACAAGAAAAACTGTTTTCCACGACAGGAACTTCAACGGTGCCGAATGCAGAGGCTCGAATGGCGTCCCCATGAGCCTGGTCACCACCACGTTGCGCTCCCACGCCGGGGCAGGAGCATTCACCGGCGGGAACGATCGGAATAGACCCTTCATAAATTCCTTCACCAGGCAATGAGACCGCAAGGACGCCCGCCCTGTAGTCCTGGTGTATCGGGAGATAGCAGCCAGATGCATCTTGATGGAGGAGTGAGCCAGACCAGCCTTGGCCAGCGACAGTAGATATAGGAACACTTGAGGGGCTGTAATCCGCCAAGGGTTAATCTTCTGTGCACGGCACCAGACAGAGAACCTCTTCCACTTATGTCCATAGCACTTGAGAGTTGAGGACGCCCTGGCCTTTGCAAGAACCTCTCTGCAGTCTGCCGGGATATCGTATCCTCCAAACTCTAGTGCTGCAGGAGCCAGGCCTGCAAGTTTAGCGACTCTGGGTCGTGATGAAGGATGGTGCCTCCTTCTCTGGAGAGAAGGTCTGCGTCCGTCGGCAGTTTCACTGGTGGGGACATTGACAAGTCCAGAAGATCCGGGAACCAGATCTGCCTCGGCCACGCCGGTGTGACGAGGATCATCCTGCACCGGGACCCCTTGAGCTGGTTGATGAGTCGGAGCAGCAACGGCAACGGAGGGAACGCATACAGGAACAGGTTGTCCCAGGGCAACGAGAAAGCATCGCCCATGCTCTTCGGCTGGGGAAACCTGCTGGCAAACCTCTGGCACTTGGAGTTCGTCACAGTCGCGAACAGGTCGATCTGGGGTTTGCCCCATCGCCGGAAGAGTCGATCCACTTGATCCTGGCGCAGTTCCCCACTCATGGCACGAGCGCAGCTCCCTGCTGAGTGAGTCGGCAATGGTGTTTTTTATCCCTGCCAGATGAAAGGGTACCAAAAACATCCCTTGGGCAACGGCCCAATGCCACAGATCCTGGGCCTCCTTGGATAGTGCTGGGGATCTGGTTCCGCCCTGCTTCCTGATGTAGAACATTGTGGTGGTGATTTCGGTGAAGATCTGCACTACCGAGCCCTTGAGGGACGGGAGAAAGGACCTGAGGGCCCAGAAGACTGCACAGAGTTTCAGAATGTTGATGTGGAGCGGCTTCTCATCCAGGAGCCAAAGGCCTCTCCCGTGAAGATCTCCAGTGTGCGCTCTGCATCCCTCCAGGGAGGCATCCGTAGTCACCGTCACCTGGTGAGCCGGGGTCTGAAAGTCTGTGCCTGCCGACAGATGAGCGCGGGTGTCCCCACCACCGGATCACTTGCCGGAACGACTCGTTGAGAAGGATCCCGTCCTCGAAGCTGCCCGTCGCTTGGATCCAACGGGCGTCGAGGAATTCCTGTAGAGGGCGCATCCGAAACCTGCACAGGTGCACAAGGTATATGCAAAAGGACATCATCCCGAGGAGGGACTTAATGGCCCTCACCCTGGCCACGTCCGTGGCCAGCAGGCACTGTACCTTGCCTAGGATGGCCTTTGTCCTTTCCTCCGACGGCGAAGCCAGTCGCGCCACTGTGTCGAGCTTGGCTCCCAGAAACAGTGCGACTTGTGAGGGGACCAGGTGGGATTTGGGGAAGATGGAGAACCCCAGGTCCGTGAGCAGCTGGACGGTCTTCGCTGTGTGTTCTACAGCAAGCTCCCTTGTCCTTGCTCGGATGAGCCAATCGTCCAGGTAGGGGTGGACGTGGATCCCCTGCAGGCGCAGCCGCACCGCCAACGGTGCAAGGCACTTGGTGAACACCCTGGGCGCCGACTTCAATCCGAACGGGAGGGCCTTGAACTGGTAGTGCCGTCCCTGGACCACGAACCTGAGGAGCTTTCAGTGTCCTTTTAGAATGGGGATGTGGAAGTACCCGTCCTCCAAGTCCGACGACGACAGGAAGTCGCCTTCCTCCAGCTGTCCCAGCACGTGCTGGAGGGTGACCATCTAGAACTTCTGTGCCGTGATGTACTTGTTCAGTCGACGCAGGTCCAGGATGGGGCGCCATCCTCCTGTCTTTTTCACAAGGAAGTATCTTGAGTAAACTCCGGAGCCCCGAAGCCTCTTTGGGACGAGCTTGATGGCATCTTTCTTTAGCATCGCCCTTACCTCCAGCAGAAGTTGAGGGACGTGGTTTTCCTTCCTGGCCACGGGTGGAATGCGGGGGCACTTCTTCAGAAACTCGAGGGCGTGCCCCTGGGCCAGGGCGTCCAGCACCCAACGGTCGGTGGAGATGGACTCACACACGCTGATGAACTTCGCCAGCCGGCCTCCCACCGGGGTGCTTCGGTGGGGGCCCGACGCAACAGCAGGTTCAGTCCTGCTTGGAGGCCGCCTTGCCGGCTTGGCCTCCCTGGTGACAGCGAGATCCTCCAGACTTGCCTCGTCCCCTGTAGGCTTCCTGCGACGAGGAACGGGCCGCTTAGCGGTACGTAGAGGAGCCACGGCCGAATCCCTTGGAGGCACCTTGCTTGCCTCCGGAGTTCCGAAAGGACGGCCGCGGTTGCTGAAGAACTCCTAGGGCCCGAGCCGTCTGTCAGTCTGGATGGCCTGGAGGGACTCATCCACTGTTTTCCCAAACAGGTTGTTCCCTGTCGAAGAGCATGTCCAACACCTTGGCTTGTACGTCCTGGCGGAAATCCGCTGCCTTGAGCCACCCTCGCCGTCTAAGGCAAACGCCGTTGCCCAACTGGCGGAAACCGGTGTCGGCAATGTCCGTGGCCACCGCAATGGCGTGGTCCGACACCACTTCACCTTCCTGCAAGATCTCCGGGGTCTCTGCCCTCTTGTTATCCGGGAGGCAGTCCAACAGGGGGGCGATCTTGTACCACAATTCCCCGTCGTAGCAGGCCACGATCGCAAGGGCGTTGGCCGCCTTAATCGTTGTTGCCGCCGCCGAGATGACTCGTTGTCCCATTGCATCCAGCTTCTTTCCTTCGCCGTCCGGCAGGGAAGTTGACGTCGAGGCCAATGCCCCCCGCTTTCTTCTTGGCCGCCACTGAGACGACCGAATCAGGGGTCGGCTGCGCCCTAAGGCACAAGGGGGCCGCGTCGGGAACCCGGTATTTCTTCTCGTACCGGTCCCTCTTCGCAGGCGTCGTGGACGGGTTCTTGAGAAGGGAGAGACCCTCGTCCCAGATGTCATCCTGCAGAGGTACAGCTAGGACCGTCTTCCTCTTGGCCTCACGCCGCTGGTAGAGGAAGCCTTCCTTCTCTTTGGGGCAGAGCTGGAAAAGCTCGGATGCCCTGGCAATCATGGCATGAAACGAGCCAATTTTGTCAGGCAGGGATGCCTGAGGAATAGGCAACGGGAGGTCCGTCCCGTCGTCAACCGTCCCCGTCGGGGCCGTATCCGTTCCTTTGTTATCCCTCGGAATTGGGGAAGGGGACAAAGGCTGAGAGGGCCGTGTGGGCTGAGAAGGCGGGGCTGGATGAATCCTCCTCCTCTTGCTTTGAGGGCTTCCCGACGGGCCCGGCGCCGTCGGGTCGTCCGTCTGGGGCATGGGCAATCTGTTCCTCATCTCCATACATAAGGCTTGGATCGCTGTCAAAATGGCCGCTCAGTTGTCCTGTGGCTCAGGCCGCGACGGGCGCGACTGTTGCTCCTCTTCCACGGGAGCCTCGTCGTCGCCACCCTCGTTTTCGTCGTCCCCCTTGTCGGGATCCCTCCCGTGGGAACGGGCCTCTTCCAAATTCTTCTGGAGTCCCTCTTCGATTTCTACCAGTTCGTCCTCCTCAGAGGCTGTGCCTGTGTCCGTAATGGTCACCGCCCCCCCCCCCTCTTTTTCCGCCGGGGTCTTCACAGGGGCCTTTTCAATGGGCTTAAAAGAGGATTCCCTCCGCGGAGGCAGGGAAACTCTGGGCCCTGAGGTCACCTCCACTGGGAGAGCCTCCACAGGCTTTGCCAGGGCCGCAGCGACTCCCTCAATAGAGGCCTCGGCCGGGTGAATCAAGGCCTTCACCGCCTTGGGCGCGCTTGCGGCCTTCACCTTAGGGGGAGGGTCACCACCTCGCTCCCCTTCGGCCGGATCCTTCGAGATCGACCGGGGCCTCTCCAGAAGCTTAGCCGGGTTCTCGGATTTCCTCTTCCCCGAGCCAGAGCGTTGGCTCGTGGTTGATGGGATCGGTGAGGGCCCTGCTTGGCAGCTGAGGAGCCCGACCGTTCGCTGCTCCCGGTGCCCACAGACTCGCGGTGCTTTGCCTTCTGTTGGGCACCGTCGCCGGGGCGCCCTCACAGGACTTAGAAGACTGCTCTGACTTCTTCCTCTTCTTCTCACCTGACGGGCTCTTTCCTTCCAGCCAGTTGGAGAGATGAAGATGGCGATCCTTCATGGTCCGTTCCGACATGTACCCACAAAACGCACAGTCCTTCTCCACGTTCGGTTTGTCCTCATGAAGGCAGTAGAGGCATTTTGAATGCTCGTCCTCCTTGAACACATTCTGTAGCTGGCATCCAGGACACATCCTGAACAGCTTTCCGGGCGTCAAGCTTCCTTTCTCCTGGGCCATGCCCACGTTAGGCCTCAGAACTTCTGGAATCCTCCAAGAAGCGTAACTCGACAAAAACTTCACCCTTGAGGGCCATAGAACAATCCAAAACGGGTCCCTGTTGATCGGATGGAGAAACGGTGGAGCTCGAGGCTCTATTTAACCGAAAAATGTGAAAATCTCTTTGAAAAAGCGCGAAAACGCAGCAAAAGCTCGAGAGCTATAGGACGAAGACTAACAACACTTGAACGTGCGGTAAAAATCTGAGGATGGCTGCCAGAGGCGGGGTTTAGGGAGAGGGCAGTCATTGCCTGGGGGCAGTATGACCCAGAGACCAGTGATTGGTTACTACTAAGAAAGACAGATCAGAAACGAAACTGATACTGATTTTTTCTTTACCGAGGATTCCCAGCCTGACGACGGGGAATATTCATGAGCATGTGAATCCATGCCAGACCCCATGCTGGATAAAGGCCCCTTCTGACCAAAGTGTCATCAGAAACACATTTGCCTGCTCAGGAGGACACCCTTCAACAGGCAGACCGTAAACAAAAGTGTATCTACCTTTTTCTTGAAGCGTCTATATTTTTCGCTTGAAGGAGGATGGGGTTGGGAACGCCTCAGTAGATGGCATTTCCATTAGGGTAATATGTTCGGTCCTTTTCTTCCCTTAAGCCCAGTGCTTGGAGAAGGGTCTACTCTACATTGAAAGCGCCTGTAGAATAGATGTTTCTATTCTCAAGACCGCAGTGGGTGGAATAGAGGACAGCATACTTTAACTGATAATTAAAAAGGGCTCTGCGAGAGAAAGTATTGCAGATGGAGCCTTCAGCATGGTTAGGATCACTAGCAGTAGAGGTCCCTACGTGGGTATTTGCGAAAATATCTGTTCCCAGTTTTCCTTCAACCTTTATACCATTATTTTAATGCTGGATGTTGTTCCCATGCCGAACACATTAATTATATGACATTTTAGTAAAGATGCAAATGCAAGGTTCAATGGACAAAACCAGCTGTTTTGCAGGCTCAAGGTAACAGCACTCTGCGACCCAAACTCTCCCCCACACCCCACCCATCCGACCCCAGATCCTGCTTAAATTGAGATTAGATGAAACCGCATTGGTTTAATCAGAAAAACTAAAGTGTAAATGAATTGGAGCTCCAGGCCCACAAAGTGCATGAATAATCTGAAGATTACCTGTGGAGTTGAAACCCACGGTCTCCAACACTCTGGTCAGGGTAAAATATTCTCAGACGAAAGTAGCTGTATTTTTAATATTGCTACTGCATTACTAGCACCAAGGACTCCCAGCCTGATGGAAAGGATTTAAATTATGTGACTCAATTAAAGACCAAATGCTGGAAATGTATAATGTGCTGAAGATTACCTTCAAACAAGCAAGGAATGTGCAGATTCACACACTCATTTTCTCAACTTTGCCCATGTCTTTCTGGACCATAGGTGGAAATGCAATCAAGTACTGCAGCCAGCACATTCTGCCAAAGGGAAAATAGCTGCACAACCTTCATGTCTATAAAAAAAAAAGTAACAACCTACACGTACATGACCAATCAGTTACACCGACAACAATCTCAATATGGAAAAAGAAATCTGAAAATGGAGCAGAGTATCACGGGTTTCCAGGCAATACCATTAAACTCTTTTTAGGGATACTCTCCCTTCAATACACACTTGAGGCTTTGTCAAGCTTTTAGACTCAACGTGATAGAAGTAAGCAAAGCACTTGAATCTAGAACACATTAAGTCGTGACATAATTCTGTGTCTGCGGCTGGAAATGTTAATGCCTTGATCATATCCAGATGGTTAGAAGCTGGCAAAAGGAACAGGTTTCTTTGCTGCATACCCACATACTATCTGGTCTTTTAAAGACTCAAATAAAGCAACGTATTATGAATTATCTAGATACACATACTTTATTTACAAATATTCAAATTAATAGCATTGTTACATCAAATGAAAAGTACAGCAGTCCAAACATTATGTCACAGATATAAACACAACCTACAGAAAAGGAAATTAGGGTATTCCATCCAAATGAAGTAAGCCCAAATGTAGTCACATTGGATTGTGCCCGTTCTCTACCCACATGTACTATATCTGCAGGTCATGGTCCCTGTGCAAACCTGCAGTGTTTCTACTGTATATACTGTGCAGAATTAAGCTTACGTATATATCAGTCTACTTAAAAGAATGCCATTTTTAAAACAAAGAAAAAAAATTAATCCGACATAACAAGGGACTGCACAAGTAAACCAAACCCTATGTGCGTGTTCCAGTTTTGGCGTTCAACATGTACTGTACAATACTCTGGGTACCACTTCTTTCTAAGAAGTGGGTGTGTTAGTGTCTAAGTTGTTATATGGGGGATTTAAAAGTATTGATTTTTAACACTGCAGTTTGATTCTAAAGAGACAAATACCAAGCATGCCTACATTTTTCAATGGAGCATGCACATGACTACTAACCCTTTCACTCCATTGCGGCCTGAAAAATCTTGGTCATAAATAAAACACTTGATACACTGTGGCCAATTTTCTAAAAGCAAGTGATCTTGATTTTATTATTTAGTCATTAAATTTCACGCACCATATGCTCCGAACATTCAAACAAAAAATAGCATTGAATGTCACTGTAATTCAACCCCTGCCTATGCTAAGACAACGCTTCGAACTCGGTCAAAAAAGGTATTTTACCTTAAAACACTTATGCCAGATGAATCAATACAGCATGAGTGAGAATACTAGAAGCTTTAAATAAGGAGGCGCATACATTTTAAATAACTATTCCACTGTAGTGTTAAAAATGCACAAAATATTTTTAAAAATCCCTAAACAGCAGGCGTACTGCTCTCATGGTGCAGTCAAGCCGATGTCCACTGAACGGTTAGGTATAAAACCATGAAGTAAATATCAAGCCCAGCCTTAATTTCTATACAATATAAGGCAGGACATGCAACCCAATATAGCCAGACATTTACAAAAGAAGCATAAAAAGAAGCATGTTAGCAGACTGCTGAATGCAGAAGACAGTTTTTATCAACAGCTTAGAACATACCAAAGTGCAAAGATGAAACAGACATTGGAGCAGAAACAATTAGTTTGGAAAGAAAACCAATATTACTTTGTACACTGCAGTTAGACCTAGTGCACAAGGGGAACGCATGGCCACATACAAGTTATACTGTACAAACTGATATTCTTATATGCCAATGCCAGCAATCAATTTATTTTCTTCATTAAAATCATATACACAAAATGTATTTAAATGTTAGCTCAGTTCCTTCAAATTTTATACATATTTACTTACGGTTAATAAACGTAAAGGATAAAATGGCGGAAGTACAAGGTAAAGCTATTGAGCACAAGAAAAAAGTAAATTTTCCCCCTGTGCATGGTTAAGACAGAAACAAATGCATAATATGTACCCCTGCCAAAACAAAGCAAGTTCACCAAGTTGCAACACCTCTCAGAAACCATTAGAATTAAAGTCACAGCAAAAAAAATGCATTGGTCTACTATGACAGAATTGACACTTTGTGACACATTGTTACAGGCAGGTATTGGGGGAGAACAAGATGAGAGCAGGAAAGCTATAGACATTAAATTGTGAATCTTTCAGGGCTGCCCTAAACTGTGTACACAAAAAGTCAAGCATCAGTGCTCTTTTTCTTAATAAATCACAGATGAGTGATGTAGCACTAATACAAGAAATTAATTTCTAGAGATTTACCATGCAGGCGATTCTTTTATTACTCTACTTGCCTTTGATAACCTGAATACATCTATTGTTTAGTACTGTGTTAAGCTGTTGTCTCAGCAGAGTTTTTGTGGGTTTTTCCACCTAAACCCAGTAAGATGTACATAAGACCATGAAGCAGTTAAAAGTACTGCTTCAACAGAGGTTGCAAAGGTCAGAACAGAACCACACATTTAAGGTCACTAGCAACCACAGCCTTCCCTCTGGGGCTGCGGCTCACTGGTTAGTCGTCCACCCTGCGGAGCAGACGGTTTGTGTTGCACACCAGACTCTGCAGCATTCAGGTCCAGACTTCCATCTTGAATATTCTGATATATTTTCTTGGCAGCCTCAAGGAATGCATCTTCAACATTTTCACCACTGTGAAAAAAACATTATATTAAAACAGATATACAATTTTAACAGTATTTGGATGTTTTTGTTTATGTTTAGACTTTGACGTGCAAGCCGCACCCTTAGTTCACATTGTAGTATTTGCAAAAATAAGCTACCAGCTAAAAAATAATGCACTACAGAAAGCTAGACAGCGATAATTGTTAAAACAATCTTCAGGTTGCCACTATGCCCTGGAAATTCTGTTTTCTGGTGCCATAATCTAAAATAAAAGGGGATCCAGATACCCCGTTTGTACCTTTTCTGTCTTTAAAACGTGTTGGGAAATCTTCTCTTGTAGCAGACCAACAAGAAAAACTACAAAATGCTGCTCTCTTCAGCTATAGAGTTTAACTTGGGAATATACAGTACAAACGCCCCATGATGCTCTCCACCCGCCCCACCCCCCCCCCGCCACCCTCCTCCTCACTTCCAGGTAGCCCCCATCAGGGATATAATCCTCACTAGAAGTCTGCAGTAATGTAATGACTCAGGCATTTGCTCGATAGGATGGCTGGGTGGATTTTGTGAAGGAGGCAGAGCAATGGAGTAAGAGCATCCGGTCACAAAGAAGGTTATGTGTTACTCTTGTCCAGAAACACACCCTCCTTTCCAACTTAATGAGATACATTAAAGGGAAACAAAGTACTGGAGATATGCTACTGAGTTTTAGGCACAAATAACATCCCTTGCAGAATAAACATTCTGGGAATAGTGCTTCCAAAAACGCATGGGGAGCAACACTATCTTATGGGTATCAGTGATGGACAACAGTATTAGGCAGAAACCTGTGCAGTTCCCTTAGGGACCACTGCAAAAGATTTAGGACTACAGGTGGTTGGCAGTAAACCCAATTGGTAGCAGTCTGTACCACCCAGATTTACCTGGTAGCGGTGGCTGAGCCGTCAGACTTCTCTCAAGATGAGTTAGGCAGTATATAGAGTATACACAATAGGTACAGAGATACAGTAGCACAAGCAAACACTGACCAGAGCTTTGGTGTAAAAGTATATAATTATTTATTTAAAACACACTTGTAAATTACACTAGCACAACGAGGTAAGTAAATTCAACACACAGTCACTATTATAGTCCACAATAGGATGGTTTGTACTGGTTCTGTTCACAATTTGATACTAGTAAAGCCAATGGTGATTTTACATGCCCTGGGAGACAGTAGTCAGTCCCAGGGTATGGAGTCTATGTTGGGGGATCGCTACGACACCCCTGGGTTAAGGCACGGAGGGTGCTGTGTAACCCATATACCAAAAACACATGAAGCCCTATGGGGTAAAGGACCCCATAGCCCATAAAACACATACAAAGGAACACCTCAAATCATGTCTAAGAGTGGGAGGAAAAGAGTTGTCCTCTTAGCAGGAGAAAAAAATAACCCCCAAAAATCCAGCAAAGTTCCTGGGGGACTCACTAGGTTTGGGAAATTAGCCTTTACAGAGAATTCTTCCTAACAAACAGCCTTTGGAAAGCTACAGATGTTGCATTAGATCTGAACAATTGTGCATGTTGTCTCAAGAACAGGTAGTTTATGCTTTGGAAAAAAAGATACAATCTGGCAATGTTGGCTTTGGCTGTATTTTGTCCAGCTGGGTGAAACACCAAGAGTAAAGTAAAATTTACTTAAGGTAGTGACTACTGTACTCTCAGTTCATAGTCCTTTTTTGAAAAGGGGAAAGGAATAGGAGTACAGTAGTCACTATGTTGAGCAACAAACGTACTTCCACATCCTGTGTCCTTTCCTCCATACATATGGGAGATTCTATAGCAACCTTTAATTGGGAATATGGACAGTGGGAACACATTCTAGAGCTGAAAAGCACTCCGCTTATCGGAAAAAGCATGGACCATGTTACTTTAAAGATTGCTTTTTATTATACACGATGTTGGTAAGAAACTGAATCCACCTTGGTCCTCTTATCAGGTGAGCGTTTCAGGAATGCATGAAAGAATCCAGCATGCAATTGAAAATTTAGCTGCCTTCATGGGGAGCAGTCCCCATAGGTGATCAAGAGGTGTTTATAAGATCTACAATTCTATTCTAGACAATTTTTAGAGCCCTGCAGGTGTTAATTATAGAAGAACAAGTTACTCTCTTACCTGGTAATGTTCTTTTGATGGGATGGTCCGACGACGTATTCCATATCTATGACAGTAATCACCACAGCTGTGCTGCTTGGGAACATTTTCGGCATCTGCGTCCTGAGTCGATCCGCTGTCCTCGAGGGCCTCTGTCGAGCCGACGTCACCGGATGTTATAAGTAGGACGCACGACGCCCGTAGCGTCAGTTGTCGTTTTTTCCGCCCAGAACGTGCGGCACCAAACCACTGCCAGTATGACCACAGAAAGCCTTGCGGAATCTGCAATCGCATAAGAAATTCTGTAGCGGGGCAGGTAGGGAGGGAGCGATATGGAATAAGTCGTCTGACCATCCCATCGAAAGAACATTACCAGGTAAGAGAAACTTGTTCTTCAAGGGGATTGGGTCCGCCGACGTATTCCATATCTATGACAGACTACCAAAGCAGGACCAACGAAAAAGAATTTAGAGTATAGAAATTTAGAATGCCCAATCAAATTGCAGAGTAAAGGACCGCCTTGCCAAAAGCCAGATCCTGCCCATGGATAGAAACTAGGGGGTATTGTCGTACAAAAGTATGGACCGAAGCCCATGTGGCTGCTTCACAGATGTTATGAATAGGAACACCCCTCTGCAGGGCAGTAGAGGCAGCCATACCCCTAGAAGAATGGGCCCGTAAGCCTACCGGAGGGTAATTACCCGCCAGGCGGTAACATTCAGAAATTGCCAAGCTAATCCACCTAGACAAAGTCTGCTTAGTAACAGCGTGTCCCAAACGCATTCCAGCGTAACCAATAAAGAGCTGCTCATCCACTCTGACCCGGGACATGCGTGAAATGTAGAAACTTAAAGCTCTCCTAGGATCCAACCTATGGAGTCTCTCCTCTTCCTTACCAGGATGTGGAGGAGGATAAAATGCCGGAAGAATAACCTTCTGGCTTAAATGAAATTCTGACACCACATTCGGAAGAAAGGAAGGACAAACTCTAAGGACAACCCTGTCCTTATGAAACACAGTGAAGGGTGGCTTAACTGAAAGTGCCTACAACTCACTCACCCTGCGAGCAGAAGTGACCGCAACTAAAAACACAGTTTTAATTGTTAACAGCCTCAAAGGACAAGAATGTAAAGGCTCAAACGGAGCACGCATAAGGAATTTCAGAACAAGGTTCAAATCCCAACCAGGCACCTGGAAAGGTGACGGTGGAAACACATTAGTGAGTCCTTTGAGTAACTGAGAAATTAAAGGAATTTTGAAATAGGAACACTCCTCAGACGAGCGCTTAAATATAGACAGCGCCCTCAGGTAACCTTTAACAGTACCCACTTGCAGGCCCCTGTGTGCCAACGATAGCAAAAAAGACAGAACAACAGGAATGTCACATGAAAAAGGATCCACATTCTTAACCCTGCGCCATTCGCAGAACTTTCTCCAACGGCAACGGTACAGGGACTTCGTTGCCGGCCGTCTGGCCGTAAGCAACACCTCCATCATGTCTTCAGGGAGGTCCCAATCTTTATACCTCAACCTTTCAGAAGCCAAGCGTAAAGGTTGAGGGATCTGACCTCTGGCTGGAGAACCTGACCCCCCCCCCCTTCCGTGAGAGTAGATCGTCTCGGTAGGGAAGACGACGTGGAGGGCAGATGGACAGGTCCAGAAGGTCCGGGTACCACGTCCTCCGGGCACAAGCTGGAACAATGAGGATCATCCGGGAACCGAACCTCTGTAACCTCCGCAGCACTTGCGGGATGACGGGGACTGGAGGAAACGCGTACAGCAGTGGGAAGGACCACTCCACCACGAACGGGTCTCCTAAGGCTCCTTTGGAGGAAATTCCCGTGAGCAGAACCTTTTGCACTTCCGGTTGACACTGGAGACGAAGAGATCCACTTGAGGGGTCCCCCAAAGGGCGAAGATCTCCAGGAGAATCTCCTGAGCCAGCTCCCACTCGTGAGAGATCGCGTTCTTCCTGCTCAGAGCGTCCGCCGTTTCGTTTTCTCCGGCCAGATGAACCGCCGAGATCGAAACTTCCTGTTGGATGGCCCAGAACCAGAGCTGCATCGCCTCCCTACACAGAGGAACTGACCCTGTCTTTCCCCTTTTTGTTGAGGTAGTGCATGGCCACTGTGTTGTCCGTCAGAATCGGGACATTCTTCCCTCGCACAGTCGGCAGAAAAGCCTTCAGGGCAAGCCTGACGGCCTTCAGCTCCAACAGATTGATATGGAGTCTGGACTCCGACGGAGACCAACGACCGCCGACTGTCAACTCGTTGGCATGCGCTCTCCATCCCGTGAGGGATGCGTCCGTCACCATCATTACCTCCGGCCAGGGTAGCCAAAATGGAGCCCCCCTTCATCAGATTGCCTTTGAAGGCCCAACACAGAAGGTCCCGGGCGACCGAGGGCAGCACCTGAACGGGGTCAGACATCCTGCCGGAGGACTGTGACCACTGCATCTTGAGGGCCCATTGCAGAGATCTCATCCACAACCTGGCCTCTGGCACCAGAAGAATGCAGGATGCCATGACGCCGAGCAACCTCAAGAACTCGAACGCCGGGAGACTCTGGGCGTGTGTAAACTTGTGCACCATCTGCTGAATGTGATGAGCCCTCACCTGGGGAGGAAAACACTGCCCCAGGGATGTGTTGAGCACTGCTCCGATGTACTGGAGCCACTGGGTTGGCGCCAAATGGGACTTCTTTAAGTTGAGGGAGAAGCCCAGCTTGTGAAGGGAGTGGCAGGTGACGGACAGATGATACAGGACTTGCTCGGGAGAGCGCGCACTGATCAACCAATCGTCCAGGTAGGGGTAGACGCAAATCCCCCCCCCCCCTTTCCTGAGATACGCTGCCACCACCACCACCATGAGTTTGGTGAAGACCCTGGGGGCGGAGGTCAATCTGAACGGCAGGACCCGAAACTGAAAGTGCGAGTCTCCAACCGCAAACCTCAGGTACTTCTTGTGCTTGGGATGGATCGGCACGAGTGTAAGCGGCCTTGAGGTCGAGAGACACCCACCAGTCCTGAGGTTGAAGGGCCTGGAGGACTTGAGAAAGAGTAATCATCTTGAACTTGTCCTTCCTGAGGAGCTTGTTCAAACTGCGCAAGTCCATGATAGGTCTCAAACCCCCGTCTTTCTTTGAAATAAAAAAATAAGGGGAATACCATCCCTTGTTCCTCTCCGCTACAGGCACCAGTTCTATGGCGCCTTTCTTCAGCAGGGACTGAATTTCCTGCGCAAGGAGCGGATCCGGACACTTCAAAGAGAGATTCCCTGGTGGATTGTCGTGAGGCCTCTGCCGTAAAGGAAGACAGTAGCCGTGGGCTATGATCTCCAGAACCCACACATCTGAAGTAATGGCACGCCACTCTACAAGCTGCTTCGCCAGCATTGCCCCAACCGGCGAACCATGGGACATGGCCTCATGACTGAGCTGAAGTGGCTGCGGCAGTGCCTGAGGGCAAAGAGGCAACTGCCCGAGCGGCCTTGGCACCTAGAGTACCCGGTTTTCCACCTCTGGCACTCCTACGGTGGGCCCTTTGACTTGCAGCTCCTCTCGATTTATTAAAGGATGAGTAATATCGAAAGGAATCTCCCCTCTACTGCTGTCCCCTAGGACAAAAGGGCAGAGGTTGGCGAACTGCAGCGCTCAATGACTTCACTGCAGCTTTTGAGGTCTGCAACCTCTCCAGGCTCTCGTCAGCCTTGCTGCCAAAAAGATGTTCACCTTCAAAGGGCATGTTGAGGAGCCGGGCTTGCACATCAGGAGCAAACCTTGACTTCCGCAACCATGCAAACCTGCGTATTACGGTGCTCGCTGCCATGGACCGGCTGACACAATCCGCCATGTCCAGACCCGATTGAACGGACTCACACATAGCATCCTTGTCATCCTGTACAATAGCAAGAAAACCATCCCGTTCCTCCCCTTCGGGAATATGTTCAGCCGCCAATGAAATACAGTTCCACAGAGTGTGCGTGAAACGTGACAAGGCACACACAGAGTTGGCTGCCTGTAAAGCCATACCCCCTGAAGAAAACACTTTCTTCGTCCAGCCATCAAAACGCTTGTCGTCCCTATAAGGAGGGATGGTAGGGTACGACACCTGCTTTGCTGGGGCCGTAGCCGCCTGCACCAAACTCTCCGGAGTGGGGTGCGTGGTCAAGCAACAGGGGTCGCCACTGGCTGGGCGGTATTTTCGCAGCAAAGATTTGCTTACTGTCGGGAGACACTCCGGGGCAGTCCAAGCCGCCGCCACCCTTCTTTGCAAAGCCATATGGAAAGGCAGAACCTGGTCAATTGGAGGATCTTGGTCGAGGATGTCCGTCAAGTCATCCTGCAGAAAATCCACATGTGGCGCAGACCACCCCAAGTATTCCGTGACCCTCGACATAAGGCGCAGGTACGAGGACTCAGCATGGGTGCCAGGCTCAGGCCTACAGAACTCCACCTCCGGAGAGGTGTCCAGATCACTGGCATCGTGCAGCGACTGACGCAGGTCTTCAATCTGGCTATGACCAGACAAAATCTCATCAGGCACCTCCTCAGGCACCATACCTTCCTCAGACCCCCTCATCCCCTTTTTAAATATATAATCCAGAGGTTGGAAGGAGGGCACAGAAAAAGGAACAAAGACATTTTTTGCCTTGGCCAGAGCCTTTCAGGGGGGTTCCACCATGCCACGGGGTACCTCCGACAAGGCAGCCTCGAAAGGCATCGACGGAATCGGCGTTGAGAGTGGTGCTGACAACTTCGATGATGTCGACACAGTCCTTGAGGGCGAAGTCCCGAGCGTGTCCTTCGACAGCCTGGGCACTGATGGCTTCCTCAGAGGCGGAGCCTCGAGAGAGTCCCTCGACGACCTCGGCGCCAAAGACTTCACAGGCTCCGACGGTCTCGAGGGCGTTGAGGACCGGGACCTGGAACGGGCATGCCTAGAGCGACCAGCCTTGTCCGACCGGGACCTCGAAGCCGCCCGGTGGTCGCGATGACTACTCGAGCCCGAAGGCGCACGAGTGGCGTCTCTAGCACGCTCACGGCCAGCGTCTTTCGATGGCGCGGACAGAACAGAGCCCTGCAACTGAAAAATCGCCATCATCTCCTACCGGAACGAATGCCATTCCTTAGGAGTGGAATGCTTGTTGGGCCAAGCAACCCGCCGACGGGCGGAGTCCTCGGATGAGACGGGGAAGGCGACATGTGACGGCGCTTCTGCGAGTGCCTCAAAGAGGCAGAGGAATGGCGAGACCGTCTCCTGGACCGAGACCCGCCGGACTCATGACGACGATGCGGAGAGTCGCCCCTCGAATTGTCCGTCGAAAGTCCAGTGGATCGCAACTTCCGGGGCTTGGCCACCTTACCCACCGACAGCTTCTTCTTACGCTCCCACAAGGCCTTCGATGTAATCGACTGGCAGTCGACACAGTCATCCGTATCGTGGTCCTCCCCAAGGCAAGCGTCATGCGTGTTCGTCAACGATATCTTGGACCCGCAAACCAGACACTTCTTAAAAGCCGACCGTGGGGTGGAAGAAGCCGAAGACATCATGTTAATACACAAACAAACAGGTTCGAAGAACCGAAAGAACAGGATTCAGTAGAACCGAGGCGCGCCGTGATCTCTGAAGAGAACACGTTCGTGGAAAAAACTGAACTGAGGCTACAGGCGCCGTGCGTCCTACTTATAACATCCGGTAATGTTGGCTTGACGGAGGCCCTCGAGGACAGCGTATGGACGCCGAAGCCGAAAACTTTCCAAAGCAGCACAGCTGTGGTGATTACGGTCATAGATATGGAATACGTCTGAGGACCCAATCCCCTTGAAAGTCCGATTTAGATAAAAACAGTTTGGTTAATTTCCTCACCACTTATGCAAAGACTGTAAGATGCATGCAGAGAACCGCCTTTGGAAAAACCAAGAACAGAGCCTTTGAGCAGAATGCCTGAAGATCACCAATTTTAAACAAGATACTCATGGTAACATTTGATATTCATTAAAGCCATGATTTAAATGTGTTTATGAACCAAGGCTGTTTGAACTACATTCGGATCCCAGGATCGGTAATACTGCCTTTCTTATGGATTGAGCCTTTTTAATCCATTGAAGTGTTTTTTGATTACGGGACCATTAGAAATCTACTACACCCTCTGAAAGATTTGCGCTCAGGCATTAGATGAAGGTTCTACTCATACCCAGTTCATTTCCAGATTGACTCAAATCTGATATTAAAAATCCAACATTGTTTAATATGATTTTGAGTAATATCCCCGATTGACACCAGTGGCAAAAAGTCCACTTACTACTAAATTGACTTCTAGTAGTCTTTCTCTCTCAGCCATCTTATCAGCAATACGGCTACATTGTTAAATTTGAATTAGTCAGGAATTAGGCTGCTAAGGACATGGGCAGAGAAGGATGAAGATGGATTGTAAGTAGCCTGTTCTATTGAGTCAGTAAATCCTTTACTAGAGGAAGTAGTTTGCCTTTCTGTGGTGGTAGGTACAGAAGATCCAAAACCATTTCTTCTGGGACGACCTATGGGCCCAATACAATCATCTTGCAGCTCCTAGACCATTTCAGCAGTAGGACGAGGATCTCAATGGAAACTTGGAATCCTCCTTTGAAAATGTAGTCCATACTCCAGTTAAGTTCCTGCAACCGCCAAGCAAATTTTCTCTTGACCCTCTTCGGAACTACAATCCGTGTCTTGGTCCCATCCAATTGGCCAAACTGTGTGTGTAGTCCTCATGTGCAATCTGGCATAGGGAACTGTTGGGAGTAGCCACTCTGTTTAGATAAAGGCCCCATGAGCAATTGTGGCCTTGTTCAATAGATTGATTTAGAGTCCTCTAGACTACAGACCATTGTATTCATTGCTAATCTATAACATAGTATTAGACAGCCTAATATAACTGTATAATGAAATATGAATGTAAACTAAGGTCCTACATGCAAGCAGGCTAGGTGCAATGTTTGTGTGCTTGTTGGTAGGGTTAATGCTGAGCGTTCAACTTGCAGCTTGGAGGAGTTTAGGACCCCCACCTTTTGCAAGCTTACACTTCTGAAGGCCAATGCCACTGTACCTCTTGATCAAGAGTGATGTAACCGACATGGGTTTGTCTAGATTGGATCCTTATCTTCATTGTTGGAGGACAGAGGTTAGGAGGAGAGACCAAAAATGTATTCCTTTGCAAGCTTCTTTTAACTGTTCCTCCCCCTCTAATGTACTTTAATGGGAGGGATGAAGCTGGTTTCAGAGAAGCCAGTTTGTACCCACAGCAGTGCCATACAACACGAGAGTGGGGGACAGGCGCTGCACCAAAGGGACTGCTTGTCCACCCGGTCAGAGGGGTTGGTGCAAACAGGCTCTAGAGAGCCTTGTTCTGATGGGTCCACTTCCCTAGATTTGTTACACCCATCCACTGATTGAGAGTAGGCGGCTTGGTTTGGTTTATTGCCAAAGAGACTCAGTTATGTGGGATAGTGTGAGATGAAGAGGGACACTGAAACCACCAGTTACCACAAATAGCATTCAGGGGTCTCTGGAAATATACTACCAGGTTATGAAGGAAGCCACACCAAGTTCGCAGCCACTGTGGATGAAAAAAACTCCTTCATAGTCTATTTTTTACGGGGCAGTGAGGAAGAGGATTGTATATGCTCTCACCGCTCCTGTTTTGCTTTAGTCCCAGAGGGCCAGATATGACCAACTCTGGGACAACAAAGTGTGGGTAGGGGGTTTAGTGAACAGAGACGTCTAAGAGAGCAGACTTTCTTGATCAGGTTTCATCTATGGATGCATCAAAAAGCTGTGTGCCATCGAAAAGAAAGCAAAAGTTCTTCCAGAACTTCTGGCAAGAGCTCGGTGCTTCTTTGCTAAGAGCCTCAACTTCCAGACACATACCCTGGTTGGAAAGGTCTACACAGCATCTTCAATTTGCCATAATGTCAAGAGGAACTACATTTGATTCCCCAATTCCTTCAAGAAGTTAGTCTTTTGGTCAACGTTCAAAAAATGTTATCTTGTACATGGCCATGACTGGATCAGCATTTGCCTGGGTTAATAGCAGGACACTACTTGGTTAGACTTTTGCCCAGTAGATCATGGGCCTTTTAGTCTTTCCCAGCTGGCCTTAAAATTGACCTGCACTGAAAGATGCTGAGGAGCCGATAGTGGATTGAGGAGGTACTACTGAAAATTGGGCAGTGGATCCATTTGGAGGTTGAAGATGACAGGGGGAGAGGATGGTGTTCTGTCGGTCCATGCAGGTCATTGGCGTTATTAGGATCTGCAGGCGCCCATCTGAATGAGCTCAGGTCTGGTGGTTTAAATCCTATCTGATCAATAAAGGACTGGCATCGAATCCCATGAAGTAGGACAGTCTGGATTAGCGCATTGTGGTTGATGAGAATCAGGAGGCGCAAGCCAACTTTGTACACGAGGAGCGACTTGCGGAGGACCTGGATATTAGCCGTATCCATGATGCATTTTGGTCAGACTGGTATTTAAGTAGGTTGTGCTGGACGATCTTTTTGTGTAGCTTAAATGTTAGTCTCTCGAACTAACCAATGAAGGGTGGATGGGTGATGGGCTGGTAGTTTGTTATGTCATCCAGGATGAGTGTGGGCTGCTTCTTCAGTATGGGTCTGGCCATTTTTCAATGCGTATGGGGCGATGCCTTGCATGAGTGAGGCGTTGATAGTGTGAAGGAGAGTCTTGTGATTTTCTTCAGGATCGAGGCTGGTATGACCTCATCATTGCAGGAGGGGGCCTAGAGTGATGAGCTTCAATTCTGCTCATCTTGGGATATGCCTGGTGGTAAGGCATGATTGCCTGTGGTGGGTAGGTTGTTTTCAATGTGGCGACCAATCCCATCGATTTCCTCTGGGAAGAACATCTTAATTTCGTTTAATCTCTGTGGAATTGGGTACTACTGGGGTGGTGTAATGTTTGGCGGCCTTGAAAAAGGGCTTGCCGTTTTAAACCTGTCCCGCATAAAAAAAGATGGATACTTTTCAGTATAGCAGTGTGGCGAGTTCTTTTTGGGTATTTGTACAAACTGTACATTCTCTGGCTACTTCCGCCTCCTTGGAGTTAAGCCGGCCTGCTCCGACACTGCCTACCATAGAGAGTGTGGCTTCCCTTTTTGGGTTGGGGGCCCAGCCCCAACCTAAGGTTAGTGGTTGTACAGCCCTCAAAGTGTCATACAAAAAACATTAATACCATGCACTTATGTGTCAGGACAAAAGCTTCCCAATTCACTCTCCCTTATCTTGCTGTACCCCAAAGATTATTTTCTAAATCCAAACCCACTAGTACAGTTCTCCTCTCATAGGAGAGACCCACCCATGGACCAACTTTCCTCCATACTTCTGGGATGCCTGCCGAACAGGGGAAGGGAACATAACCTTTTGCACAAGAAAAACACAGCTTTGGAGAAAAATGCGAGGATGGCATGTAGTTCTAGCCCACCATGCTGTGCACTCAAGCTCTGCCTCAAAGTGCCGTATGCTAGCTCATTTTATAGAGGATTGGGGGAGCGGGTTTCAGGGGGAGCATGTAGAGAAAAGGGGACTAGGAGTACACTGTTGTGTATTTCAAGTAACCTTTACATGCTCTTCTGTTCCACCCCCTTTCCTCCAGAGTCTCACAAACCGTACTGGCAACAAACAGGAGGCCATGAGGCCCAGTAGACATTCTAACCATTGCACCAGCATGGATGATCTGGATATAAAAATCTGCTGAAGCCTTGAACTCTCAGTGGTAAGACCACCCTCTCCAGCAGATAGCTTCCAACCAAGCCAATGTAGTCAACCTTTGACATTTTATCAAGGAAAATCTCTTGTTCAGAAGATCTGTGAGGGTCTGAAGAGAAGATGAGAAAGGCAGGCTAGAAGGGGTCAGCTCCAACCAATTGTCTCAATAAGGCTAGACCTCTGTTTCCTTCCCTGGTTGCGGGGGCGGCTGTCTTGGAGGTGGGTGCCTCATACATTGAAACCGATAAAATCATTGTTGAAAACCTTAAAATCGGTCTTTCTGGCTGCGATGGAGTTGAAAAAGCCTGAAAAAGGCTTTTTGAGCTGCTTGGTAAAGGAAACAAGCAATTTAGCAATCGTAATTGTATTCCTTGATCTGGTCCAGGTAATTGATGAACGAAGGACGTTGATGCCAACAAGCAAACCCAGACATTTTATCTGGGCAAAGGGCAGGAATTTTACAGCCCTGGCCCATGCCCGTCTACTCATATCGCTCCCTAATACAGCTATGGACAGACTAACTTGAAAAACATTACCTTTTACTGGGGAAGCCCCCTCTCAAAATTACAGTTTCTTCCATAGCCACTGGTTGCAATCTGCAAATAAGATGTCAGACTTTGCTTAATGCAAGATTTGCCGAACTCTGGCATACTTCGAGACAGACTTTGTTAAGGAGTTTGTCAATCCTGGTCATTTGGAAATGCAGGCAGATGGTTTTCCACATAGCATAGAAGTTGCAACCGATGAAGAAGGGATCTGAATTTGAGATGGCAGATTCTTTTCTGAAGGATCGGCACAACATAATTTCTGTCTTGATGCAAAATTGAGTGTTTTCACAAATCATAAGTGCATCTTCATGCAGGGGCATGTCAGAGCGCAAGTGAGCTCTACTAGCAAGTAGAGGGCGTCCGGAGGTTCCCTGATATAGGCAGCATCTTGAGTACTGGGGCACCAATGAACTCTTATAACCTACATAACCCTGGAGGAAAGTGCAAATGGAGGAAGTAACCTCCATCTCTAGAAATCGGTCAGCAGTGTTAGGGAAGGAGAGGAGGAGGGGCAGTCGCTCTTGCCGGCCAGGAATTACTGGAGGCACTGAAACAGGTGGAGGCGGTGGCATCGAACCTGTAGGTGGGTGAAGGATGCAAAACAAACGTGAAAAAGGGATATTAAGTACCCCAGCAGCACCCCACCGTAAGTTGGCGAGTGCTACATTAAAACAAAAGATATAATGGAGGGATTCAACGCTTCCCCTTTGGTGGCCTTAGGGGGACACCAGTGCAGGAAAATAAAGGAGCTGAACAAGTAAACTGTTAAGTAAGATTTTAATATTAATGATATATCTTTCTGACCCGTGTCAACCCCAGAACATTTTGCTTGACTGGCAGATTAATTTTCCTTATACCTCAGTGAGTGGGAATCTTTTACTCTTTGTATAGGTGTCATTTGTAAGACTCTCCATAGTGTATTTTAAAAGTCATCCTCTGACAACCTTTTTGCAATAAGTGCCTATTGTTGCTGGGGTGCCCTAGGGGTTACCCTTTTAACTTTCTCTGGCTAACCTTGTGAGAACTACAGTTCCCAAGAGTAGAAAGGATCTTTGGATCCGCTTTATATTTTATTAGCTAAGACCAGCACCCCCACGCCACCTTATGTGGCGTGCTGGGGATGTTGCGTATCCCTGTCTCATTTTAAACCTACGATTTATGTAACAAGGACAAACTTAACTTTAATGGCTGGTGGCAGTGAACCTTTTAATTAATTCAGTGCACCTTTACCGCAGGCTGTTTGCACAGCCCCGGTAAAGGCACCCATGTGTGTGCATTTTACCAAAATGGCCCCGGTCGTCTTTTTTCGCCATGTTAGCATTTCTTGTCCTTTCTTGTACTTTCACAGGAAAAAGGTAATTAGAACAAAACAAGAAATCACACAAATATTCTGAAGCAGGTAAGTACTTTTGGTAACCCCCAATGCAAGGTTAGTTAACCCCTTCCTGGAAGGAAGACCAAACACAATGACAGAGGGAAGAAGAGTCATTCAGGGAGCCAGGCTAGGCCAAAGTTAATTGGGCAAAAGTCTAGGTGAGCTAAATCACTTCTCAGGGGTAGGTAAAAGTCTTGCACAATGTTTTAGAAGTCTTTGTAGAGAAGAAGAAATCAAAGCAGGGCCACAAGCTGATCAGGCTTGTGAAGTAAAGAAACTGTTAGCAACTCTACAGGGCAACCCAGACAAGTCTCAGCAGAGAACAAGTAAGGTTATAACAAGAGGTAAGTTCTTTTAGACTGTACAGTACCTTTGGTTAGAAGAAAAGGGCTTTGGCTGGCTTCGATTCCTGTGCAGCTCTTCAGATCCTGTGTTCCTAGGCCTCAGTCGTGGGGACAAGAGGGAGGAAGAAGTCTGGAGGACTTCTGCACTGCAACGGGACGGTCAGCGAAAGAAAAGGACCAACTTCTATTCAGCGGCACTTCGCGATTTCAGCTGTGTGCATCTAAGCAAATAGCAACACAGCTGACTCTTGGCTGTCGAGATGGGCTTTCCTTGCATCTGGGGTACAGCACTCTGTTGAGGTGGCTCGGGCTCGGTCAGTCCTGCTTCCTGGGAGTCTGGAGGATCTTCCTGGAGCTCTTCGCCAACTTAAAAGCAACGCACACTATCTGGTGTTCCTCTCCCTGGCTATTCGGTTCCAGCAGCAACTGCAGTGGAATTTCAACCAGCTCCGAGAGGATGTCCAGGTGGCTTACTTTGGAGTTGATTGGTCCCACCAACTCAAGAAAAGAAGTCGTCCTTACAGCGCTTCTCTAGTCGAAATGAAATTGGAGTTTCAGCACAGCAGTAGGGCTTCACCGGGCAAACCAATGGTCCAGGCGGTCGACTCTGCCTTCCAAGCCAAGAAGCCTCGCCTTTAATGAAGGCTTCTCTCATTCATTCCAGCCTAGCCGTCAGTCACCCAGCAGGGTGGCTGTCCTTGCCGGACAGCCAGCCGGCCAATCACCTAAGAGTGCATTCCTGTCTCCTAGGAGACTAAGCACGGGGAGTTTCGGGCACCTCCCTCACTTCCTGCCCCCGCCAGACACCCTGGAGCCAGAGGCAGGCTTCACTCGTGAATCCCGCCAAAGGCAAAGCGAACAAAGGGACCAAGCCTGGTTTGGCACACAGAGTAAATCTCAAGAAGGACCTTTCCAAAAAGAAATGGCGAAAAAAGAAGACCGGGCCATTTTGACAAAAATAGCACACTTGGGTGCTTTACTGCAGCTGCAACCGCAGCCCGTGTTAAATGCACACCATGGTAGTTAAAAATAAAACCCTGCCACCAGCCATTCATCGAGGAAAGGGTAACAGAAATGTTACATGAGAAGGTGGACAAAGGGGGTACGAAGTAACCCCTTCAGCACCTTATTGTAAGATAGTCAGTGCAGGTTCTAGAAAGTTACAATGCAAGTAAAGTCAATTTCACTTCACTGCTCTTGGAAACAGTAGTTTATCCAAGAGAAGGTAGTTCAACCTTGGGGAAATATGAAAGACTTCCCTGTGTCACTGCACTGAAGGTGCTGTGTGACAATGTAAAAGATGATGCCTATGGAGTTTGTCAGGCTCCACAACCAAATAGAAACAGAGTTCAAATCAAATAAAAAAATTACATGAGAGTGGGAAAAGAAGGGCCTCACTCTCTCCAGGTTAAAAATCCTAGAGTCCAGCAAAAGAGCTGGGGGTCTCCAAGGTAGAGAGGAATTAGAACATTTCTCCCTAACATGGTCCTAGGGTAGCCCATATGGCCCCTTGGACAGCCGTGCCTTTTGAGTCCCCCATTTTGGCCCCAGGGTGATTTTATCACTGTTTAAGGCAGTATGTTGGTGCAATATTTACCGTATTAGAAGCCCAATATACCTTTATAGTAGCTATTGGGGTACTGAAGTTTCATTAAGTCCTGCTCTTAGATGTTAGTTTTAGGAACCTTTCTTTGTACAGGGCAACCACGAGGCACACCGAATATGGCTGTTGTGCCAGGAGGATAGCTCAGCGGCAGCGTGCTCGACTTGGAAACAAGACGACACGGAGCAACACAGGTTCGATCCCTGGGTCCGCGCTTAGAAACCTCTGGGTATTAAGCGCGTTCTAAATAACCCATCATATCATATCACACATTGCTTCTTTGGGTACCCAACCCAATGCCTGCATAGCAGTTTAGTCCCGTCATAGTACCAAGTCAACCCTTGCACATCCTTTGGGATTGTACCCTAACCCTCTGGGCCAACCAGATTGACTGGTCCGCCAAAACACGTATTTAGGTCACTGATGTGTGATTGGACACCTGTTTGTTCAGCACATGAGTTTAAGCGTATTTATGGGAAAAACCCCAACCATGCCTTCGTTCTGCTGAACTATACAGGTCTACTCACTTGTATTTGTTTTTATTAACAGGGGGGAGGAGGGGGGCTTGCAATCCCTCGCTTTGAGGAATGGGAAAGAAAAATGGAAGTTCGATGGATTGAATGACAAGGATTTTGGAAATGTATTTTAGTGAGAACAGAGGGAGTTCTTAAAACCACTTTGTGCTTGTGAATCGAGACAAAGGTTTCTGTAACAGAAAGCCCGTAATTCACTTGCTCTTGTAATGGATGTGACTGCTATTAGAAAAGCAAATGTGTACGTAAGGTCCCGTAACGTAGCCTTATGCATCGGCTCAAAAGGAACTCACATAAGCCTTTACAGGGCTGAGTTAAGATCCCCCCCCGGGGGTGGCTGTACACCTGAAGAATACACTCTCCTATCAAAGGCTTGACTTCAGGGACTTTACACCAGGATATTTTCTGTTGAGATGAAGTATATGCTGCACTACCAAATGTACTTAACACAGTAAAACCCAACCCTGAGTCTAAATGTTTTAACAGGTATATTACAATATCTGCAGGTGTGCCACCAATAGGGTTGACACCCTTTTGGGTGCACCATACAACACATTGTTTACATTTTCTGAAATAACAGTGTAATATTGTCTGGCCTTTCTATTTCCACTGTTCTCAGTGGGAGTTGCTGATGTCCAAACTGACTTCAGGAGCAATACTGCCAAGTTCAATATTTGTGGGCAGGGATGTTCTAGCTGTCAGTTTTCCTGTGTTACTAAGTTGTGTACTATCTGAAGTTTTGCAGGTGGTTGAACTGCCATCCTCGTGAGAAGAGGATAACCATGTTCGTCATGCCCACAATCAATATTATATCAATATTATAGTTAACTGTTTGTAGAGTAACTTGCGTGGCAGAAGCATCAGGGTGTAATCTGTATGCCAATATCCTGATCAACTCACACTCGGGACATTCCCTAATTAACCTTTCTTTGGATGGAACGTTGGGACATCTGGCATTCTGGGATGTTGCAAACAGATCCACTATCGGCTGAGCCAACATCTTCACATTCTTTGAGTGTGTGCGTTGGATTTCCTTCTCGTGGTTTTGTTGAATCACTGTCTGCCAGGCAGCTGTGATTGTTGGGGAGAATTCTAATTTCTCCGCTATTCCCTTCAACCTTAGAGACCCCCAGCTCTTTTGCTGGACTTTAGGACTTTTACATTTTTACCCTGGAGTGAGTGAGACTTCTCACTCTTGTATTTTTACCTGATTTGTATTATGTGCTGCCTCTATTTTGGAGTCCGACAAACTCCATAGGCATCTACTTTTTGTATGGCGACACAGCACCTTCAGTGCAGTGTCACAGAAAGTCCTTTAGATTTCTCAGAAGGTTTAAATACCTTTTCTTGGGTGAACTACTGTTCCCAAGACTAGTAAAGTAAAATTTACTTTACTTTTCTCTTTGTAGATCCAGCACACCCCATCTTATGTGGAGTGCTGTGATTGGGGGGTACCTAGTAGCCCCTTATCCTACATTTTTATGTAACATTTGTTATGTTACCCTCACTACTCTACTACTAGTGGTTTAATTTTCCTTCCATTGTGCCTTTCTACCGCAGGCTGAATCCTCAGCTGCAGTACAGCACCAATGGGTGACATTTTCTGTTACAATGGCCGGTCGTCTTTTTTCGCCATTTTCTGTTTGTGAGGTCTTTCTTGGGTTTTACTCTGTGCGTTGAGGTAGGTTTGAGCCCTTTGCTCATTTTGCCTTTGGCGGGCTTCAGTCCAGAAGCCTGCCTGTGGCTCCATTTTGTCTGGAAAGGCAGGGTGTGAGGGAGGATCCCGAAACTCCCCTGTCCTTTGTCACTAGGAGTGCCTGAATGCAACCAGTCCCGACTGGCTGGCTTGTCCTTACAGGACAGCCACCTTGCTGTCTGACAGCCTAGGCTGTGCATGAATGGGAGAAACGTGCTTAAAAAGGTGAGGGTTTTGGGACTAGAGACAGTCGACCACTGAGAGAAACACCCAACGAAGAAACCGTGAACAAAGCTTGCTGCATCCTCCAGGACCTTGGAATTTGCCCGGTGAAGCCCCGCTGCTGAGCTGAAACTCCTTTTTCAATTCGACAGAGAAGCTCCGGAAGGGACGACTACTTCCGTTGGGTTAGTGGGACCAAGTAACCCTGAGACAAACTCCACTGGAACATCTTTCCTGACTGGCTGTACTTATTCGCTGCTGCAAGAACCGAGTGCCAGGGGTCGAGAAATCCTTAGTCGAGTGCAATGTCTGAAATCCAGCCAGAAGCTCCATGAGTCTCCCAAGGACCTGCCAGAAGCAGGCCGACCCAAGCTTGAGTCCCCTCACCAGAGTGCAGGGCCCAAGCAGTGAAGGAAGCCCAACCGGTATCCGAAGGTCCGCAACAGTGCTATTTACTGAGCACTGACGAAGTGCTGCTGACCCGGAAAGGGTCTGTAGCTGCCGACGACCTCCACGTTGCCACCTCAGGAGCCCTCCATTCGTCCTCCCTCTTGGCCCCACGACAGATGCTCAGGAACCCAGGGTCTGCTTTGCTTCAACAGGACAGAAACCAGCTGGTCCACTTCTACTGTTTAGACTTTGGGTACTTACCTCAGTGTACTTTTAGCTGTTTTCTTCTAAATAGGCAATTGCATTAGCTTACCTTACAACTCTGCTTTTCACAAGCTTGACAGTTTGTGACCCTACAAGTGATTTCTACAAACTCTCCAACTTTGATCAAGACCTTTTATCTAAGAAGTGCCTTAGATTCATAGACTGTGCTCCAATTGACTTTGGCTGTCCCCTGGCTCCCTGCGGACTCTTCTAGTCCATTGACTGATATTTCTGTCCCTCATAGGTGGTAACTTGATTTAGACTTCCTGCTGGGAAAGGCTTTTCTAGATCTCATTGGAAGATTTAAGTGTCTTCACCTATATTGAGCATCTGTTTAACCTTTTTACGTCCTTAAACCTTTCCTTTCTGCAAAGTGTATTCAGTGTGTTATATAAATGCCATTGTGAATGAAGTCACCTGAGGGTGTAGGAAGTGTGTAAAAAGCATTTCTAAAGAATATCCACTAAACTTGTGCTGATTCTGAAAAGTATTTTAAAGTATATTTACCTTGTTACATAAATTGTCTTTATAACGAATGCTTACTTAAAATTGATGTTAACTAAATAAATTAATAGTTACTCACCGTAATGACCAACATACTCTTAGTCCATAGCCCCCTTTCCTCCATACTGTATGAGCTTCCCTCGTGTGGGACGGAACCTTTCACCAGAAAAATCTTCTCCTTTAAATTTAGAGGGGCGCAGCCCTGGGAGCAGGCGCTCGCCTGACTCCGCCCACCACGCCACTCCTCAGTCCCCATTGACACATCGACAATATTCAACATTATCTAATGACACCAGTATTATTAGGGGTGCGGGGGGTGAGACGTATGGAGGAAAGTGGACTAAGTACGTTAGTCACTACAGTGAGTAACTTAGTTACTCTTACGTCCCATCCCCTTTCCGCCATACTTTATTGGCGATTACAACTGAATGTAGCCACAGGGTGGAGAGGAGACCCTACCTCTTAAGAAGACAGGTTTCTTAGGACTGCCTGCCCGAAAGCCCTGTCTGACCTAGAAGCGGCATCCACACAGTAGTGCTTACAGAAAGCCGAAGAGGTGGCCCAGGTAGCCACCCTGCTTATGACCTGCCACGGCACATGCCGTTGCAACGCAATGTCTGTGACTTTGGCTCTGACCGCATGGGCATGCAAGTTAGTTGGCACGGTCTTGTGCAGCCGCTCATAGGCCTCCTTGATGGCCGCGACCATCCACCTTGCTATGGAGGCCTTGGAAGCCTGATAACCGGGCCTTGACCCACCGAAAGTGACGAACAGGGTGTCCGACTTGCGGATGTCCTTGGTCCTGCCCAGGTAGTATTTCAGAGCGCGTCTGACATCCAGACAGGGCAAGACCCTTTGAGGCTCATCCTTGGGGTCGGCAAAGAAAGTGGGTAAGACTATCTCCTAGTTGAGATGGAAGGAGGCACTCAGCTTGGGTAGAAATGCAGGATACGTTTGCAGTACCACCTTGTCCTTGTGAAAGGTAGTGTAGGGTGTTGAAGCCACCAGAACCTGGATCTCGCTAACTCTGCGAGCAGAGATGAGGCCCACGAGCAGAGCAGTCTTTAGGGTGACCAGCCTGATGTCCGCGGATACCACTGGCTCGAACGGTTTGTGCGCCAAGGCGCCCAACACTACATTGAGGTCACACACCGGGTGTGTTTTTTTTTAATAGGCGGGTAAAGCCTGTGGAGGCCCGCCAGATGTCGCTTGACCACCGGGTTGGATGAGGAGAGGCCCTCCTCAGAATTCCTGTAAGCCCCTATGGCTGCCAGATAGTGCAGCATATGTCTACCTGTATGCCTAAGTGGGTGAGGTGAGCCGAAAAGGAGAGCACATTGTCCAAGTTGCGCCTAAGGGGGTCGATCTCTCTTGAGTCAGCCCAATGACAGAATCTAGACCATTTAATCTTATATTGGCTCCCAGTAGCCTTGCTTCTAGTGCCCTGGATGATCTCTAGGTTGGCCTGAGATAGGCTCAAGTGTTTCAGCGTGACCTGCTTAAGAACCACGCTGCAAGGGCTAGTCTGTGGGGGGCGGGGTGGAGTACCCTGCCCCCCTGCTGGGCCAGGAGAGGCGCTGGGCCCAGTGGTAGGTGAATGCGTGGCCTGTCCGATAGGCTGAGTAGCTCGGATAACCATGGTCTCACCAGCCACCATGGAGCCATCAGAATGATGCTGAGGTGACAAGATTGCTTTATCGTGCAGATCCACCCCCCCCCCCCTGTGGACCAGCGGTGTGGGCAGAAAGGCGTATGCCGTCATGTAGTTCCACTGTATCTGGAAGGTGTCGCCCAGGGAGCCAGTGCCCTGCCCCTGCCAGGAGGCGAACTGCTGGCACTTCCTGTTGTCCAAAGATGAAAACAGATCCACTTGGGGATGCCCCCATCTGAGGAAGATCCCCTTCAGTACCAGGTAATTCAATTGCCACTCGTAATTGTGTGCCCCCAGTCTGCAGATCTCGTCTGCCTCCAGGTTGGATTCCCTCTGGGAGGTGGATAGCCAGGAGGTAGATTTTGTTCTCCAGAGCCCATTCCCACATGTGGACTGCTAGGTTGCACAGTGTAGGGGATCTGGTACACCCCTGCTTGTTGACATAGTACATGCTGGCGGAGTGGTTTGTCTCGATAAGAACCGTCTTGCCCTTGATGAGAGTGAGAAAGACCTTGAGAGCCAGACATATGGCCTTCATTTCTAGCCAATTGATGTGGGACTCCTGCACCTGCAGAGTCCAGACTCCATGGACGCTGTGGTTGTCCAGGGTGGCTCCCCAGCCCTCTAGGGAAGAGTCTGTAGTACGGTGACCTGAGGGACCGGCTGTCGGAAAGGCTTGCCCCGAAGCATGCTGTAGTCCGCGGAACACCAATTGAGGTCTGAGTGGAGAAAGGGAGGAATACTGACTGGCTCCGCTTGTGAGCCCCTCTCCCGATTCCATGAGGCTGCGAAGTGCAGCTGTAATATCCTCATCCTGAGTCTTGTGTGGGGTACGGCCAACAAGACCGCTGCCATAATATCCAACAGGTGTTGGTACCACCAGGCTGAGGTCATTGGCCTGCAGAGGAAGTGAGTCTTAGCTTTCTTGAGGACCGCAATCTTGTACTCCGAGGGAAAAGACTCTCTCAGAGCTCATATCCCAGGTCAGGCTCTGCGTGGGTTGCAGCTGAGACTACTTGAGATTGATGGTGAACCCCAGGTCGTGGAGTGTGCTCATCAGTGGAGGAGGTATGGTCAACCGCTTCTGGTGAGGTGGCCCGAACAAGCCAGTCGTAATCAGGATATGTAGATAATCGTCCTTCAGATCCAGGGAGCACATCCAGTCTCCCCAGCCCAGTGTTTTCCGCAATAAGAGCTGGCGTAACCATCTTGAATTTTCGCAGAGGAAGGGAGAGGTTGAGGGGGGAGGTTGAGGGTGGAAAGGTCCAACACAACTCTCAGGCCAGCCTGGTTCTTCTTCATGGCGAAAATCCTGGAATAAAAACCCAATCCTCTGTGGGAGGCTTAGATCTCATCCACTGCATGGCTCTCGACGAGCGACCGGATCTCTGCCAGCAGAGTTGCTGTCCCAATCTGTGGAAGGGGGAGGAGAGGAAGGGACCGGTAGGTGGTATGCCGTCGAAACTTTGGACAGGCTCCAGGAATCCAGGCCTTCGTGGAAGGCTTTGGCTGAAGACTGCGTGTCGAAGTCCTGCTCCTCGTCTGTGTCCACTTGAGTGCCCAGGGATTCGGAACGGGCGAAGGAGTACTGGGTGCCATGGGCTTTGGTGTGTAAACCAGAGCCGGTGGCTGCTTCAGAGGCTGGTGTGGAACCTCCTGTACTGTGGGGAGGTAGGGGAGCCGGAATCGGAGGAGCCGGGGCTGCGCTGGAGCCTGTAGCACCGTAGTCATAATAGGAATGACTATGGGTGCCAGTGGGGTGACCGGGGGGAGCATGTCCCTGATAGTATGCTGAAGTATGGCCCCCATCTGGGGAGTTTGCATCAGTGCTAGGAACCTTTCGAAGAACCGGTCTTCAGAGGCTGAAAAGGTGACGGGTAATATTCACGGAGTGGCTGTCGGCTGCTGTGGCCAGGACGCACTCTGCCTGGGGTGCAGGGGAAACGTGCTCTGCGCTGCTGATGGATAAACTGTAGGCCACGTACCTGGTTGACACCAGTAACACCTTGTGACTCGTTCGTCCACCCGCTCTGTTCCTAGAGGAGGCATCGGACATTTCGTCTGGCGTGGCAGCCATTTTGTCGAGCTGCGTGCCACATGCCGAAGTCGTGGTGCCTGGCTCACTGGACCCAGCCTCGTCCAAGACGCTTGGTGTTGGAACATAAGGCCTATCCTGCACCTCAGGACGGGGTCTGGAAGGTGTATTGCCCTCGGCAGAGCTGCCAGTAGTGCTGCGTGAAGGCACCCCCTCGGACATGATTCCGGTACTAGGGCGGTGCCCCTCGGGAGTAACCCCAGTAAATGAACCTTGTGGTCCCTCAGCACTGACACCGGAAGGATCCAGAGACAAGTCGGCCGTAAGGCCGGTAGCTGGTCTAGCCTCGGTACGTGTGCTGGTGCGAAATCCCAAGAGGTTTCGCCCACTCTGGCGCTTCCTTGGGAAAGAGTCGCTGTTACAGGGTGCGGTGGTAAATAGAGGCCTTGCCTCTCGAGCGATGTTTGACGAAGTCTTCTACGTCCTCCGCAGGTGAGTTCTGGAAGAGCTTCCTCCACCGAGCTAGCCTGTTCTTCAATGCGCGTTGAGTGAGTGCGTTGCACGCGGTACAACCTTCCCAGCCATGGTCGGGGCCAAGGCAGAGGAGGCAAAGAGCATGGGGATCGGACATAGGGAAGAGCCCCTCACAAGCTGGACACCTTCGGAAGGCTGCTGAAGTCGACATGCGCCGGGGAGGAGCGTGGTGTCGGAGGACGAAGTACCTAATTCAAAAGAAAAAGACAAAGAAAGAAGAATATCCGGGGAAGAGTGTGTGGTATTACATGGGCAAAGCCAAACCCAGGAGCGCAGGTGAATTCGGCCCGTTCCGTCGATGCAGAAAAGGGGACTGAGGAGTGGCGCCGGTGGGCGAAGTCAGGCGAGCACATGCTCCGAGGGCCGTGCCGCCACATGACTCTAAATTTAAAGGAGAAGATGTTGTTTCTGGTAAAAAAGGTTCTGTCTCCCGTGCCTCGCGAGGGACACTCACAGAATGGAGGAAAGGAAACAGGACGCAAGAGTATGATTCATAACTGAAACCTTGAGCGTAAGTGAAGTGTTACTTGGTTACCTGTATTAACGAATTACATTGCTACAGCTCACATTTACCCCTCTTGAAATGGGACTGGCTGCTCAGTCACACTACCAACTTGTGTAGTACAGACCTATACCAAAAGGTGGGTTACCCAATACCAAGCAGATAAGTGTTGTGTAGTCTCACACAGTGTTACTACACCAATTCTTACAGTTATGCTGTGCTTGAATGAAAATTTCTTTGACACACAATTGCCATATGGCCTTTGCTAGGAGAGACCGTGTTCGGCGGAGTATTGCTCTTGTATGTTAGGGAGAATTTTCATTTCTGTGTCAATTCCCTTTAACCATAGAGACCCCCAGCTCTTTTGCTAGACTCTGGGCTTAATTTCTACTTCTGAGTGGGGCCTTTTTCTCACTCATGTGTTTTTCCCCCCGACTGATTGTCTATGGTCCTTCCCGTTTTGTGGAGTCTGGTAAACTCCACTGGGCTCTGCTTTTGCATTGCGACACAGCACCTTTTGTGCAGTGCCACTGAGAAGTCCCTTGGACTTTTCTTAATGTTTAACTACATTTTCTTGGGTGAACTACTGTTCCCAAAAACAGTAAAATGACCCTGCCTTCCCCCATCTTACTTACCTTTACTTTATGGGTCCAGCACACACCACCCTATGTGGAGTACTGGTGGGGGTTACATAGTAACTCTTTTAACCCTTTCCTCATGTAACATTTTGATACACTAACTCACTTGAATGGCTGGTGGCAGTGTTTTTTTCTTTTACTACCCAGTGACATGTATCTGCAGCCCGATACTTCGGCTGCAGCGCTGCACCCAAGGGCGACCATTTTCTCCAAATGACCGCGGTCTTCTTTTTTCGCCAATTCTTGTTAGTTTCTTCTGGGCTTTTACTCAGTTTGCATCAGGTTTGTGTATTTTGCCTTTGGCGGGCTTCAGCCCTGAAGCTCGCCCAGGCTCCAGTGTGTCTGGAAAGGTAGGAAGTGAGTGAGGGTCCCGTAACGTCCCCATCCTTTGTCTCTGGGTGTGCCCGAGTGAAACCAGTTCCTATTGGCTGGTTGGCTGTCCTTCAGGACAGCCACCCTGCTGTGTGCTAGACAGCCTAGGGCTGTGTCTGAATGGGAACTTGCATACAAAGCGAGGTTTTTGAGACAGCATCCGAAGTTAAAGACGAGGAGACACCAGCAGCACCCTCCTGGACCGTAAAGTGCCTGGTGCAGCCCTGCAGCTGTGCTGACCCAGTTTTCAAATCGACTGGGAAGACTCGTATAGAGAAGACTTCCTCCCATAGGCTGGTGGGACCAATGTCCCTCAAGACACACTATTTTGGAGCATCCCCTGACTTGCTGCGACTCTCCAAGGCTGCAGAAGCCCAATACCAGGGGTACCGCGACCATCTGTGAGTGCATTATCTCCCAAAGTGCGAATCCAGACAAATCTTCGTGGGCATCCAGAGGACCCTAGAGAAGCATGAAATCCACATCCAGAGTCCCCTCACCAGAGTCCAGGGCTGAGGGATAAGGAACAATTTACTTAACTGTAACTGCTGTTCTCCAGCATGGGTCTGGCATGGATTCACATGCTCATGAATATTCCCATTCGTCAGGCCGGGAATCCTCGGTAAAGAAAAAATCTGTATCAGTTTCGTTTCTGATCCGTCTTTCTTAGTAGTAACCAATCACTGATCTCTGGGTCATACTGCCCCCAGCCAATGACTGCCCTCTACCTAAGCCCCTCCCCTGGCAGCCATCCTCAGGTTTGGTAGCACGTAAAGTGGCAGTACCACCAAGTGAAGAGCCGCAGAGGGGAAGGAGGGAGGATTCGCATGTGAATCCATGCCAGACCCATGCTGGAGACAACAGTTAGAGGTAAGTAACTTGTTCCTTCTCCAGCATGGGGTCTGGCATGGATTCACATGCTCATGAATGGGATACATTACCCACCGTAATCGTATTTCTGATGCTTGTATCTGCTTAGATTCACATGCTGTGCATAGGCCGACATCTAGTGGAAGCTGCGGAGTATTACAGTTTGTTTTTCGAAACTCGAAAATGGGCGTCGACACGGGGCGTGCCAGTAATACTATCCCTAGTGTGACGTCCACTGTACCCAAGATCCCTCACGCGTCTAGGATCCTCAGATTGTATTTTTTCCTGACATGAGGTAGCATGAGGAGTAGCTTGAGTACAGATAATCCAAGCAGATAGATAGAAAGGTAAGACTACAAGCAACCATGCGCCTTCTCTCAGATGGGAGGAAGGGTGGGTCGCATGTGAATCTAAGCAGATACAAGCATCAGAAATACGATTACGGTGAGTAATGTATCCCTTCTGAGGCTTGTGGAATCTGCTTAGATCACATGCTGTGCATAGATTAGCGAGCAGTACCTGAAGAAGGAGGTGGGATGTGAGAAGGGTCATGAGCAAATAAGTGTCTTAGAACCGCTTGTCCCACTTGTGTATCCGTCTTGGAATGGGTGTCAATGCAGTAATGCTGAGTAAAAGTGTGAATAGAGCTCCAAGTAGCTGCTTTGCAAATGGTGCCAAGGGGTACATTTGCAATGAAAGCCAGAGTGGCCCCAATGCCTCTAGTAGAGTGGGCTCTTGGCGTGAAAGGCAGAGTTATTTCAGAGAGTGAGTAACACAGCTGGATACAGTTAATAATCCACTTCGAGATGGCACCTTTAGAGACGCGATCCCCCTCTCTGCCTGTAGCTACGGAGACAGTTGATCTGCTTCCTTAGCGGTCTGGTTTTATTTACATAGTAGAGGACCGTCCTACGCACATCTAGGGTGTGTAGTTTCACCTCAGCCGAGCTTTGAGGGTCCTGGAAGAAAGCCAGAAGCTCAATGCACTGGTTTACGTGGAATTTAGATATAAACTTAGGTGAGAACCTAGGGTGTGTGCGTAAAACCAGCTTGTCTTTATGGACAGTAAAGAAGGGATCCTGCACTGACAGAGCCTGAATTTCACTGACCCTTCTTATAGAAGTAATAGTTACTAAGAAGGCCGTTTTATAAGTCAGGTGTTTGAGACTGCTTTTATGCATGGGCTCGAAAGGGGGTCCCATGAGCTTAGATAGCACCACATTAAGGTCCCACCCTGGTGGTGGGTTCGAAATAGGAGGGTGAAGTCTCTTTACTCCTTCCATGAAGGCTTTAACTACTGGTACTTTCCACCACAAGACCTTGTTATGGGAAGTGGTGTTTGCCGACAGGGCTGCCAGGTGTACTTTCAGTGAGTTAAAAACCAATCCTGCATTTAGCAGGTGGAGCATGTATGTAACAATAGTGGAAGGAGTGCAATCAACTGGGTTGATTTGTCTACTCTGGCACCAGATAACGAATCTCTTCCACTTGTCAAAGTAACAGTGCCTTGTGTTTGGTTTCCATGTCCATACACCTCTCTGGTAAATTGAGATGTCCAAACTCTATGACCTCAGGAGCCATGCTGCCAGGTTCATTGAGTTGGGTTGCTGATGCACTGTTTGACCTTGGTGCTAGGACAGTAGGTTGTACCAGGCTGGAAGTTTGATGGGCTCGCACACCGCCATCCTGCGTAGGTGTGGAAACCACAGTTGTCTTGCCCACATGGGAGCAACTAGGACGAGCGTCATCGACTCTCTGTTCATCTTGTTCACCACCTTCCTGATGAGGAGGAGTTGGTGGAAAAGCGTACGCAAACATCCCTGACCAGTTCATCCACAGGGCGTTCCCCTGGGAGTCTGGTTGGGGGAACCTGGATGCAAATCCTGGGCATTGTCTGTTTTCGCTTGTGGCGAATAAGTCTATAGTGGGGAAACCCCACTGAGAGAAGATATCTTCTACGACCTCTCTGTGTAGAACCCATTCGTGTTCCTCTGGGAGGGAGTCTCTGCTCAGAGCATCCGCTAGGGAATTGAGCTCCCCTGGAACATGTGATGACAGGAAGATGTTCCGTCTGAGTGCCCATATCCAGATTTTCTGGGCAAGCTTGGACAGATTTGGCGAACGAGTCCCTCCTTGCTTGTTCAGGTAGAACATGGCTGTTGTGCTGTCCGTCCGGATTTGCACTGACAGGTTTAGTAGGTGGGGCTCGAACGCTTGAAGCGCTCTGAATACTGCCAGAAGCTCTAGCAGATTGATGTGGTTCTTGGCCACTGAGGGAGACCAGAGACCCTGAGCTGTGTGGTGGAGATGGTGAGCTCCCCACCCCGTCAGACATGCATCGGTAGTGACTACTGCCTGTACTTCGGGATCGTAAAAGGGTTTTCCCTGTGCAAGATTCTCTCTTGTCCACCAGTGAAGGCTTTTTACTTGTGTTGGCGAAACGACCACTAGATCGTCCCACTGACCACTTGCCTGAGACCACTGTTTCGCCAACCATTCCTGCATGGGACGCATGCGCAGGCGCGCGTGGGGGACCAGGTAAATACATGACGCCATCATGCCCAGTAAACGCATTGCTTTGCGTACCGTTATTTGGTGACCAGACTGATATTGCGGAATTTGCAGTAGTATATTCCGAATTCTTTCCTCTGAAAGAAAGGTCAACCCCTCTTGAGTATCTAGGATTGCTCCTAGGAACTGTTTGGAGGTGCTTGGCACCAGGCTTGACACTTTCTCGTTGATTGAGAAGCCTAATTCGTGGAGGAGGTCGATAGTCCTTTGAATGTTTGTCCTGCAAATTACTGGGGTTTCCCCCGTTATGAGCAAGTCGTCCAGATAAGGGTACACCGGATTGCCTCCCTGTGTAGGTGTGCAGCCGCCACCGCCAGTACCTTGGTGAATACCCTTGGTGCCGAAGCTATCCCGAAGGGCAGTACCTTGAATTGGTAGTGCCGACTGTCCACCTTGAAGCGCAAGTACCTTCTGTGCGCTGGGAACATGGAAATATGAAAATAGGCATCTTTCATATCCAAGGTTGCCATGTAATCCCCCTTTTTTAGGAGAGGGATTACCTCTTGTAGCGTAGTCATACGAAACTTTTGGGGCTTGACATACTTGTTGGCAGGCCGTAAATCCAATACTGGGCGCATTGTCAAATCTTTTTTTGGCACAAGGAAGTAAGTTGAATAAATACCCTTGTTTACCTGGTGTCCCGGGACGAGTTCTATCGCGTCCTTTGCTAGCAGAATGGCGATCTCCTCGAGGAGAATCTTCTGATGTTCTAAAGAGTGTACTCTTTGTCGTGGAGGATGGTTCCAGGGACGCTGCAGTAGCTCTATACAGTACCCTGTGGATACTGTTGACATGTCATGATCTCTGCTTCCAAAAGGTCAGGGTTTTCCCAACTCCCTTGGAAGCAGATCCATAACCCAGGTTCCGAGTGCCAACCAGTCCCAATTGGGACCTTTTGGACCCAGTCCTGGCGCCAGTGGCACCAGGCTCATAAATATGCCCAGTCCCAGCGCTGGAAGCGCCGGGCTCATAATGCTTGGGTGGACTTACCTGCAGCAGACCATGCTGCTTACTTGCCTGCCAGTTGAGCCTCTGATCCTCTTCTGTTTGGAACTACTTTTCCTGTTGGGTGGGGCAGGAGCCACTCCCTAGATTCAGAACACTGGAACTCTTTTCTTACTTAGGCGTGGCTGTGGAAGGAGACACCTAAGCACTACAGGAGGCTATTTAAACCACACCCGATGGATGAATCTTGCTTTGCGTTATTCTGCATCCTCTGCAGCAGAACGCTCATCGTGTCTTCTGCATCTGATCCTGGGCCTAAGGAAAAAGGCTTACCATCCTGAATCCAGTCTTCAGCAACACCTATAAAGACAAGAAAGAACAGGTTAGCACTACGGTCTTCAGTGACAGCTCTTCACTTACCTGGTCCATCGGCTGTCACCAACGCCTCGTGCTGCATTCCGGCATCTGAAAGACAAAGGCTTACCTACTCTTCGTGCGCTCCGGAGGTCTTCACACATCATTCCGGCATCTGAAAGACAAAAGCTCACCAACTCTTCGCACGCTCCGGAGGCCTTCGGCGCTGCATCCCGCATCTAAAAGACAAAACAAGGTGCGTTTAAAGACATTGGGGAACTTTAATACTCACGTGCCATTACTCCTTTCCACATCTAACCCAGTGGGTATTCCGGCACCCTGCAGCCGCTCCGAACTTGTACCTGCAAAATAAAAAGACAGTTAGAGCGCATCGTGAAGCAGGCAACAAGCGCTTACTTACGTGCTTCCAGGCGCTTCTATTCATCACACGGGCTCCATCTTCAACTCACTTCAGCCCGTCATCCGCCATCGCCGGAACCCTGCAAAACAAGAAACATCATTACTAAAGACTTTAAAGACATTAGAATTACTCGAAACTTACCGTTCGTGCAGTAAACGACGGACAGCAGTCCTCTGAAGTCAAGAGTCCTGCTCCCCTTATCCAGTGAAGAAACTGGTTACAGCACCCTGCCCCGAGGCAGATGGAGAGCACGGCGTTCACTTACCTAAGGTGAGAGCGTTAACCTTTGGGGTTCTACAGGAGAAGAGAAAGGGAAGAAGAGAGAGACATTCAATAACCCAGTTCCTTAATCCCATATTTTCTATCTGCAGACATCTTACCCTTCGAGTCAGACATACAGTGCACAGAGGTCCAGCCCAAAGAGCCAGCCGTGTGTTACACATCACCTTTGAAGATACGGTATACGCCCAGTCAAGACCGGCGCCTCTACGGGAATCAGGTGAGCGTTACATGACAGCACCCATCTGTCTGAAGTTGGAAATGCGTCCCCCTACTGTGGTTGCGTGAAAAGGGACCCTGAACTGAGCGTCACTGCTTTGGCGGAGGCGTGCCGCCTTCTTTGCTGGGGCTGCCTCTGCCTTTACCACGTCCTCTCCTATTACCCCTGCCGTAACCCTGGGTAGACTGTTCCACTGTGTACCCTGCCCCTGGGAATAGTTAAATCCTCTCTGGGAATTTTGGCCGCGTGGGCGACGAAAATTACTATTCCCTCTCTGGTTAGGGGGTTTATTGGTTAACTTGCCAAGGGACTTGAGTGTCTCGTATTCGTTCTTGGCATTCTTCAGTGCGTCCTCGACTGCCTTACCAAACAGCTCGGCTTCCACCGGTTTGTCCAACAATGATGCCTGGGTTTCTGCCTTAAAACCAGACTGCCGTAACCACGCATGTCTCTTGATAACAGTACCTTCTGCTATCAATCTGCCTGCGTTGTCCGCGGCGTCAAGGGTTGCTTTTAAAATGAAACCAGACATGGCTCTACCCTCTGCGGAAATCCGAGCTAACTGGCCCTTTAAGGGTTCTGGTGCAGAGGCTATGAGAGCCGCGACTTCTTCCCACTGATGGCAGTTGTAGCTGGCCAAAAGGGTGTGGAGTTTGCAATCCTTGCCTGATAGGCGGACGTTGAGGCTACTTTCCTGCCGAAACCATATCGTTTTTTGCTCTCTTTGTCTGGAGGAGCTTAGGACGATGACAAGGGTGTTCCAGCCCTCTTATGAGTGTTAGTGACAACTAGGGAGTCTGGCTTCAGATGTCCTCTTATATAGAGAGGGTCAGACTGGGCTGCCCTGAAAAGATTTTCAACTCTGGGATGGACTGCTCTGGTGAGGTTCGGGTTCACCAGGGACGGGTCTATACTTCGCTGAATAGACTTGAGGATAGGGATGGTCTGGGCAACAGGCCTCCTTTCTCCTACTAACTCCTCGGCGAAGTCCCTCTCCTCCTGGACACCGTGGGTGTCAATATGGAAATGTTCTGCTGCAAGTGCGAGAACCTCGTTTAGGAGGGGTTGGTTATCGACAGGGGAGTCGATAACCGGGGCTTCCTTTTCTACCAGGGAATCTACTCTGTAGGTTTCGGGGTCTTCCTCTTCCTCTTCTTGGTCCTCATCGTCCCCATAGTAGCCCGTCCCGGTTTGCTCTTCTACCATGCCAAAATCTTGGTCCTCACCAAAGGAAGTCTCTCCTTGATATAGTGAGTATGGTCATGAGTATGGTTGTACCTCGAAGGGGTATGTAGATCTCATTGGTGTCTCAAACCGGGGCTTCTTACTCGGGGGGGATAGGATCATTAGAGCCTGAGGGTGTAGCCCCTTGTGGATCATATGAAAGGAATTGGTCTAGATTTTTATCGTGAAAGTCTGCCAAAGAAGACATCCTTGACATGACCCTATCTATGTCATCACTGGACCAGGACCATTTTTTGGAACTGGAAATGACTCTCTCAGAAAGTTTTGGAGATTTATCTTGATTAGATTTGCTCTTTGAAATATCAGCAGACCTGGTCTTGCCTGCCTGTTTAGGAGGAGTGGAGTGTTTCCCCCCCCTCCCCGTGAGTGGAAAAGTGTTTTCCCTGTCCATTTGTGGCTCCGGAGGTTTTCGACGCCTGGCGTCGAGGATCGGGGGTAGAGTCCCTGTCCTTCGAACGTGGGGCCGTGCTGATCTTGTCTGCGGGCTCCGACTCCTGGAGTGCGGCCTGGGGGTGGAAGTCGTCTTCGTCTTCCGACGATCGAACTTCCGTTAGCCTAGGGAGCGAGGCACTCTTGGCAAGAGTGGATGATTGCCTGGAGTCATGCGGCGATCTCGAACGCCCAGAGGACTCCATTTCGGACCGTTCTGTTTGTGCCTCTTTCCGAGCACTCGACATCGTCGAGTCTCGGTTGGACTTCGTGTGTTTACTGTGGGTGGTGTGTTAAGCGCCTGTGTCGCCGGGGGTCTTCCCCATAGCCGCCCTGTCGGACGACCTTCCGAGGTCGGGGACCTGCGCTCGGCTGTCTTTCGATGCCGTAATGCCCTCGCCATCCAAAAGCACGGCGTCGCTGCCATCGCTGAAGGCGCCTTCCGCTGCCATGGCCGCCTGCCTGACGTGGTGGGCCCAACGCTTCGTCGAACGGTCCTTAAGTGTCTTAGGTTTAAACCTACTGCACGCTCTGCAGTTCGCTTCGGGGTGGTCCCTCGGCAAGCAGAGATTGCACGTGGCGTGCCTGTCGACCCAAGGGTATTTGCGATTGCACTTGGGGCAGAATTGCAAAGGGGTACCCTCCATACGCACCTTGAGGCAGCGGGCTGTTAAGTATAGGAAATGTATAAGGTGTACCTATATACCAAGAGTGTAGAGTATATCCAACCCCCCACTCTCCCTACTTGCAGGGCCGAGGCCAGAGGCCTTCCGAGGCCCAAATCCGTCGTGCAGAAGCCGACGGTCAATTTCTTCTCCAGCCGGCGTCGAGTGTCGAAGTTCGACGTTGGGATGGGGGAGGATGTCAATTAATCAATATTTTAGCAAAAGTACGGCTAAGGCCAGGGGACTCTGCAAAATGCTTCTGACCAGTATGGTGGAAAAAAACAATCTGAGGATCCTAGACGCATGAGGGATCTTGGGTACAGTGGACGTCACACTAGGGATAGTTTTACTGGCACGCCCTGTGTCAACGCCCATTTTCTAGTTTCGAAAAATAAACTAGTATTCCGCAGCTTCCACTAGATGTCGGCCTATACACAGCATGTGATCTAAGCAGATTCCACAAACCTCAGAAATAAGAATACATAGCAGTATACACATGCACAACCGTGGGAGGTGGCAACAGGCTCAACATTAAGCAATACAACAACTCAACATTAAGCATCTCTTACCTCCTCACCAGGCTCACCTTAAGCGAACAGGTTGCGCAGCACTGCTTGGCCGACCCTGGACTCCTCCCTGGAGTCCCGATCGACGCAGAAGAATCTTGTGAAGATGTGCGTCTACCTCCACGTAGCAGCCCTGCAGATGTCCAGCAGGGGCACACCAGACAGGAACGCCGTGGTAGCACCGATCGCTCTGGTTAAATGGGCTCTTGGACGGCCGGGCAACGGTCGGTTTGCCAACCGGTGAGAGTGCATGATGCAGCCGGAGAACCATCTGGAAATGGAAGCCTTCAAGAGAGCCTTCCCTTGATTCACAGGTCCAAAGTTCACAAACAGCTGTGATGTCTTCCGAAAACTCTTTGTGCGGTCCATGTAGAACTTCAGCGCTCTAGCCACATCCAGCGAGTGCAAAGTCCTCACGGCCGGAGACGAAGGAGACGGGAATAAAACTGGCAACACCAAGGGCTCGTTGAGGTGGAAGTCCGACGGCACCTTGGGCATAAAGGAGGGGTGCGTTCTCAGCACCACCCTCGTGTTGTGAAAAGTCAAGTATGGAGGCTTGCAAGATAGGGCCTGGATCTCTCCCACTCGTCCTGCGGAGTTGATGGCCCCGAGAAATGCCGTCTTCCACGACAGGAACTTCAACGGCACCAATGCATAGGCTCGAATGGGGCCCCCATGAGCCTGGTGAGCACCATGTTGAGCTCCCGTGCCGGGGCAGGGGCCTTCACGGGCAGGAATGATCGAAATAGTCCCTTCATAAATTCCTTCACCAGGCGATGAGACCACAAGGACGCCCGTCCTGTAGTTCTGGTGTATCGGGAGATGGCAGCCAGATGTATCTTGATGGAGGCGTGAGCCAGTCCAGCTTTGGCCAGCGACAGTAGTTACGGCAATACTTGAGGGGCCATAATCCGCAGAGGGTTAATCTTCTGTGCACGGCACCAGACAGAGAACCTCTTCCACTTATGTCCATAGCATTTGAGAGTTGAGGACGCCCTGGCTTTTGCAAGAACCTCTCTGCAGTGAGCCGGGATACCGTATCCTCCAAACTCTAGTGCTGCAGGAGCCAAGCCTGCAAGTTCAGTGAATCCGGGTCGTGATGAAGAATGGCGCCTCCTTCTCTGGAGAGAAGATCCGCGTCCGTTGCCAGCTTGATAGGTGAGGACGCTGACAAGTCCGGGAACCAGATCTGTCTCGGCCACGCCGGTGCGACGAGGATCATCCTGGACCTCTTGAGCTGGTTGACTTGTTCACCGACGCAGGTCCAGGATGGGGCGCCAACCGCCTGTCTTCTTTCTGACGAGGAAGTATCTCGAGTATACTCCGGAGCCCCGGAGCCTCTTGGGGACGAGCTCGATGGCACCTTTCTTGAGCATCACCCTGACCTCCAACAGCAGTTGAGGGACGTGATTCTCCTTCCTGGCCACGGGAGGAATGCGAGGACACTTCTTTTGAAATTCTAGCGAGTGTCCACGGGCCAGGGGGTCCAGCACCCAACGGTGAGTGGAGATGGACTCCCACACGCTGACGAACTTAGTCAGCCGGCCTCCCACCGGGGTGCTTCGGTGGGGGCCCGACGCTACGGCCGGTTCAGTCCTGCTTGAAGAGGCCTTGCCGCCTTGGCCTCCTTGCCGACGGCGACGAGACCCTCCTTGCTTGCCGCGGCCTCCCTAGGCCTCCTGGGACGAGGAGCGGGCCGCCTGGCGGTAAGTAGAAGAGCCACCGCTGGATCCCTTGGAGGCTCCCTGTCTGCCTCCAGAGCTCCGAAAGAGCCGCCATTGCTGAAGGACTCCTAGGGCTCTGGCTGTTTCCGTGTCTGTCTTGATGGCCTGGAGGGACTCATCCACCGTCTTTCCAAACAGGTTGTTGCCGTCGAACGGCATGTCCAACACTCTGGTCTGGACGTCCTGGCGAAAGTCCGTCGCCTTGAGCCATCTTCGTCGTCGGAGGCAAATCCCGTTGCCCAGTTGGCGAAATCCGGTATCGGCAATGTCCGTTGCCACCGTTATGGCGTGATCCGACGCCACCTCACCTCCCTGCAGAATCTGTAGGGCCTCCGCCCTCTTGTCGTCCGGTAGGAAGTCTAGCAGAGGAGCTATCTTGAACCAAAGCTCCCTGTCGATGTCCGTCCCCGTTGCTGTATCTGTCGCCGTATCCTCCCGAGGGTCCGGCGAGGGGGATGAGGGGTCCACAGGCCTCGCGGGCATGAAGGGCAGAGCGGGCTGGACTCTCTTCCGCTTGTTCCGAGGGCTTCCCGTTCTGGATCCTCCGTCGGGGTCCGTGGTAACCTTGTCCTTATCTCAGTACATAAGGATTGGATCGCCAACAAAATGGCCGCCGAGCTATCCTGGGGCTCGGGTAATGGCTGCTACACTGGGCCCTCGTCCTCGCCATCGTCGCTATCTTCGATCACATCAGCGGGAACCTTCCCCTGGGATCGAACCTTCTCGAACCTCTCTTTGAGGCCTATGAACGTCTCGTTGAGGCCTTTCACTGTTTCCACCGGATCCTCCTCGGAGGCTGAATCCGAGTCCGTAATGGCCACCGCCCCCCCCCCCTCTTTTTCCACCGGGGTCTTCACGATTGTCTGGAAAGAGGATTCCCTCAGCGGTGGCAGGGAAACTGTGGGCCCCGAGGCCACCTCCACTGGCGTAGCCTTTACCAGCTTTGCCAGGGCCGCTCTGACAACCTCGCTAGAGGCCTTTGTCGGTTGGATCAAGGCCCTCACCACCTTAGGTGCGTCCTGCGCCTTCACTTTGGGGGGAGGGTCATCGCCTCGCTCCCCCTCAGCTCCCTTGGAGATCGACCGAGGCCTCTCCAGAAGCTTACCCAGGTTCTCAGACTTCCTCTTCCCCGAATCAGAGCGCTGGCTCGGGGTTGATCATGCCGGGGAAGTCGCGTCCTGCCTGGCAGCCGAGGAGCCCGATCCTTCGGCGCTCCCGGTGCCCGCAGACTCGCGGTACTTTGCCTTCTGTTGGGCCCCCGTCGCCGGGGCGCCCTCACAAGACCGCTCATACTTTTTCTATGCCTTCTCACCTGCTGTGCCCTTCTCCGGCGAGGCGGGAACGACGATCTTGCTTGGTCCGTTCCGACAGGTTCTTGCAGAACACACAGTCCTTCTCCACGTGCGTCTTGTCCTCATGAAGGCAGTAGAGAGATCTCGAATGCTCGTCCTCCTTGAAAACATCTTGCAATCTGCATCCTGGGCAGCTCCTGAACAGCTTGGATCCGGGCGTCGAATTTCCCTTGTCCGTTGAGGTAGGCCACAGATCTTCTGGAATCCTCCAGGAAGCGCAACTCGACGAAAACTTCACCCTTGAGGGGCATAGAAGAATTCCGAAACGGGTCCCCGTTATCGGAAGTAGAAACGATGGAGCTTGAGGCTCGATTAACCGAAAAAATTAGATAAATCTCCTGAAAAAGCGCGAAAACGCAGTAAAAGCTTGAGAGCTAAAGCACGAGGACTCCCAACACTTGAACATGCGGTAAAAATCTGAGGATGGCTGCTTAGGTAGAGGGCAGTCATTGGCTGAGGGCAGTAAGACCCAGAGATCAGTGATTGGTTACTACTAAGAAAGACAGATCAGAAACGAAACTGATACTGATTTTTTCTTTACCGAGGATTCCCGGCCTGACGACGGGGAATATTCATGAGCATGTGAATCCATGCCAGACCCCATGCTGGAGAAAGGAACCTCCAACCGGAACTGTTCGTTCAAAACCACAAAGCAGCTGAATCGACAGAAATCCATTGCTGCAGAGTCCCACTCGCTCGAGTGCTGCCGCAGGAGCCCGCCAGACATCCTCCCTTTCATCGCCAAGGACCAGGAACAAGGGTCTGCTGTATTGCATCCCGAAGGTATCCAGCTGGAACAACTTAAGATCAGTTACTGTGGGGCATGGGGTATAATAGCCTTTTGCCAATAGGGGAGCTTCCTACCTTTGGGAGTGCTATTTAACCCTACTCTGAGTTGACCTCAACTCACTTGCACTGGCCTTTCAGCTTGTGCTTTCTAAAGGGGACTCCTCTTGAGTTGCTGTGATTTCTTTTTTAACACTATTTAAGAATGTTTCCTAAGAAGAGCATCAGAACTATGACTTTGCCGATTGACTTTGGCTGTCCTGGCTCCCTGAAGGCCTCCTTCTGAACCTATTGGATTTGGCAGTGCTTGTTCCCCAACAGGTGTTAAATGTTAAACACTTAAATGCTGGAATAATAGACTGCCTTCATCCCTTTGTGAGAATCTAACTGTTCTTTTAACCTATCAGTCGGTTCTGATCGAACGCTAACCTTTCCTACCTTAAATATCTCAATACTGTAAAGTTGATACCAATATAAAAGTGTTATACTGACCTCAACTGACGTCACTGCAGGCACATGTGTAACATATGAATGAATTACTCACCTGCTTTATTGTTCACTTTTTATTTTAATTGAATCCTAACTTGGGATTAATGTTACAACTAATTGCTGCCGGATGGTGAGACGCTGTATCCCTCTCTTCCCTGCAACACCTTTACCCCATCCTACCCAATGAGATATTTAGAAACTCAAGCGGCCCCCTGCCCTCTTTTTCTGCCCAAACACTTTCACAAGGACAGCCCGCTCTGGGAGAAAACAGACTCACACCCGAGCCGTGTACCTGACATGTCCCAATACTATGGTCGGACAATTATCGACAATCACACGTACCCGACTTCGATTACACTTCCCCACACGTATAAAAGGCAGAGCACGAGAGCACACTGAGCAAAAAGGCAGAGCACGAGAGCACACTGAGCAAGGCAAAACACACGAAGGTACAGCAGTTTCAAGTCGGCAGCTGAACGAGGGGAGAAAGACAGCCAGGCACAACAGGTTTGTGAGAGGGGCAACACCCTTGACTTTTTGGCAGGAGGCCATTACTTTGAAGAAACCTTCAAGGCAGAAAGCGCTAGACCAAGAAAGCAGGCTGAAGAATCCTGCATTGTGTGTCGGAGTTACCAAGGAGCCTCCTGCATAACTGTCTAAGGCAGGGAGGAGCAGCAGACGCTGTGGTATCGTCCTTGGCTCCAAGAACAAAAGCAACAGAACACCACAGCCAGTGAGTTGGAAGACCAATGCCAGACCAGTCTGTGTTGAAGTCAAGGTTGCAAGCTGCAACATTGTAAAACAAGGGCTGGAACGAACATTGTTAAATGCATGTGATGAAAGATGCAAGTGAAGCTAAATTGCTGGTGAATATCTGAACATTACAAGGAAGGAAGGATACAATACCACTGACAGAGTCATCCGGCACTGTGAATGTGAAGTGTAAATTGCGTGAAGTGAATCGAAGTTGTTCTGCAACGGTTTAAGCAAAACCTATCACACATTTGAAAGTCATTGATTCTGGTATCAAAAGGGATCTGAGCCCGGACAAGGGGATCCATGGTATGGGCCTGAACGAGGGAGACCAAGTTGTGAACATTGTGGAAAAGAGGATCTGAGCCAAGACTAAGGGGATACACTGTCCGAGCCGAACGAGCAAGACCAAATTGTGAACATTGTAGAAAAGGGGTCTGAGCCTGGATGAGGGGGACCCTGTGGTCCGAGCCCAAAGGAGGGAGACCAGTCTTGAACTTGTAAAAGTGAAAACCCTGACAAAGGAAAGGAACGTTTGTTCTTGGTTTTTTGCATACATTGCAATCCCACGCCATTTTGTATTTAGAAGGATTGGTAATAGGTTCATTAGTAAAGGCTCTTTTATTTTGACAGACTCCACTATGACGAGGAGGAACTCAATAGAGTCTATTCGATAGTGGAAGAATGGATGATAGAAAACAACTTAGCCCTTAACAGGGACAAAACCGAGCTAATGTTCACTGGCACACAATCTATGATCAAGAAGCTGAGATCATGGTACTCAATTTCATCTGGGAGATGTTATCATTAAAACACAGAAGAAAGTGAATACTTTAGGTGTAATATTTGACCAACATCTAGACATGCAAGCACACGTGAAAAGTTTGGTCTCATCTGCTACCTACTTTATCAAATTGCTCGCCCATTTGCGCCCTTTTATTACTCAAGCTAATGCCGAAACATTGGCACGAGCCATCATGGGATCTAAGATGGATTACTGTGGTAGCCTTCTGATCGGATGTAGCAAAAACATCATTAATAGACTTCAAGTAGTGCAGAACAGGGCTGTCCGAATAGTAGTGGGATTGACCTGCCGTGATCACGTCTCTCAAGCAAGGTCTCTTCATTGGTTACCCGTAGCATCCCAAATTCAATTTCGGTTATTAACAATAACCATGAAATGGAGGCTTGGTTTATGCCGAACTACCTTCAAGATTTAATTTTGAAAAAATCGAATAGCCGTCCCCTTAGATCTAGCTTCCTGAACCTTATAAATATTCCTAGGAGCAAATCTAAAAAGATGGAAAAGGGAGCCTTCTCTATTGCAGCCCCAGCAGCTTGGAATGCTCTACCATTATATCTACAGGGTCATACTTTGCTCACCAGCTTTAAGAAGAAACTGAAGCCCTGGCTTTTCGCATAGACCTCGCTCTTACGCCCGTATCTTGGCCCCACACTGATGCTCGCTCGTTTATCCTCCAGTATGATCCCTCTATTTGTGTTTCATGTTTTGTCTCCGTCTAAGCTTGCGCCCTAACGCCCATGGGTTCAAGGTTGCACGGTACAAATACAAATAGCTTGCTCCAGTCTTTATATTTAGATCAGTGTTCTACAAACACCCTTGAACTATGATCACTTGCGTCTGTCTTCACTGTTTGATACCATGCCTTCCTTACACTACGCTGCCGAAGTTGGCACCTTCCTGTCAAAGTGAAATTGCTTTCCTCATGTTTTTTCTGATGGATGTTCCTCTCATGGATTTCTCATACGATTCCTCATCTATGATCTCCATCTCCCAGCGCTGCTTCTGCTCCACCCCGCGCCGGCATGTTGGAAAGCTAGTAGATATTGAGGTGCTGTGCAGGTGACCTTAGTTCCACCCTTTTCTCCAGCACTCAGATGCTGAGGTACTGCATAACCAAGGTATATGAGCGATCAGCCAAGACTGGCAGGTTGGGAGAGCAATGAGGAATCCGTGGGAGGAACATTTGTCAGAAAGAACATTACCAAGAATAAGCAATTTGTTAGTCTAATGGATTCCTTCACCCCACAGATTCTTCATCTATGATAGACTCCAAGAGCAGTACATTGAATGGGAGGACGAAGTAGAGCAGGGACACCACCTAAACCAGAACACACTGAATGATCAGAGTACAAAAACAAGCATTCTATCCAGACTGTGCATCGAAGCAGCAATGTTTTGCTAACATGTGCAGGGAAACCGAAGTAGCTTCCTGGCAAATGTCCAGAACAGAGACACCACCACTGCAGAGGCGAGGTGGCAGCCAGGCTTCTGGTGGAATGCGCCCTGAGACCTTCAAGCACATTCATACCAGCCAGATTGTAGCATTCTGAGATGCAGAGGCTGATCAACTTTCACAGGGTTTGTTTGGGCTCAGCTCTGTAAGTATGGGCACCAGCATAAGCCACAAAAAAGCTGGTCATCTTTCCTAGTCTCCCTCGTCTGAGTAGTAGTAGCAGCCGAGGGAACGCACTGGGTGAAGCTGAAGAAATCGTTCCTCAGCCTTGGAAGGATGAAGCAGAGGGAAAAAAAGAGAAGATGGATCTTTTGACAGAGATGGAAATCAGAGGCCACTTTTGGTGGCAGGCCTACTAGCAGAGGAGTACATCCAGCACATCCTTTGACAAATCTTACTCCTTATACACGTCAGGCTTTCAGCAGCCATGTATGAATGTTCAGGCTGGCGAGGTTCTTCTGATTGAGAGAGAAGATCCATTCTCTGTGGAAGGCACCAGGGAGGGTAGATTGACATGTCCAGCAGCTCTAGGTTCCACGTTCTCCGAGCCGAGTCCGGAGCAATCAAAGTCATAGTAGAACCAAACTGGCAGTCTCCTGAGAACTAGCTGTATCACAGGGATCGGTGGGAACGCAAAGCACAGGTTGAAATCCCACTTGACCACAAGTGCATTGACCAAAAATCCTGGTCTCAGAAATTCCATGGAGCAGAAACACCTGGACTTTCTGAAGGGAAGAGGTCCACCAAGAGTCCCCAACCAGGAAGAAATCTCCTCCGGAACGTCCTGACAAAGCTCCCACTCGTGGGAGGCAGAAATCTGTCTGCACAAAGCCTCCGCAATGACGTGCTCTGTGCTGGCCAGATGAGGTGCCGTCAGTCATGTTTGCCAGTTCCAAGAACCACAGTCGTATTGCTTCTCAGGCAAGGATCCCATACCACCCAGTTTGTTCAAGTGGTGCATGGCTACTGTTGTCTGTACCGAGGGAAGGTAGGTGACCAGGGTTACTAGCAACTTGATGTGTTCTTGGCATTCTGACAGTCCACATGTCGCTTACCATCAGGTCTTGCAGGCAAACGCCTAAGCCTTATAAGGCTGTATTTCATGACTAGCACACGTTTGGGCCAGAGTTCTTGAAACAATGCCCCTTTCAGTAGTCACTCTGGGACCACCATTATAGGTCCGTGGATGCTTTCGTTGAGACCTGAAGGTCTCAAGTACATACCCGACACGAAGGCCAACCGACAACGGAGGAGCCACTATGACCTCATGTGCAGCCAGGCCTCCAGTACTACAAGGAGAAGCAGGAATTTAAGAACCAGCAAGCACAGGAAGGCAGAGGTCAGAACACTATCTTGTGATTGGAGGACATACATCTTGGAGATGTTGGCACTATCTTCAGGCAGGAAGGACCTGTCCAGGCAACTGTCCAAGACTGCTCTGATAAAAGAGAGGGACGGCGATACCCAAGGATTCTTGAAGTTCAGCGAGAAGCCCAAGCTGTGGAACAGGCTGCTCGTTCGGTACAATTGTACCGAGGCCTGGATCCAGGGTGAGAGCTCCGATGAGCCAGTTATCCAGATAGGGAAGACATGAATGCCTTCTTTTCTGGGCTGACCCACAACCACAGTCAGAGGCTTGCTGAAGACTGGGTGCTGAAGATCAACCTAATGTGAGGAACTTGAATTGGTAGCGCTCATGTCCCATTGTGAATCTCGGGTACTTCCTGTGTTTTCACTGTATGGGCACATGGAAGTAGGCATCCTGGACATCTAACCAGACTAAGACTAGCCTGTCCTGCAGGTTGAGGGTAAATACTTTGAACGAAGCAGTGTCCCTAAATAGAGCAGAGCTTGCAGAACAAAGGAACTGAGGTCGCAGGGCATGGTGCCTCAATATGTACTGTCTTCAATGTCATGTCCAATGCAGGGTGCGTAGGGCAATCAGGCCGAGCAGACGCAGAGTCATGCTGAGTGGCGGTGGAAAGATTTCGAAGAGTAGATGTGCTGGGAGATAGAAAGCATACATATGCATCTGCTCTCTTTGCGCAGGTACAGGTTTAAGAGCCCCAGATCTAGTGTGGAACATAAGGCCCCATCCTCCTTCGGCACCAGAAAACCCATGCCTCATTCCGAGTTGGGCACCGGATCTATGGCACAGTCACCGGAAGCTGCAAAACCACTGCCAGTGTGGGTGGAGGAGATCCAGAGGCAAGCAATGGTTTGGAGGGCACTGAGCAAAGAGGAGACTGTATGCATGCAGGGATGTCGTCATTTCACCAAAATGCCTGGGGTAGTTGAAGTGACACTGCACGACCCTTGGCCCCCTGATGACATCACAGGAAGTGATGTAATTTGATCCCAAGCCCAAGTGCCATCACAGAAAGTGATGGCAAACTGCCTTCAGATTTTTTAGATGCATCCAGCACCCGCGTTTCCAGGTGCTCTCATTTCAGCCAGATATAAGAACTGAGGCACAGAGGGAGGCATGATTTGTCCACGATTACATATTTGGGCAATGCCATTTTCCAGATTCGACGTGGGGTCTATATGTAAAACATAAAATGCAGTATTTCTAACCGGGTAACCGAAATCTGTAACGCAGGCTACAGCTAGTGTATGAAACATCTATAGATCAATGGACACAGAAGTATGTGTTATATGTTGTGTTTAACAAGCCAAAAAAGCACTGACCTGGGGACGCGTGCGCTGTTTAACCAGGTGAAAAATGCTGCACGAGCAAAGCCTGAAAACTAAATAATGGACCAGGGTTTAGTATAAAAATATTTCCCTGCTTATAAATGTATATATGATTCATCTACCACTACGATAGAAGAAACCTATAGACTGGTCTGCGTGCACAGAAGGAAGTGCACCTGATAATGTTATCTTTGCTGTAGTATAATACCTCGGAAAGGTTCTTTCAATATACCCAAGACCCCCCATAATTTGTATTATCTTAGCGTAATACTGGGTGCCACAGGACCTAAAAAAACGAACTAAAAAAACAAACACCATTTGATGTAATATCATTGCTGCACACAAATTCATAGCACCACAAAGTTATTTAAAATTGAAAACACCCACGAGTTGCACACTACCCCTTTGTCAGACCCAGTGGTGCCCAATGGCATAGCACAAAATGTGGCAGCTCCTCTGTGGGCCATGCCGTTCCCCCTCACCCCCCAAGCTCTTTAAAGCACAGGGTACGCCACACGCCAGGCCGGTCCTGGCCACCACATGTGCGCAATGTCCATGATGATAATGCCGCTGCATAACAGAGAGAAGGGGCAGTGCCTGGTCCAAAAACATACCAGCCACTTGTCAACAAATATAGCACCCGTCAGTGATGGCTGGTGAGTTGTTTTATTTGGAGGGTGTAAATATTTGCCACAAGTATGTGATTGCGATTTAGCATAGTGAGGGAGCCCTAACTAAAATGTGTTGGGGGTGTGGTGGACCCGGGTGGGGAGATGGGGGGCGGGGGAGAATTCTTCTCCCTCCCCAGAGTAAATTTTTTGAATAATGGATTAAAATGGTCTATTGCACAACAAACTTTCTGGGAAAATTTGGGTCAAAGGCCAACACTGTGGGTAAAAGTCCAACAATCGGTTGTGTAAGGTAAATCATGAAAACAATTACAAAAGTCACCAAAAGTGCAGTGGGCATTTCACAATGCATTATGCCAGTCCCTGCAATATATGCCCGTATAAAAAACATTTGTATGTTGGCTGTGCCCATACATTTCCATGCTGGCTCCAACATATGCGAGTATTTCCATATAAGACCATACTTATGTTCACTTTAAGACATTTTTCCATAGTATCATTACTGGCACTGGGCCCAAAACTGGCTCTCCCAATATATGCCAGTACTCCTATGAAAGTACATACTCCCGTAGGTTTGGCCATTAAAAGTGGCATGTCACAGTAGGAAAACCTGTCCAAACTGGATCCAATGTAAGCCAGTCTAGACCCATAGGAACACTCATCTTGCTCGATTCATTATAGATGCTCAGTTAATAAAAAGTCATGCTACAGTTAAGAATATACAGGCCGCTACACAAAAGATCCGTCTAGCGAGGTAACACTACAGATCATGCTTGCTTTTTTAAAGAAGCCGAGTAATAAATATAATGCCACAGTAACCAATGGCTTGACGGAAAGCACCAAAATGCCAGTCTAGCCAGGGAATGGCACACATGAACTTGCTTTTGCCCAAAAATACCAGTAAAACATGCAAAGTCAAAGTATGTGGCAAAAATGCTCAAGTGATTCCCCCCCCGTCTCCAAGGTGTGTGTACACACACACGTACACACACACACGTACACACACGTACACACACACACACACACACACCCCCCCCAGCTACTCACATGAACTTATTGCATTCTCTACAAAAGCACACACCAATCCACTCATTGCATTCTCTACACAGACACACACCCACCAACCCAGAACATTCAAAAAGACCACTTCCCATTCACCCACCATTCACATACATACATCTGACACGCACTTCACACATGTAAACACACTGCAGCTTCCGTCAGTCAGTGAGCTGCAAGGAAGCCTAGGGAGAAGGGGGTTGGAGCTGAACGTGGCATGTGCCACGGTCAGCTCCAATCACTACTGAGTACCTCCCCAGTCCAGCCTTCACCCTGATGGGTGAGGACTGGGCCGGGGGACCCACCAGACCTGGTGTGGTGGGGCCCCCCAGTGCCGCAGGAGGGGCCGCTACACCAGAAGCACCTGTTTTTTTAGTGCCAAATGTATTTGGTTTTTTTAAGTTAGGGTAGTAAGGGACTCCCCAGGGGTTGCAACTGTGGCCCCCAGGGGTCGCTGTTGCAACCCCTGGCAACCCCCAAATGACGTCCCTGTATCTATGGTGAAACGACTGGAAGGCCCAGTTGTCTGTCTTGGAAAGATTCCATGCCTCGCTAAACCGAGCAACCCAGCCTCCCACAGGAGATGAGTGATGAAAGTCTGTTTCACAGGGGCTTCACACGCAGGGGAAAGGGGGGAGGGGCACGGTGGAGGCTGACAAGCCTCCTCTTGGAGTTATTCTGTCCCGACCCCTAGTTGGGCACTGCAACTGTCTGCCAGAGGGGGAGTTTGCCCTCTCCCACTTTGGGCGTAGGTGAAGGGGCCAAAAAAAACAAGCCCTTGCCTGTGGGGGCGATGGAATGTTGCTGCTGGATAAATAGGCTCAGAGATTTAGCAATTGCCTTGGACAAATGACATTTGAGTGATTTGTTGGCTTTTCCCCCAAACTAATAATTGTCATCAAACAGCATTTCCAGGAGTTCACCCTTGAGAACGGAGGTAAACTAGAGGCCCTTAGCCACGAGCATCTCGTCAACACCGTTCCAGTGGTCATCATATGAGCCACATAGTTTTCTGCATCCGGGCCTGGCTGAAGCATTTGTCGGGACACCTTCTAGTCATCCTTGACTAGGACCAGCCCTACAGATAAGGGGTGTAGCAGCCACTTTTACTTCATATAAATTGACAAATTCTACCCAAAAATAAAAATAGGAATTAAAAATACCAACAAAAAAATAGGAAAAAAACATGCAGAATCTTGTGCACCTGCTTTCACCCTCAGAGATCCATGGATATTTTTGGACCAGTAGTGCATGTAGTACCACAGCAAGCAACTATTTTAGCTGCCTGATTGGAAGAAGTAAACATGTCTCTTTTAATGTGCATGAATAACTAGGTACAAAGAAATTATTACAAAAACATTTCAGTTAAAAACATCTCTTTACTCGCTTATAACAGTTTCAAAAAACGTTTTTACTCCCAACTTAAAAAAATAGGGCGTAAAAGACTGCCACATCCAAATCTTATCTGGAGCACTGACTAGGACTTTAAATCCCTCCCTAATATCTCCTGCAGGGCAGTGTTCTGCAGCCCATGAGACAGCAGGCCAAAGGGGAATATGAGCAAGGCGTTGATGGTCCATGCTCCTTGAGCCAAAAACCTTTCTTCAGGCTCGTTGTGGTGGCCTGGGCCACCAGATTCTCAGGGAAGACCTGTGAAGACAGGAAAGACAGGCAAGAAGGAGCCCCCTTGCGTTCTTTGCTAGATCCTGGTCCACAGCACCAAAGCAGATATTGACCATAATTCAAGGACCAGGACCTTCACTGGTGGTTTAAAGGGCAGGAGGGTCTCCCCGTCTGCAGACTTTAAGAATGTCCATTAATTTAAAATACAGCTCTGGTATCAAGGGTTCCGACAATCCAAGGGCGTCAACCACCTTAGTCATCAGACGTTGAAATGAAGCCTGAGGTTTTCCTGGGGAAGGTGCAGGAAGCATGTTAAAAAATATATATATTCTGGAGAATTATTCAGACCACTTGCTAGATTCAAGTCAGCAGCAAGTTTCATCAAGTCTCCCTCCTCCCAATAAAATTACTTATGGAAGTCCCCAACCTTTCTGAGGCAAATGTGCCCCTAGGGAGCAAGGCACATTCCCGAGGAATATCTTGGCTGGATGCCACCATGCGCACCGTGGAGGAAGGATCTAAAGCTGGGAGATCAATGTCATAATACATAGTGGTGCAGCCTAAAGACAGGTGCAAACCCATTGGAGCTATAGCCAAGCCAGAAGGTGTACGGTCATGGGCTTTTGTGGATTCAGGGAGAACAGTGGACCCAGACGCCGCCACTGACACTTTAGCGAAGACCTCGAGCATCTTGAACCAAATGGCCTATTCCTCTAGTGTGGAAGACTGGGTGGGAAAAGGGACCTGCTCCTCAGAGGAATTCCTGGAAAGGAGAATTCTCTGAGGAGGACGAAGAATGCTGAGCCCAGGGAACTCAAATAGGTCTGTTTTTCTTGTGGAAAAGGTGTAGAGTTTTACCGCCTGCTCTCAAAAGCACCTTGAGGATGCATCGACTGGCACAAGCAGTCATTTTTCAAGCTGTGTTCCTCTGAGACAGAACAGACAGATCCTTTAGTTTCCAATGCAGACATGACACCCATGGTTGGCGCAGGGTTTAAAACCACATTATTGGTTCCAAATCGGCATGATGTAAAATAAAACATGTAAATATTTGTAACGAAGTAGTGTTCGTAAATAGCACACAGTTCGCTGAAAAAAAGGAACCAAGGTCAGGGCATGGCACTCAAAATATACTGTCCCCAATGTCATATCCAGTGCAAGGTGCTTCGTGGGATCGGGCACAGCCACGCTGACTGGCAGTGGAAAAGTTTCCAAACAGTAGATGTGCTGGGAGATCTCACAGATGATCGTTAGGGGAGTTTTCCCAAAGCACACTTTAGAAGTAGACTTTACAAAACTGTCTCGATGGTCTGTAGATCCCAAACTCTTAATATCAGTCTGTACTACTCATGGAACCTTGGTAGAGTGGCAGAGCAGTCAGGGTTATCATAAGAGGAAGATGTGAACTGTAGGTAAGTACACTGAACCTAGTTAGTAATGCACAAAGAAATACTTACACAATATATTTATATAAAATATGAGACATGCATTACTTACCATAATAGCATTTCTGATTGTATCTGCTTAGATTCACATGCTGTGCATATAGTCCGACATCTAGTGGTAATCACCGAGTATTGCATCTCGTCTTTCGAGGATCGAAAGGGGGACGTCGACATGGGCGTGCTTGTAACACTATCCCCAACGTGACATGTAGTGTACCCAAAATCCCTCACGCGTTGCGGTCCCTCTGATTGTGTTTTTTCTGCCATGAGGGAGCCTTTGACTTTCGTGAGTGAGTACAGAGAGAGAAAGGAGTAAGAGGTCTATGTTCCTTCTACTCCAAGAGGGGAGGAAGGGTGGGCGCATGCAAATCTAAGCAGATACAATCATCAGAATTGCTATTACGTTAAGTAATGCATGTCTTCTGATGCTTGTGACTCTGCTTAGAATCACATGCTGTGCATAGACTAGCGAGCAGTACCCAGAGATGGTGGTGGGATGTGTGAAGGAACAGTAGTAAAGAGATGTCTTAGTGGCGCTTGTCCCACCTGAGAATCAGACCTAGAATGAGTATCCAGGCATTAGTGTTTTGTAAAGGTGTGTACTGAACTCCAGGCTGCTGCATTGCAAATGGACTCAAGAGGAACATTTGCAATGAATGCTATGGACGCGCCAGTGCCCAGAGTAGTGTCATCTAGGCTTGAAGGGCAGATCTCCCTTGGCAAGAGTGTAGCACAGTGTGATGCAGTTTACAATCCACTTTGAGATGGCCGATTTAGAGACAGGGTCCCCTTCTCTACCAGCTGCCACTGAAATTAAAAACTGGTTTGTTTTTCTTAGTGGTTTAGTTTTTTCCAGATAATATATGACTGCACTCCTCACATCAAGTGTGTGGAGGCTTCTTTCTGCCACGTTAGTGGGGTTCTGGAAGAAGGTGGGAAGTCCTATTGATTGGTTTACATGGAACTATGAAATGAATTTAGGCACAAACCGTGGGTGAGTTCGCAGAACCGCCTTATCTTTGTGAATTGTGACAACTGGGTCTTGAACTGAAAGGGCCTGTAGTTCACGAACTATCCTTATTGAAGTGATTGCAACCAGGAAGGCGGTCTTGTAAGTGGGTGCTTTAAGGGTGCATAGGTGTTAGGTGTGGACTCACTTATGTATCTCCTATGTGTTTCTACATAATTCACACAGCCAGATTGTTGTGTGGCATTCATAATGTACATAGTTAAGCACTGCTTATTATTTACATTGTACATAGTTATTGATGAGGCATAGAACGCTATGTTTGTCTGACTACTGTTGCCATGCCTACTTGTTATGGCTCATGCCATAGAATAGGAATGTGCATGGTCAAGGGTTCCAGTAGAGTCAGTTGACTGTTTGCTCCCTGGCTGGGGGTTGCCTTACCCTAGTGCTGAATAAAGGTATTCCTGCTATTAATCCAATTGTGATCCCTGAAGTCCTTCACAACAAACAGGCGACGAGGATTACTCACATCGACTACCCCCAGCCGCCCCTGCTCTGTGGGGCGGATGGAGAGAGGCGTAGGGGCAGTCTGTGGGAGCAACAGAGGAGACTAGCCTGTGTGTGTAAACACTGCGTGGCCCTGTGTGGAGAAGAACATGGACCTGTCGATCTATGGGAGGACCATTCCGGTACCTCAGTGCAGCCCCAGAGTGGTGGAGCGGGCTGGCCGCCGCGGCCCTGGTGAAAATTCACACCTCCCCGATGAGCGACCGGGAGGTTTGCAACATTAGAAATCGGAGGGTTAGAGGACCCTCAGCGGCACGTCAGGTGCAATGCTTGCTGGGCAGACGGCGCCGAAACGCAACAGACCAAGAATTCCTCTGGAGGCCACCGAAGATTTGGCCGTGCCGCCTCTATCCAATTAGAGGAAGGCACCTGCGACATGCCGGAGTGCGCCAGCTAACGTCACGCGGCAGCATCACAACTGTGCACTGCAATACCGGTAAGGAAATGAACAGCATATCTAGGGGGACCGCAGGAGCTGTCGCCGCAGCAGGGTGCTGCAGAGATGTGCAGAGCGAGGAAGGCCAAAGTGGCTTGCTTGGAGGCAAGCACAAAAAAAATAAAAAACAAAAAAAATTGGTGCGTGAGACCCTTAGCCAGCACATGTTGTGGTCGGCACAGAAGGCTATAAAGTGGTGAGTGAGAAAACGTGGCCGTGTTAGTGGGAGCACAGACTACCCAGATTCCTTTAATCCACAGAGCTCACCAACTAGCTGATTAAGGAGAGGAATTTAAAGGGTGTATTCACATATTGTTTCCTAGTGGGCTAGAGTACTAGAAGGCTGCCCTGGTTGACTGCTGGGGCACAGTGAGCCATGGCAAACATACCGGCTACACTGTTTTTTCTCACGAGTGTGGGAGAGCCCAGAATCAGATGGGCTCACTGGAAGGAGGGGTTGGTAAAGCACGCCCTAGCCACCTTTGGTGCAAATTACTCAAATGAGAGGGAAGAGGCTCTCCTCTTTCACTGTCTGGGACCAGCTGGACAGGACCTTTTGAGAAAATTAATGGAGCCCACAGATTTGGGGTGGGTGGGGGAGGTGGTTATAGGCCCCTATAAAAAAAAATGCTTGCCAAATTAGACAAATACTTTCACGTAGGAGAATATTATTTGGGAGCGTTACAAATTTACCACTAGGGAACAAAAACAAGACGAGAGCATTGAGTAGTTCGTGAGAGCGCTTAGAGGGTTGGCAGTCAAGTGCAGATTCACGCACTGTCATAATGAACACCTAAGGGACCAATTAATGATTAAGTGTTCCAATGACAATGTTTGAAAAGAACTAGGGAAGGAGCGCAACCCCACATTGGACAGGGCGATAGAAATTGCGAAAATGGTGGAGAGAACAGAGAAATGTATTAAGACGCTCCAACTTGATAATGGAAGTGACGATGTGCCAGATAGACCCAAATTTGAAAAATTTAGAGAAGGCTTAGTGCATTAAGTATCTAAGGCACCTCCAAGGTTTTATACAAGTGATGTGGCCAGGAAGATTGAGAACAGACAAGAAGTTAAATGAACAGGGAGAATACAGAACCCTAAGCAACAAAAGCTTTGGGCGTCAATGGGTTTTCTCGGGAGATACAAGGACACCTTTGAGAGGTGTTGTGGTGTCGAGGGAGGCCAGGAACGTGCCGGTAGGAGGTGCTTCAGGTGTGGGAGTGCCACACCTCTGGCATTTCATAAAGAATGTTTAGCTGTGCACATAATATGTCATTATTGTGGGAGGAAGGGTCACCTAGCACAGTGTTGTATGAACTTCAGTGCTGGTCAAGTCCGTGAAGTTACTGCTTGTGGTGATGATGCAGAGGTTGGGGAAATGGGGAGAGAGGTTGTTTTTTCAGTGAATGCAGTGGCAGGGAAGGTGAAGATACCCAAACCTTACACAGAGGTAATGATCAAGAAGATACCAGTGAATATGCTGATTGATAGTGGTGTGGACTACACGCTAATTAGTGTGGGTGTGTGGAGAAATACATTTCATTGTTGCACTTTGTGGGAAGATGAGGTTAAAGCGAATGCTTATGGAGATGTTCCTAGAGAAATCATTAGATGTTTTGAGGGAGAAGAACACGTTTCTTACCAACTGGTAACGTTCTTTTGACTGGATATTCCTCCAACATATTCCACATCTTTGACATGTAATGTCCACAGCTGTGTACTTCAGAAACTTTTTCGGCAGAGGGCGTCCTGCGTCGAGTCGATGTCCCTCGAAGGCCTCCTTCAAGGGCGACATGACCGGATGTTATAAATAGGACGCACAGAGCCTGTAGTCTCAGTTTATGTCTTCCTCCATAACGTGTGACATGCACATATCCAATGCCTGCGAGACTGCACATAGCTTTGCGTAAACGTTAGCTACAATCGCATAAGAAATTCTCCAGAGGGGCAGGCTGGGAGGGCGATGTGGAATACCTTGGAGGAACATCCAGTTGAAAGAACGTTACCGGTTGGTAAGTAACTTGTTCTTCGAATGGATTGTGTCCTACAACGTATTCCACATCTTTGACAGACTCCCAAAGCAGTACCAGAAAATGGAGGAGGAAAAAGAATTTGGAGTACCCAATCAGATGGCAGAATAAAGAACCGCCTAACAAAGCCATATCTTGGCCATGGATTGTATCCAGGGAGTAATGTTTAACAAAGGTGTGCACAGAAGTCTACGTGGCTGCATCACAAATATTCCTAATAGGAACTCCCCGCTGCAGGGCTGTGGAAGTAGCCACGGCCCTAGTGCAATGAGCTTGCAACCATTCAGGAGGGTCCTTGCCTGCCAAATGGTAACATTCAGTAATGGTGAGGAAAATCCAGCAGGACAAGGTCTGTTTTGTAACAGCCTAGCCCAATCGGTGACCAGCATACCCACAAACAGTTGATCGTCCACTATGACCCTGGACATCCTAGAAATATAAAAGCTCAGAGCTCTCCTAGGGTACAACCTATGGAGTCGCTCCTCTTCCTTAGCAGGATGAGGAGGATAGGCAGAAGGAAGAACCACTTTCTGACTCAAATTAAATTCAGACACTACCTTAGGTAGAAAGGAAGGACGTACACTCAGTACAACCCTATCCTTGTGTAACACAGTAAACGGAGGCTTAGATGAAAGTGCCTGCAATTCACTCACTCTGCGAGCGGAAGTAACCGCAACCAAGAACGTTGTCTTGAAGGATAATAATCTCAAAGGACAAGAGTGAAAAGGTTCAAACGGAGCACCCATGAGGAATTTCAAAACCAAATTCAGATCCCAAACCGGCACCTGGAAAGGGGAAAGCGGGAACACATTAGTGAGCCCTTTAAGAAAATGGGAAATCAAAGGAATCTTAAAGTGAGAACTTTCTTCAGACGAGCGCTTGAAGATAGACCGCGCCGCCAGGTACCCCTTAATGGTACCCACTTGAAGGCCCCTGTGGTTCAAAGAAAGCAAGAAAGACAACACCACAGGAATGGAACACTGAAAAGGATCAACATTTTGTCCTCTGCACCAGTCGCAAAACTTACACCAACAGTACAGGGAGGTTCCAATCCTTATACCTCAACCTTTTAGATACCAAGCGTGACGGTTGGGAGTCCTGACCTCTGGATGGAGTAGGTGACACCCCCCGCCCCCATCACACCCAGCCCCCCCACCCCCAACCCCCACACGAGAGCAGATCTCTCTGCAGGGAAGACTGTGGGGAGGGCAGATGGCCATTTCTAGAAGGTCGTGTACCATGCTCTCCTGGCCCAATCCGGAGCAAAGAGGATCATGTGGTATCCGAACCTCCGTAACCTCCTTAATACTTGAGGAATGACGGGAACTGGAGGAAACGCGTACAGCAGTGGGAATGACCAATCCACTACGAACACGTCTCCTAAGGGTCCTCTCTGAGCAAATTCCCTTGAGAAGAATCTCTCGCACTTTCAGTTGGCACTGGTGGCGAAGAAATCCACTTGTGGGGTTCCCCAAAGGAAGAAGATCTCCAGTAGGACTTCCTGAGCCAACTTCCAGTCATAAGGGATCGTGCTCTGCCTGCTCAGAGCGTCCGCCACTGCATTGTCTTCTCCGGCCAGATGAGCTGTTGAGAGCGATATTCCCTGCTGGATTGCCCAGAACCAGAGCTGGATTGCCTCTCTGCACAACAGGAGTGACCCCCCCCCCCTTTTCTGTTGATGTAATGCATGGCCACTGTGTTGCCTGTCATGATCAGGAAACACTTCCTCAGCACAGATGGCAGAAAAGCCTTCATGGCCAGCCTGATGGCCCTCAGCTCTCACAGGTTGATGTGGAGTTTGGACTCCGACGGAGACCAACTACCGCTGACAGCAAGCGTCCGTAACTGTAGTCATCTCTGGCCAAAGTTGCCAAAATGTCTCCCCCTTCATCAGGTTCTCCTTGTTGGCCCACCACAGAAGATCCTGGGAGACAGAGATTGGAATCTGAACAGGATCCAACATCTTGCCTGAGAACTGTGACCACTGCATCTTGAGAACCCATTGCAGAGATCTCATCCTCAGCCTGGCCTTTGGCACCAGAAAAATGCAGTATGCCATGAGGCCGAACAACCTTAAGAATTCAAAAGCAGGGAGACTCTGGGCATGTTGAAACTTGTCCACCATCTGCACAATGTGATGAGCCCTTACCTTAGGAGGCGAGCACTTCCCCAAGGACGTGTCCAACACAGCACCGATGTACTGGAGTGGTTGGCATGGTGTCAGAAGCAACTTCTTGAAATTGAGGGAGAACCCCAGCCTGTGGAGGGAGCGGCAGGTGAGATTGCGATGATCCAGAGCTTGCTCGGGAGAACTTGCTCTGATCAACCAGTCGTCCAGGTTGGGGTAGACATGAATCCCCTTGCCTGAAATACGCTGTCACCACCACCATTAGCTTTGTGAAGACCCTCGGGGGGCTAAGGGGTGAGGTCAATCTGAATGGCAGGACCCGGAAATGAAAGAGCGAGTCGCCCGCTGCGAACCTCAGGTACTTTGCGCTTTGGATTAATCGGCACATGAAAGTAAGCATCCTGTAGGTCCAGAGACACCAACCAATCCTGAAGTTGAAGGACCTGGAGAACTTGAGAAAGAGTGACCATCTTGAACTTGTCCTTCCTGAGAAGTGTGTTCAACCAACGCAAATCCAGTATGGGTCTCAATCCCCAGTCTTTCTTTGGAATCAAAAAATATGGGGAATACCATCCATTGTTCCTCTCCGCTACAGGCACCAGTTCTATAGTGCCTTTCTCTGGCAGGGTCAAGATTTCCTGCACAAGGAGCGGATCTGGAAGCTTCAAAGAGATTCCTGGGTGGATTGTCGCAATGCCGCTTTCGGAAGGGAAGGCAGTAGCCTTGCGCTATTGTATCCAGAACCCATAGCTCGCCATTCTTCGAGATGGTGAGACAGTCTGCCCCTCAACCGGCGAACCATGGGCCCAATGAAGGGATCTCATCCTCAATCTGGCCTCTGGCACCAGAAAAATGCAAGATGCCATGAGGCCTAGCTACCTTAGAAAGTCGAATGCCGGTAGATGTTGGGCATTTTGAAACTTCATTACCATCTGCAGAATGTGGTGAGCTCTCCCCTCAGGAGGCGAGGCTTTCCCCGAGGAAGTGTCCAGAATCGCTCGATAAATTGGAGTTTTTGGCATCGAATCATTTGTGACTTCTTGTAATTGAGGGAGAAGCCCAGACTCTGTAAAAAGTGGCAGGTCAAGGACAGATGTTCCTGGGCTCATTCAGATGAACTCGCCCTGATTAGCCAATCGTCCAGATAAGGGTAGACGTGAATCCCCTTATTCTGATACTCGCTGCCACCACCGCCATCAGTTTGGTTAAAACCCTTGGGCGGATGTTAGCACAAATGGTAGAACCCGAAACTGATAATGAGAACCATCAATTGCGAACCTCAGGTACTTTCTGTGCTTGAGATGGATTGGCACATTAAAGTAAGCATCCTGAACGTCCAATGAAACAAGCCAGTCCTGAAGCTGAAGAGCCTGAAGGATCTGAGAAAGGGTCCCAGCCCTTGTTCCTCTCCGCTACAGGTACATGTTCTATTGCACCTTTCTCTAGCAGGGTTAAAATCTCCTGCACAAGAAGCGGGTCTGGAATTTTTACAGAGCTGGCTCTCTGTGGATGATCTTGAGGACTTTGATGAAAAGGAAGACAGTAACCATGGGTCACTATCTCTAGTGCCCAGGCATCTGACGTAATACCCCGCCATTCGTCCAGATACTGAGTGATTCTGCCTCCCACCAGGGTTTTGTGGGTTAAGACCTCGAAGTGGCTTTGCAGCAGCTGCAGCAGTGGCGGAGGAGGTAGTAACCACTGCTGTGGCTGATCTAACACCTTTCCCTTTTCCACCACGAACATGTTTTCTCTGTTGGCCTCTGACTGGCCTGCCCCCTCCCTTTTTCAAAAGAGGAATAAAAGCGAAAGGGGTGACTCTTCCAGGAAGATGAGCCTGTGTAAGTGTTGTTGAGGTTGCCTTATAGTGGCGCTGAGTGATTTTGCTGCCGCTTTCGAGGTCTGCAGCTTCTCCAAGCTCTCATCCGCCTTGCTGCCAAACAACCTCAAGCCGTCAAAGGGCATATTAAGACTGCACATCAGGTGCAAAACCAGATTTTCGTAGCCATGCAAATCTGCGCAAGACCGTGCTAGATGCCATGGACCTGCTTATACTATCTGCAGCGTCCAATCCTGACTGAAGGCATTCCCCCATAGCCTCTCTACCATGCTTCACTATAGCCAGGAAACCATCTCGTTCCTCACCTTCCGGGATGCGTTCAGCCGCTGATGACATGCAGTCCCACAGGGTATAAGTAAATCTTGCTAATGTGCAAGTGACATTAGTCGATTTCAGAGCCATGCTGCCTGAAGTAAAAGCTTTCCGGGCCCAAGCATCAACTTTTTTATCGTCCCTGTCTGGTGGTATTGATGGGTAAGCTGATTGCCTAGTGAAGGTTGCAGATGGAACCACTAGACATTCAAGAGATGGAGGTTTGGATAAATGCTCTGGATCTGATAAAGCTGGCCTATATTTTGGTACCAGTTTCTTATTTACTGCTGCAAATGAATCAGGAGTATTCCAGTTTATCATTACCCTTTTTTGCAGTGCTTTGTGAAATGAAAGAACAGGATATTTTAAGGGACCCTCACCCAGGATTTCAGTCATGTCATCCTGGTCAAAACCCGGGGAAGCTGCTTTCCAACCCATAAAAATCTATGATCCTTCCCATAAGATTCCTATAACTGGGATCAGCATTATCTGGAAGATCTGGCCTTTCAAAATCCACTTCAGGTGAAGTGTCTAAACCACTGCTATTTTGTACAGTCCTACAGGTCTGTTATCTTAGAATGTGGGTCCACTAGTTCATCAGGAACCTCTCTGGCTCCAAATCTAACTCCAGCTGGAGTGACATCCTCTTCAGAGGAATGTTCTTCATATATAGATGTCATGGATTTAAAAATTCCTGTCTAGGTTGAGGGTGGAAAGTCTTTTCAGGCATAAAACGTGGAATTTGCCTAGGCATAGACAATGACGTCGACTTGGGTCTTGGTATCAAAGAAGGCCTCGATAAAGGCGTCGACAGGGTAGACGCTGGCTTCAACAGTGTTGGAGGCTTCAATGCTGTCGAAGAAGGTTTCGATGCCGTTAAAGGTGTCAATGGTCTCGACGCTATGGTCGGCGACGGTGTCGAGTCGTGTCTTGGTTTCGATGTCGATTCCGCTAGCCCCAATTTATGCGCCGGCGGCTTAGACTTAGTACGACTTAGACTTTTAGAAGGAGTAGAGGCATGATCACCACGCGGCAACTTCGAGGGGGTCTGGGCCGCTTTCTCGAATATCTTAAGCATCGAAGCCCTGAAGGCCTCCCATTTTTCTGGGGAATCGCGCTTAGACGGATAAATTCCTCTCCTCTCAGAAGAGGACGAGGAAGAAGAAGACCTATGATGTCGCTTTTGACTTTTTAGCCAAGGACGACGAAGATTTCCTCGAGCGACTTTCCGATCTCGACCTCCTCAACCCGTGACGAGATTTTCTACTGGATTCATCCGAATCTTTTTGAATACTTATATTTCTCCTCCCCCACCGCCAGCTTACCTCTGCGTTCCCCAAGAGCCTTATTTGACATGACCTGACAGGACCCACACTCATCAACCCGATGGTCTGGGCTGAGGCACCAGAGGCAATTCCGATGGGGGTCGGTTATAGACATCTTCCTGCCAGTGTGGAGGGAGTTGAAGACTAGGACATCGTCGAAGAAATTCTTGATGCGCCGTTCCTAACACGAAGCAGTTGCGTCGGAAATACAGAACTGAAGTAACGGGTGCTGGTCGAGCCCTTTATACAGAGGATGACGTTGACGCCCGACGGCGGCCCTCGAGGTACTTGAACTCCGCGGTCTCGAACACAGCGCCCCCTGGTGAAAAATGTTTCCGAAGCAACTGAAGCTGGGATACAATTATCATAAGATGAGGAATACGTGGGAGGACACAATCCATTCGAATGGAGCTTTCTTAGGTCCTTCAAATGCCTTGGTGCACTCCTCATTCCACCCTACCTTCTTGGTGAATTTGGATGAGGAGATCACATTCAAGGGAGAAGCTATGGTCCCACAGTTTTCAATGAAGTTCCTATAGCAACCTGTGAGCCCTAGAAAGGCTCTCATTTGGATTGGAGTAGTAGGGGTGGCCCGGTCTTGTATAGCTTGTACTTTGCTAGGCAATGGCCTTATTTCACCTGCTCCTACCTCATGTCCAGGGTAGACCACTTTACTATGACCAATTTGACATTTACTTGCCTTTATGGTCAGATTGGCCTGCTCAACGGCCTGCAATACATATCCTAAGCAGTCAATATGTTCCTTCCAAGTAGGGCTGAACACTGCAATGTCATCCAAGTATGCCATGCAGAAGTCCTCCATCCCATTCAGAACATGATTCACCATCCTTTGGAATGTAGCAGGTTCATTCTTTAGTCCAAAATGCATAACCTTAAACTGGTTGAGGCCTCCTAGGGTTGAAAATGCAGTTTTCTCCTTGGCATGGTCTGTCCGAGCTATTTGACAAAAGCCTGAGGTTAGGTCAAATGTACTGAGGTACTTGGCTGAACCACGTTCGTCCACCAGCTCATCTGTCCTAGGTAAAGGATGGGCATCAGTCGTGGTGACTACATTAAGAGCTCTATAGCCCACACAGAATCTCAACTCCTTGGATCCTGCCTTTGGTACTAGTACAACTGGACTAGACCACGGACTTGTAGATGGCTCTATTACCCAGAGATCAAGCATCTTTTTGACCTCTTTATGTGGGTTCTTACATGGTCTGACATTCTGTAACCTCTGCTTTTAACAGGTAAAGTCACCAGTGAAAATCTCATGTTGGCCCCAGGAGGTCAAGTCTGGTGATAGTGAAAACAGAGGTGCAAGCCGATTTAACATATTTGCACTCCTGTTCCAGTGTCAGATCAGAAGAGAGATTAACCCCTTGTATCTATCCATCTAAAGGTTGTCCCCTGAGGAGGTCAAATAGCGTCTCACTCTCCTCTTCCTCCAGAGCAGAGGCTAGAAGCATAGCTCCCAGCTCTGGTCTAGAGACATAGGCCTTTAGGCGGTTGGTGTCAAAGACCCTGGGGGCCACCTTAGGATTGCCCAAGTCCACCAAATAATTGACCTCTCCAAATTTTCCCACATCCTTGAAGGGTCCAATCCATGTGTCCTGAAAGTCCCTCTGCCTTGTAGGTACCATAACAAGAACTAGCTAGTATTGAGTAAACTCAACCATGTTGGCCTTCTGGTCATGACAAGCTTCACCAGAGCCTGACCTGCTTTCAAGTTATCTGAAGCTTCTGTCATGTGCATCATTCTCCTTCAGAGACCAAACACAGTCAGTGACTCTCACTGGCTTGTGGGAAGGAGCACTCTCCAAGCCCTCCTTGATTAGGGCCAATGGACCTCTAACCAGATGACCATAGAAGGGCTGAAGCCAACCCCTTCCTGAGGGACTTCTCTATAAGCAAAGAAGGCATGGCAGTCGAAGGTCCCACTTTCTTCTAAGGGGTTCTTCTAAAGCACCCATCATGCTCTTCATAGTTTTGTTAAACCTCTCCACCAACCAATTGGTTTTGGGATGGTAGGCTGTTGAGAACATGTAGGTCACCACAGTTTTTCCTCATGGCTTGCATCTAGTGGGACAAAGTTGGATCCCCCGTCAGAGATAACCTCCTTAGGAAAACCTACTCTGGTAAAAATACCAAGAAGGGCCTTAGCCACTGCCTGAGCAGTAACAGTCCTCATAGGTATGGCTTCAGGATACCTGGTAGCATGGTCTAGCACACCCAATATAAATCTGTTGCCTGAAGATGTGGGAGGGTCTAAAGGGACCAACAATCTAGATTCCTACCCTCTCAAAGGGGACTCCCACCACTGGGAGAGGCACCAAAGGTGCCACATTCTTGGCTCCACTCTTGCCAGAAGTCTGACAAGTGTGACAGCTTCTACAGAATTTATCTACATCAGACCCCATCTTGGGCTAGTAGAAATAAAGAGCAATCATTTCCTTGGTCTTCTTAAAGCCTAAGTGACCAGCCAAAGGAATCCCATGGGCTAACTGTGGAAACCGACATCGCAGCTCCTGAGGCACAAGTCTTCTGTAGTCTCCTGGGGTAGACTCAATAGGTTCACTGCAGAGGAGGCCATCCTCCCAGTACAACCTGTGCTTCCCTGGCTCTTGCCCTTCCAGCTGGGAAGCTGCCTGTTGGCGAAGTCCTTCAAGAGTAGGACACTCTGACTGCTGCTGAAGTCTGCCCTACAGGGGCCACCTTCTGCAAGCAAAGTCTGCAGCTCAGGATGGTCCTTAGGATCCAGATCTCCAACAGGGGGAAGTTTTCTTCCAGCTCTGTGTCATCAGTAGCTGATTTACCATCTTCTACTTGAACCTCAAACTCAGCCTCAGCTGGTGGAGGAGTCACAGGTGTGACATTGGCTGTCCTCACTGGGATGTCCTGGTTTGATGCACAGGAGTGCTATCTTTCGTGTTTCCTGAGACCTTAGGTTTCCCCTTTGTCTCTTTCTTCCTGGAAATAGAAGTTTGTTCTTCCCGTGGAATGGGTGTTCTAGGTTCTTCTGTAACAACCCATTGAGAGTCATGTAAGGTGAGCTCTCTGGCCTTCCTAGTTTGCTCCTGCTTCCTTTTACTGGGAGGCCTGGGGGTGCTTAATACAACTCAAGAGTTTAAAAGTAATTCCCCAGCAGGACTCTCCCAGGCACCTCACTTTGTACACTGACAGGTATTCTTACAGTCATATTGTTGCACTGGATGAGAGCTGGTAGTACTGGAACCATCTGGATAGGGCATCCAGCAAGCATAGTGGGGCCTTAGCAACATCCTCAGGTTTGAAAAAGGTTTCATCCACCACTGTGATGCTGGCCCCAGTGTCTAATGGCAGGGGTCTCCCCTGACCATTCACGAGTACACTGTCCTCGTAGTATACCTTTGTGTTATCTGGTATAGTGTTATACACATCTACATTCTGCTCTCCCACAGACCCAGGGACACTGAAGAAACACTGGCATAGACTCCATTGGGGTCTTCAGCAAATAGTTGAAAGTTTCCACTTTCCATATGTACTTCTCCCTCAGGGATGAAGGCTAAGGAGGCAGTGTGGTCCCCTGGAGGTTTACCCTTGCATCTGGGATCCCCTTTGACATGGTTAGTTGACTCACAAGCATAACATTTTCGAAATGTTTTGACAAATGGGTGCTTCTGCTGATTCTCTGGTTTTGGCAGCAGAGGTTTCACTAGACTGACCTGGTTTCCCAAATGCCTTACCCTTCTTATGTTTGTGGCCCTCTTTTGGATGGGGGGGGAGGGTGGGTTAGAATTTTGTCATCTTTCTTGCGCTGCTTTCCCTCTTCCTTTTTACGAGTGGTCCAGGAATCCTTGTGAGTAGCCCTGTTGGCAACCCACAAGTCAGCAGCTTTTGCTAGCTTCTTGGGATCAATCCAGAGTCAGCCAAGTGCTGTCTCAGCTCAGGAGAGCAGGCATCAAAAATACACTCCAACAAAAATAGATTTCTCATTCCTTCAGAGGAGTTCGTTTGTAACCCAACCATCTAGGTTTTTCAAACATTCACACACCCAGGTAGCCCAAGTGGTACCATCAATCTTTTTGAGGGTCCTAAACCTCTTAAGGTACTGGGAAGGAGTTTTCCCAAATCTAGCTATCAAAGCTAGCTTCATATTTTCATACTCCAATCTTTCAAGCCCCCCCCCCCCCCACCTCCATTATAGCATCAGTTGCAACCTGGTGGAGCCCAGACAAAAGCCAAGGAATCAACTGATTCCCTGTGAAACCCTGAAACCCATAGTTACATTCAAAAGCACCCACCAATCAAGTTTCACATCATACATACTCACTGCTTCTTTAGGCATGCAAGGTCTCTTTGGGCTGGAAGACCTAGAAGACTCTGGGATAGAAACATTTTCAAGAGACAATTTCTTCATTTCAAGAGCATGTTGCATTTCCATTAATTTGATGTCCTGATGTTTGGTTTCAGCTTGGATTTGTAACCTTTTGAATCCTAACTCAAGTCTAATTTTTTCAAGAGACAAATCCTGGACTCAGTGATGGACCTTGTGGATACAGTTTGAGGCAAAAGGGCCTGTTGAGGTAAAGTGGGGCTCTCTTCCTGAGACTCCTCTGACTCTTCAGACTCTTCAACAATATTAGAGTTAGACTCAGAATTATCATCGTCATTATCATTTTCTTTTGTAAAACCAAATGCTAATAAAAAAAGGTAAATAAAATAATTTTTCACATTTCCTGGGTTAGTAGGTGTGACAGGCCTACTAACAGTTCATTTTTCATTCCTTTGACAGGGAGATTCCTGATTTTACACATTTTTTTCAGTTGCTCTACTGTTAAAATGATCAGGGCTTCCTGCCTGGTTGTCCATATCTGGCATGTTATACAATTGCTTTTCTAGTGGAGCTTAGCCTTGTGAATGTTTTTAGCTGAACAAAAGCAAAGCAAATTCTTAGTTTAACAACTCTACAATAGATGTTCAGCGCTTGCCACCAGTGTTAGGCAAGATTGTATGCAGTACCCTTTGGGTGCACTGCAACAACCCCGACTTACTGGCAATAGGAACCCAACCTTTGGTATAAGTCTGTATTACACAGGTTGATGGCGTGTTGAGCAGCCAAGCTTATCTCAAGATGGGTCAATGTGAGCTGTAGAGGAGACGGAGATTCACAGGGACAGGTATTCAAATAAACACTTAGAAACAAGGTTTCTTGAATAAACAATATTAATTTATCAGTCAGTTAGAATAAGCCTTCTTCAGAAGTGAGCAATATAAAAGCAACACACAAATACACTCCAAAACGATGCACTCTTATTTTCTAAATCAGTAAAGACCCCTTAGGGATGGCACACAGTCACAACCTACACCCTCAGGTGACTTCAATAGCTAGGCTGCTGGGGACATTAATATCTTACTGTTCCATTTAGAATAGTCCTAGTACTTGGTCAAAGGAAAAAGGTTATTAGAACAAACAAGAGACCACAAATATTTTTAAGCAGGCAAATACTTTTGTATCCCCTAAACAGAATCATTCAGTATAACAGGCTAAGCCAAAGTCAATGGGCAAAAGTCTATATTAGCTGAAGTATTTCTGGTAGGTATGCAAGTCTTTGCACAATGTTTTAGAAGTCTTACGTAAAGAAGAATCAATGTAGGGCCATAAGCGGTTTAGGCTTGTGAGTAGTAGAAGATGCAAGCAACTCTACAATAAGAGGCAATTTCTCTCAGACTTTACAGTACCTTTGGATTGAAGAAAAAGTGCAGCAGATGACTTCTGTTCCTATGCAGCTCTGCAGATCTCACTGTTCCTGGGCCTCAGTCGTGGGGACAAGAGGGAGGACTTTTGGGGACTCCTGCATTGCAATGGGACGGTCACCGCTCGCAACTGGCAATCTTCTAAAAAAGTGGCACTTCAGTGTTTCAGTAACTACTGCAAATAGCAACACCGCGGTTTCTGGCCGTCGAGATGGACTTTCCTTGCTTCTTGGGTCCGGCACTCTGTTGCGGGGGCTCAGGCTCGGTCAGTCCTGCTTCCTGGGAGTCCGGAGGATCTTCCTGGAGCTCTTGGCCAACTTAAAAGCAACGCACACAATGTGGTGTTCCTCTCCCTGGCGTTTTGGGTTCCAGCAGCAACTCTGTGGAAATGCAACCAGCTCTGAGAGAATGTCCAGGTGGCTTACTTTGAAGTCGATTGGTCCCACCAACTCAAAGGGAGAAGTCATCTTTGCAGGGGCTTCTCTGTAGATACAAATTTGGAGTTTCAGCACAGCAGCAGGGCTTCACCGTACAAACGGTCCAGTAGTTGCAGCAGGCATCCTCTTCAAGTTCTTCTTCGGTTCCTTCGTCCAGGGTTCAACTGCGTTCCAAGCCAAAAGCCTTGCCTTTTATTCAGTTCTCTCCAAATTCATTCCAGCCTAGCTGTCAGTCACCCAGCAGGGTGGATGTCCTTTCCGGACAATCAGCCGGCCAATCACAGAGTGCATTTGGGTCTCCTAGGAGGCTAAGCACAGGGAGTTTCGGGCACCTCCCTCACTTCCTGCCCACCCCAGACACCCTGGAGCCAGAGGCAGGCTTCACTTGTGAATCCCGCCAAAGGCAAAGCAAACAAAGGGAGCAAACCTGATTTGGCGCGCATAGTAAATCTCAAGAAGGACCTTTCCACAAAGAAATGGCGAAAAAAGAAGACCGGGCCATTTTGACAAAAACGGCACCTTTGTGTGCTTTACTGCAGCTACGAACGCAGCCCGCGGTAAATGCACACCACAGTAGTTAAAAGTAAACCACTGCCACCAGCCAAGGGTAACAAAAATGTTACATGAGAAGCTAGACATAGGGGATTCTAAGTAACCCCTCCAGCACCCAATTGTAAGATAGTGTCTGCTGGGTAGGACAATGGATTACTTACCGTAAAAGCATTTCTGATGGTTGTATCTGCTTAGATTCACATGTTGTGCATAGTCCGACATCCAGTGGTCACTGCAGAGTATTGCATTTTGTTTTTCGTAGTCGAAAAGGGCACGTCGACAAGGTGTGTCTGTAACACTATCCCTATAGTGACGTGTGTTGTACCCACAATCCCTCACGTGTCGAGGTCCCGCTGTTTGTATTTTTTCTGCCCTGAGGGAGCCTTCTATACGTGAGTGAGTACAGAAAAGAGAGAGAGATGTAGAAAGGTGTCTATGTTCCTTCCATCCGAGCGGGGAGGAAGGGTGGGCGCATGTGAATCTAAGCAGATACAACCATCAGAAATCATTTTACGGTGAGTAATGCATTGTCTTCTGATGTTTGTTAATCTGCTTAGAATCACATGCTGTGCATAGACTAGCGAGCAGTACCCAGAGTTGGCGGTGGGTTATGAGAAGGAACAGTAGAGAAAAGAGGTCTTAATACTGCCTGTCCCACCTGGGAGTCAGATCTAGAGTGTGCATCTAGACAGTGTTTTGTAAAGGTGTGCACAGAACTCCAGGTTGCCGCTTTGCAGATGGACTCAAGGGGAATATTTGCAATGAATGCTATCGATGCCCCAGTGCCTTGAGTAGAATGTGCTCTTGGCTTGAAGGGTAGTTCTCTCTTAGCAAGAGAGAAACAGAGAGTGATGCATTGAACAATCCATCTAGATATAGTGGATTTTGAAACTGCATCTCCTTCACTTCCTGCTGCCACCGAGACAAAGAACTGATTAGTCTTTCTCAGTGGTCTGGTTCTTTCCATGTAGAACATGACAGCTCTGCGCACATCAAGTGTATGCAGACTTTTTTCTCCCGAGTTGGAAGGGTTTTGAAAGAACGTTGGTAGTTCTATTGACTGGTTTACATGGAATTTTTAGATGAATTTCGGTGCAAACCTTGGGTGTGTGCATAGAACCACCTTATCCTTGTGAACTGTTACGAAGGGGTCTAGAACAGAAAGAGCCTGTAGTTCACTTACTCTCCTAATGGAGGCGATAGCTATTAGGAAAGCGGTCTTAAGAGTGAGGTCCTTAAGAGTTGCTTTGTGCATGGGTTCAAAGGGTGAGCCCAGGAGTCTGGCAAGTACCACATTCAGGTCCCAGCCGGGAGCTGGGTTTGCTATCGGAGGGTGTATTCTCTTTACTCCCTCTATGAAGGCTTTGATAACTGGGACTTTCCACCACAACACTTTAAGCTGGGAAGTGGTGTATGCAGAAAGTGCCACTAGGTGGACTTTAATGGAATTGAACACTAGACCTGTGTCCAGTAAATGGGTCAGGTACAGGACAATGTGCGTGGGGGAGCAGTCAACCGGGTTGATGCTTCTTCCTCTACACCAGATGACAAATCTCTTCCATTTGCTAGAATAACAGTGACAAGTGTTAGGCTTTCTAGCCTCCCTGAGGATGTCCATGCATCTCTGCGGGAGTTGTAAGTGTCCAAATTCTATGATCTCAGGAGCCAGGCTGCTAAGTTCATGGTCTGAGGGCATGGATGCAGTGTCCTGCCTTTGTCCTGTGACAGCATGTTGTGTGGGCAGGGAAGTTTCACTGGGGGAGATAGAGACATCTCCATCAAGTGAGCGAACCATGGCTGCCGGGCCCACATAGGGGCCACTAGTATCATGGTAACTTGTTCCTGGTGCATCTTGTGCACAATCTTGTTGAGAAGGGGAGTCGGGGAAAGGCGTAAGCAAATTTCCCTGACCATGGAATCGATAGACCGTTGCCCTTGGATTGGTTCTGGGGGTACCTGGAGGCGTAATCTTGGCATTGTGAGTTCTCCAGAGTTGCGAACAGGTCTATTTCTGGGAATCCCCATTGTGTGAAGACGTCGAAGACGATGTCTTCGTGCTACTGCCATTCGTACTCTGAGGGCAGAGGGAAGTCTCTGCTGAGTTCGTCTGCTAGCAGATTGAGTGCCCCTGGTACATGTTGCGACAGTAGGAACATGTGTTTGAGAGCCCACTTCCAGATATTCTGGGACAGCTTGGACAGTCCTGGAGAGTGGGTGCCCCCTTGCTTGTTGAGGTAGTACATGGCTGTAGTGGTGTCCATAAGGACCATCACCGTCTTCCCTTGTAGGTGTTCCTGGAAGGCTTTTAGTACCTTGAACACAGCCAGTAGCTCCAGTAGGTTTATGTGCTTGGCTGCTACGCTCGGAGTCCACACTCCGTGAGCAGTCTGATGGGATAGGTGAGCCCCCCCATCCTGTGAGGGATGCATCTGTGGTTAGAGTGGCTTCCACTGCGGGTGTGGCAAAGGGATTCCCTTTTACCAGGTTTTCCTTTGTCCACCACCGTAGCGAGAGAACCAAGGCCTGCGAGACCACCACTAGATAGTCACATTGTCCGCTGGCCTGACACCACTGGCTGTTGAGCCACTCTTGCAATGGGTGCATGCGCAGGCGCGCGTGAGGTACCAAATAAATACATGACGCCATCATTCCTAGCAAGCACATTGCTTTGCGTACCGTCACCTCTCGACCTGCCACATATTGGGGGATCTGAAACAGCATGTTTTGGACCCTCTCGTTGGAGGGGAAGACGAGGCCGTCCTTTGTTCGAATTAGAGCCCCTAGGAATTGCTTGGTCTGGCTGGGGTCTAAGCTGGACTTCTTCTCGTTGATGGAGAAGCCCAGTTGGAACAAAAGGTCTACAGTCTTTTGGGTATTGGAGAAGCATGTTTCGTAAGAATCCCCTGTTATGAGCCAATCGTCGAGGTAAGGGTATACTGGGATGGACAACCTGCGCAGGTGGGCCGCTGCCACTACTTTCGTGAATACCCTCGGTGCAGATGCTATGCCGAAGGGTAGCACTCTGAACTGGTAGTGTTTGCCCTCTATCATGAACCTGAGGTATTTTCTGTGCGCCGGCAACATTAAAATATGAAAGTATGCATCTTTCATGTCCAGTGTTGTCATGTAATCCCCCTGTGCTAGCAGTGGGATCACTTCCTGTAAGGTTACCATACGAAACATTTGGGGCTTGACAAACTTGTTCGCTGGGCGCAGATCTAATACAGGGTGCATGGTTAGATCCTTTTTGGGTACAAGGAAGTACACTGAATAAATACCTTCCGTTACCTGAGATAGAGGCACAACCTCTATAGCCCCTTTTTCCAGTTGCTGGTCCACTTCTTGGAGAAGGATGGCGAGGTGTTCTGGTGTCATGCGTCGTCCCCTCGGGGGTCTGTATGTTGGGGAACTGTTGAATTCTATACAGTAGCCGCGGGCTATGGTGGATAGTACCCAGCGGTCTGATGTTATTCCCTCCCATGCTGGAAGAAAGGATATTAACCGGCCCCCGACCGGCGATGCATGGGATGGGACCCGAATCTTTGCGTCACTTGGTGTTGTTGGTGGCTTGGGAGCCTCTAGGGGTGGAACCCCGACCTCTCCCCTTGCCACGGCGTTGACCTCTTTGATTGTACTGGCCACTATTGCTTTGGTAGTAGTTGGCAGAATATTGAAGTTGTTGATTCTGTTGCTGGCGTTGGCCACGAAAAGAACGCTTGTTGCCAAATCCCCGCCTGTTAAGGGGCTTTGAGATTTGGTCCAAGGTCTTTATGGTATCAAATTCTTTTTTCGCATTTTCCAGTGCGTCGTCCACTGCCTTTCCAAAGAGGTTAGACTCTTCAATAGGCTTGTTAATGAGCACCGCTTGCGTTTCCGCCTTAAACCCGGAATTGCAAAGCCAGACGTGGCGTTTCAACAGAATTCCCTGTACCAAAGAGCGGCCAGCTGTTTCTGTTGCATCGAGGGTATTCTTAACGATGCTTTGGTTGACCAGAGACCCTTCATTAACTGTAGCCAGCAATCGAGTTTTTAGGGGTTCAGGGACTTCCTCGATGTCCTGCTTAAGATTTCCCTATTGCGCATCAGCGTAGCTTGCCAGCAATGTGTTATTATTGGCAATCCTAGTTGAGAACGCTGCCGAGGTGGTAATTCTTTTGGCTAGGGCATAAAGCTTTTTCCCCTCTTTATCCGGGGGTGCCTCGCTGGTAGACAGTGGAACCCCAGCCCTTTTCCTAGTGTTAGTCACCACTAAGGAGTCCGGGATTGAGTGACCCTTAATATATAGTGGGTCTGATTGAGAGGGTGAGAACAATTTTTCGATTCTTGGATTAACCCCTCTTACTAGTGCAGGGGTGGCCAGTGAAAGGTTGATTCGTCTCTTAACAGAGGCGAGTATTGGAATTTTTTGGCTGGTGGGGGACAGGGGGTTTCTTTGATAATCCTTTCCACAAAGTCAGTGTCTGGGGTGACCTCCCCAGTTTCAACCTCAAAATGTGCTGCTGCCTTCCTCAGCAGCGCATTAAAGGTGGGCTGATCGTCAATAGGCGAAGGGTTCCTGACTGGTGTGGTCTGAGGAGACCTGATGTCTATAATGTCTGGCTCTGTAGACCCTGATGGTGACTGCCAGGGATTTGGGTCACCCTCACCTGGGTCTTCCTCGTACTCTTCCTCATTTATGTTAGTGTCCTCATGGAAGCCTTCTCCCTCTTGTTGGTTTTCATCATTAATGAACTCCTCTCCTTCCTGGAAGTGAGTGTCCTCTTCGGTGAGGTCGTAAGAGTTCATATCCTCCTGTAAGGGGTTATAGAACAACTTCAGGTATTTATGCCTTGGACTTTCTAGGAGTACCTCCCTAGATCTTTTAGGTGTCCTATTTTATGGAATGGCCATGAATCTGTCTAACTTGTCCATACAGGACTGGAACTTCTCTAAGGTCCACTGAGGTAGGCCAGAGCGGTCTGGGAGTGAAAAAGGAGTTTCTTCTCCTTGCATTTGCCTAGATCTGTCCCATAGTGTCGAAGATAAGGTGCCCTCGCCTTCTGAGAAGTGTTCTCGCAGGCTAGGGCTTTCTGTCGACGGTGGGAGCTGTCCCAGCCTACTTTCCGGCGCCTTCGGCGTTTCTTTGGCCTTGTGCGCGGTTTTCGGCGTGTCACTTGTCGCCCGTCTCTGGCCATCCTTAGAAGATATACGCGCGAGGCTTTTGGCGATCATTCTCTCTGCCGAGGAATCGCTCGCCGTCGCGCTAGGTACCGTCGAGTCTTTACTGGCAACGTGCACACTCTTACGAGGCGTTTCGCCGCCTGAGGATTTGGGGGGTAAGCGCCCTTATTTCCAGAGTGCCCGGTCGCCTGTCGCGGAAACGGTGGCGGGGAGGGCTGGCGACCCTTACGGTCGGCGGATGAAGTCGGTGGGCCCGGCGCCTCCGTTGGCGCTATGGCTGCCTTCGTCTTCGACGAATGCGTGCCGTGGGGTATGTGTTTATGAGATTTCTTGTGTGCGTCCTTGTCACCGGAGTGTTCATCCCCATAAGATGGGCGTGAGCCGGGCTTGTCGGGCCGGGGACGGACAAAGAGGAGGGAGAACGCTCCCTCGAGAGGTCTACAACCTCCGTTACGGGGGCCGTGTAATCACTGTCCTTCTCACATTCGGCGGCGGCAGCGGGCGAGGAATCTGACCTAGACATGGCGTAGGCCGCCCACCTTTTGACCCTGCGGTCCTTTATCGTTTTGGGCTTAAGTAACTTATAAGGCCGCACAGCCGTCCTCCTTGTGATCGAGGGGCAAGCAACGGTTGCACCGTTTGTGCTTGTCCTTCCAGGTATATTTGCCTTTGCAAAGTGGGCAAAACCTAAAGGGCGTCCTCTCCATAGCTGAGGGCAAGAAGTGTGATTACGACCTCGAAAGAGAGGTAGGGGAAAGAGAAAGCATTCTCGGAGTGAAAAGAAAAGATCACACAACCCCACTCTCCCTACTGTGTAAGGCCGGCGAGGCCAGGCCACGTGTTCGGCAGCGCCGAAGGATCTCCTCCGCTCGTCCTTCCGTCGAAGATCTTGCTCGGCGGAGAAACAGCTTGCAGCTTCGTCGAGGGAGGGATCTATGTGTTGGATATTAATAATAATAATGAACGACCAAGGGTCGAAGAAATGATTTCGCAATGTCTCTCGAGGAGCTCCGCATAGAGGCGACCAATAACTGGGCGGAAAAAAACAATCTGAGGGACCTTGACGTGTGAGGGATTGTGGGTACAACGCACGTCACTATAGGGATAGTGTTACAGACACGCCTTGTCGACGTCCCCTTTTCGACTACGAAAAACAAAATGCAATACTCCGCAGTGACCACTGGATGTCTGACTATGCACAGCATGTGATTCTAAGCAGATTAACAAACATCAGAAAGGAAGTTATAAATGTAAGTAAAGTCAATTTCACTTTTCTGCTCTGGGAAACAGTAGTTTATCCCAGAGAAGGTATTTAAACCTTGGGGTAATCTGAAAGACTTCCCTGTGTCACTGCACTGCAGGTGCTCTGTGACACAATGTAAAAGATGATGCCTATGGAGTTTGTCAGACTCCATAAACAAAAGAAAGTTCAAAAATCACATTAAAATACATGAGAGAAGGGACAAAGGGTCTCACTCTTCCCGGGTTAAATAAATAAAGTCCTCAAAATCCAGCTAAATTGCTGGGAGTCTCTAAGGTGGAGGGAATTCGCAAATGCGGTTTCCCTTTTCATTTTTAAAATGACATGCATTACTTATCGTAAAAGCATTTTTGATTATTGTATCTGCTTAGATTCACATGCTATGCATATAGTCTGACATCCAGTGGTAACCGCAGAGTATTGCATCTCATCTTTCGAGAATCTAAAGGGGACATCGACATGTCCGTGCCTGTAACACTAGCCGGAACGTGATGTGTAGTGAACCCAAAATCCCTCAGACGTCGAGATCCCTCCCATTGTATTTTTTCAGCTGTGAGGGAGCCTTATGACTATCGTGAGTGATTACAGAAAAGAGAAAAAAGCAGTAGACGTCTATGTTCCTTCCATCCGAGCAGGGAGGAAGGGTGGGCGCATTTGAATCTACGCAGATACAATCAGAAATACTTTTACGGTAAGTAATGCTCGTCTTCTGATGCTTGTTAATCTGATTAGAATCACATGCTGTGCACAGACTAGCGAGCAGTACCTGGAGTTGGGTTGTGAGAAGGAACAGTAGCAAAAAGATCTTAGTACTGCTTGTCCCACCTGAGAACCACCCTAGAATGAGTGTCTAGGCAATAGTGTTTTGTAAAGGTGTGTACAGAACTCCAGGTTGCTGCTTTGCAAATGGACTCGAGGGGAACATTTGCAATGATTGCTATGGAAACACCCGTGCCTCGAGTAGAGTGTGCTCTAGGCTTGAAGGGCAGTTCTCTCTTAGCAAGAAAGAAACCGAGTGTGATGCATTTGACAATCCACCTTGAGATGATAGATTTTTGTAACAGGGTCTCTCTCTCTACCTGCTGCCACTGAAACAAAACACTGATTTGTCTTTCTTAGTGGTTGAGTTATTTCAATGTAAAACATGACTGCTCTGCGTACATCCAGTGTGTGCAGGCTTCTCTCTACGATGCTTGAGGGGTTCTGAAAGAACGTTGGTAGTTCTATGGACTGGTTCACATGGAACTTTAAAATAAATTTAGGCACAAACCTAGGTTGAGTGCGCAGAACCACCTTATCTCTGAACTGTAACAAAGGGGTCTAGAACTGAGAGGGCCTGTAGTTCACTGCCTCTCCTTATGGAAGTAATGGCTATTAAAAAGGCAGTTTTGTAGGTGAGATCCTTGAGACTTGCTTAAACCGAGACCCCATAAGTCTAGTCAACACCACATTAAGGTCCCATCTGGGAGCCGGGTTAGAAATGGGAGGGCGAATTCTCTTTACTCCCTCCATGAAAGCCTTAATAACTCGTATCTTCCACACAACACGTTCTGTTGTGACGTAGTGTAGGCTGAAAGAGCAGCTATGTGAACTTTTAGAGAGTTAAAAACCAGGCCTGAGTCTAGTAAATGTGTCTGGTACAAAACGATATGGTTAGGAGAGCAGTCAAGGAGGTTGATGCTCTTAGAATTGCACCAGATAAGACGCGTAAACAAATTTCCTTGACCATGTGATTGAGAGTCCGTTCCCCTTGGAACGGTTCTGGGGCACCTGGAGGCGTAATCTTGGCATTGAGCATTCTCCAGAGTTGCGAACAGAAGCCCCATTCTGCATAAACGTTGGAGACAATGTCTTTGTGTAATCCCCATTCGCACTCCATGGGTAGTGGGAAATCTCGGCTTAGTACGTGTGCCAGAAGGTTCCACTGGAACGTGTTGTGACTACAGGAACATGTGTGTATTTAGAAGTTGTGCCCAATAGCCTCTCTGAGAAAGTTGCATTTAGAAGTGTCCGAATAGCCTCTCTGAGAAAGTTGCATCTAGAAGTGTGCCCAATAGCCTCCCTGAGAAAAGTTGAATTTAGAAGTATCCCAATAGCCTCTCCGTGAATTTAGAAGTGTACCCGATAGCTTATATGTGTATTTAGAAGTTGTGCCCAATAGCCTCTCTGAGAAAGTTGCATTTAGAAGTATCCGAATAGCCTCTCTGAGAAAGTTGCATCTAGAAGTGTGCCCAATAGCCTCCCTGAGAAAAGTTGAATTTAGAAGTATCCCAATAGCCTCTCCATGAATTTAGAAGTGTACCCGATAGCTTATATGTGTATTTAGAAGTTGTGCCCAATAGCCTCTCTGAGAAAGTTGCATTTAGAAGTGTCCGAATAGCCTCTCTGAGAAAGTTGCATCTAGAAGTGTGCCCAATAGCCTCCCTGAGAAAAGTTGAATTTAGAAGTATCCCAATAGCCTCTCCGTGAATTTAGAAGTGTACCCGATAGCTTATATGTGTATTTAGAAGTTGTGCCCAATAGCCTCTCTGAGAAAGATGCATTTAGAAGGGTACCCAATAGCCTCTCTAAGAAAAAGTTGCATCTAGAACTGTACCCAATAGCCTATGTGTGTATTCGAAGCTGGGCCCAATAGCCTCCCTGGGGAAAGTTGCATTTAGAAGTTTGCCCAATTGCTGCTCATGAAAGTTGCATTTAGAAGTGTGCCCAATAGCCTCTCTGTGAATTGAGGAGCGTGCCCAATAGCCTCTGTGAGAAAATTGCATTTAGCAGTGTGCACAATAGCCTCTCTGAGAAAAGTTGAATTTAGAAGTTGTGCCCAATACCCTCTCTGTGAAAGTTGAATTTAGAAGTGTACTCAATAGCCGCGCATGGAAAGTTGTAGTTAGAGGTGTCCCCAATAGCCTCTCTGTGAAAAGTTGCATTTGGAAGTGTGCCCAATAGCCTCTCTGAGAAAAGTTGCATTTGGAAGTGTGCCCAATAGCCTCCCTGTGAAAGTTGAATTTAGAAGTGTGCCCAATATCCTAATAGTCTAATATCTGTATAATGTAGAATCTAGTACTGTGCGCCTAATAGCCTAAAATCCCTCTTATACAAAACCTAGAGGTAGACCTATTACCACCTCCTGTGTACAGTCAAATCTAGAAGTGTACCTAATAGCCTAATATCTCTGTGTACAGTTGAAGCCAGAAGTGCACCTAATAGTCTAATATCATCTCTGTGTAAACTGAACTTGGAAGTGTGCCTAATAGCGTGCTCCCACTGAATTTAGAACTACAATCAGAAAGCCCTCCTAAACTCCACCTTAAAGTCCAACTAAAACCATACCTCGAGTGTTGCTACATTCAACTCCTCCTTAAATAGCTTACCCATATTCCAGCTTATTAGAAGAATGCAAGCCTACTAGAAGAAAGTCTACCAACAGCGTAACTGTGCTTTGGCTACAACTAAATAGACTGCCTAACTAGCATAGCCTAGGGTCTAGCTACACTTCAAAACGGCCTAATATCTACAAACTAGTACAACCCTGAAATCAAGACTACTCACAGCCAGTGATATAGCCAAACATATAAAGTCCAATAAACTTAAGTTTCAATTGAGACCACACCTAACAGCTCGTATTAAGCATGAGTGCACCCACTTCAAAAGAGTCTGTCGGAAACTAGCACCGTGGACCGTCGTCACTTCCTGGTGTGCCTTCCGCCCTGTACCCCCCCCCCTTCCCAAATCACCCCACCCTCCCTTGCACTCCCTACCATTCCCCTCTCCAAACAACAACCCAGAGGGGCACGATGGGGAGCCAACCACCCTAAGACCACTCCTCCCCCGAACCCTACCAACGGCCAGCCCACGTTAACCATGCCCGCTCCCCTCACTATCATAGCGGGTACACCGTGCCCTGCAAACATCCACCCCCCGTCTTGCCCACAAACCCCCACCACCTTCCCCCCGAACACACCCTTTCCCGTCCCTAAAAACTGCACGCCTAGCCCTAGCAAGAACCAAAGCCACATCCCTTTCCCCCTCCGATCCCCCTTCCCTCTCTCACACGCCAATCGCAACAAGGAAACTAAAGAGGAATCGCACCTGGTCCCCCTCAATCTCTCAGCACTCCTCGCCTCCCCTGTCACGACGCACCTCCACTTTCCCCCAATCACCTCTCTCCCCCATAGCTTCGCCTTTCCTGAAACCCCTCTCACTCGACTTCTCATCAACAGTAATGGAAACTCCTAACTGCCGACACCCCACCTTCAAAATCCCCCGAGCCAAACCTGATCATCCCAACACACGCACCCACCCAATCCTGCCCGAAGCCCGCCAATTCCTCTGCTCGCCCACTCTTCCCATCCTCCCTCTCCAGCTTCCTCTCTCCACCACTACCCCCTTCCGCCCCAACCCCGAGACCAACCTCGCCTGCCGATGTGAACTGCATCCTATTTAATGGCCGATCCGTAGCAAAAAACAGATTCTCCATCTTTGACCTCCTCACCTCTGACAATCCAGACCTGGTTTTCATCTCCGAAACTTGGTTCTCTGACGACTTTGTTCCAATCGCCAGTGAAGCCCTCCCCCCTGACTACTCCCTCATCCCACTGAACCGTCCCTCTAGAGGAGAGGGATAGGGGGGGGTCGCATTCGTCTACAAGTCTCTCTTCCACGCCTTAATCATCGACAACCAACTTTCCATTCCTTCCTGCGAATCACTCCTCGTTAAACTATCCCTCTCCCCGTCGCTCTCGCACAGCTTCCTAATAATCTACAGGCCCCCAGGCTACGATAGACAATTTGCAAACAACCTCTGCGACTCAATTGCCACCCTTCAACTAAACCATCCCAACCTCACCCTTCTCGGAGACTTCAACATATGGCTCGACATCCCCACCAACCCTATGACACTCGCTGGTTGACTGTTTAGACGCAATTAACCTCCAACCCCACATAAATGGCCCGACTCACTATGAAGGACATACTCTTGATGCTATCTTTAGCTCCAACACCCGGATTCATTTAAACCCACCCCCCCCGCCCCTATCATCTGGTCCGATCACTTCATTCTCTCTTTCGCCATCCACTCACCCGACCCCACTCCCGTACTCGAATCTGAACCACCAAATCTATGCAAATGCTGGAAAAAACGAATAACCGGCCCGACCTAGCCGACGCACTCCTCCAATCTCCACCACCTACCTGCCTAACCCCAGATGCCTTTGACTCTGTGAAGCGGCTCACACCCCCTTGTAAACTATGATCCCGCTGTGGTCTTTTCCCCAGATGGTTCAGTCCTGAGTTGAAGACCACTAAACAACTGTATAAATACCTAGAACGCAAATGCCAGAAAGACAAAACCAAGGAGAACAGGGCCAGCTTGGACCGACATCTCTATCAGTACAAGGCCGAAATCCGGAAAGCAAAAAAAGCCCACTACAACTCCCGAATCCTACACTGCAAAAACCCAAGCAAGGAACTCCACAAAATCATCTCCGAATTCACCAAACCGGCTTGCACCGTGACCGTCCCGACCCCCTCACAATCACTGTGCGACTCACTCTCCCTCCACTTTTACACCACGGCTCTCGAAAGAACAAATACTCTAGCCACCAAACTGACTCTCTTACATCCACCAGTCAATACTCCCCCCCCTTAGCAGCCAGCCCACCAGCTGCGACCACTACACAACCAACGTTCGAATCCTTTAGCCCAATATCACCAGAACAATTTCTCAAACTTCTATCTGCCCGCAAACCATCCGGCTCTCCACTGGACCCCTGCCCGGCCACAACCCTCAAAGAAATTATGGCTTCCACCTGCGCAGGAGAACACGCAAGATCCATCATAAATGCCTCCCTTTCCTCTGGTATCTTTCCCGACGCATTCAAAATGCGTCATGTCAAACCACTAATTAAAAAACCTTCCCTCGATCCTCTCCAGCCCAAAAACTACCGCCCCATCTCAAACACCAGATTTCTTGCAAAACTCATTGACTGAACCGCCTACTCCCAACTAAATCCATTTGTCGAAGCCAACAATCTCCTAGACCCTGCACAATCAGGTTTCAGAGCCCGTCATGGAACCAAAACCACCCTAACCTCAATCTGGAATGACCTTAAAATGACGGCAGACACCGCAGGATGTGCGGCACTAATCCTTCTTGACCTATCCGCCGCCTTTGACACAATCAATCACTCAATCTTCCTAGACGCCTCCACTCCCTAGGAATTTGTGGAACCGCTCTTAAATGGATAGCTTCATTCCTCAAAGATAGGTACCAAATAAAGATACTCTCCACCTATACCTCCCAAGCCCGACCAGTCGACACGGGAGTCCCACAAGGAGCATGCTTATCTGCCCTCCTGTTCAATCTCTACTTGATCACCCTCCTTCCAATAGCTCGTTCACACAACATCCTGTGTTACAACTACGCCGACGACACTCAACTAATTCTAAAACTAATGAACTCAAATCCCAACTCCCGACCTGACCTGGCCTCCTGCCTCCTCGACATAGAACTCTGGATGACCCAAAGCCACCTCTTGTTAAACCCCTCCAAAACGGAAATCATGGTATGTGTCAACTCCAAGCTTCTTCCGCAACCACTACCCTCGCCACCTGCCATGGGCAGCTGACCGACCCCCTGCAAATCAGTGAAAAATCCTTGGATGCATCCTTGACTCTGACCTAACACTCTCGCGCCAAGTCATCAACGTCTCAAAATCCTGCCACTACCACCTTAAAACCCTTAGGCGCATCTTTCCATATCTCTCCTTTCCTAACAGACTCTGCGCGGTCCAATCAATAGTTATGTCAAGACTGGACTATGCAAACCCCTTATACCTCGGAATCCACGCGTACCATCTGAATAAACTCCAAAGGGCACAAAACGCGGCAGCCAAATTGCTACTTGCGCTCGGCCCAAGAGACCACATCTCCCCAGTCCTTAAGACGCTGCACTGGCTTCCAGTAGCCCGTAGGGTGACTTTCAAAACCTTATGCATCTCCCATCGAGCACTGCATAAAACCGGACCTCAATATCTTCAAAACAAACTAAAACCCTATCACCCCCCATCCCCCTCGCACCCTAAAATCAAGCTCAGCCGGCCTACTAGTCATACCTAAGACAAACTCAGTCAGATTAGGCGGATCATCATTCTCAGCCTTGGCGCCCACCTTGTGGTACTCACTCCACATCAGCCAAACTGAGGATTTAACATCTTTCCGCAAACTGCTGAAAACCTGGCTCTTCCCCTAAAACCAACCAGCAACCAAAATAACCCAAACAGACGAACAGCACCTAAACGACACCAACCCAACAAACTACCTGAGGTGAGAAATGGACAGCTAATAACCCCTAATATAAACTAGAAAGACAAATAGAATTAAACGAGTAAAGTAGATCAAAACAGTGAAGTGGATAATAAAAATAAATCATAGGGAAACAGTAAGGAGTTGTAAACTGCTGAAATGCAGATAATGCATGAGGAGGGAACGAAGTGAATGGCGTCGATGAAATAGTTAGAATGGATGAAGCGTGTTGAACAGATGAATGCACTGAATGAAAGAATGCATGAGTGGAAGAACAGACGACTATATAGATTGAATAAGTGGGTAAATCGATTGAGTAGGTAAATCGGATAAGTGTATAGAATGGATGAACATGTTAAGCAGCTGAGTGTGTAGAGTGGTTGAGTGTAAACAGTTGAATGCACTGAGTGGAAGAATGCATGAGTGGAGGAACATATGACTACATAGATCGAATGAGCGGGTAAATTGAATGAGTATGTAGATCGGATAAGTGTATAGAATGGATGAACATGTTAAGCGGATGAGCGTGTAGAGTGTTTGGGTATGTAGATCGGACGAACGCGTATGGCGTATGAGGGCAAAAATACAGAGAAGCGAATGCAGAACTGATGATTGTACTGAACGTATGAGCGTGTAGAGTGGAGGAGCGTGTAGAGTGGATGAATTTATAGAACAAGATTACTGCGTATTAGCGAATGACTAAGGTGCTGATGAGTGCATATTAATGTTGAATGCGGGGAAAGCATGAGTGCATAGAGCGGATGAGTGTGCGGAGCGGATGAGTGCGGGGAGCGGATGAGTTGAATGCGTGGAAAGCACGAGTGCATAGAGCAGATGAGTACGGCGAGCGGATGAGTACTGCGAGCGGATGAGTACAAGGAACTGTTGACTGCAGGGAGTGGATGAGTGAAGCAAGCAAATGAGTGCGGGTGCGGCATAGAGCAGACAAGTGCACAGAGCGGGTGAGTCCGGGGAGCGGGTGAGTGCGCACGGTGGGTGAATGCGAAATAAGGCGCAGACAGGAGTGCATGCGTGGGGCAGACAGGAGTGCATGCGTGGGGCCGACAGGAGTGCATGCGTGGGGCCGACAGGAGTGCATGCGTGGGGCCGACAGGAGTGCATGCGTGGGGCCGACAGGAGTGCATGCGTGGGGCCGACAGGAGTGCATGCGTGGGGCCGACAGGAGTGCGCGGGGCGGACTTGAATGCATGAGTGCGTCGAGCAGACCCGAGTGTGTAGCGCTGTCAGGGACACATGGAATGAATAAAAGTCTGTAGAACTGACTGGAGCTCATAGAACCTGCCCAACATACATGGTATGGTCTGAATGCAGGGAATGTTTGAAAGAGCATGTAACCCATCATATCACACCCCACGCTTACTCTCTTCTTTACACCACCACTCAACTAGAACACAGAGATACTATGACACCATTCGGTATAACTGTTCTCATACCAACACCGCCCGCTCACTTCCCATCACTCTAAGTAAACATTGCTTGTGACACACCCCCCAGCCAGGCGTTCTCCTCAGGCCTAACGCAGCCACAGTCGGTCTGGATAAATCCTGCCAGAACTAACACTTACCCCTGATCTCAACCACCACACCTACCGCTAAGAAGCAGCTATTTCAAATATACCGCACCAGCTGCACACATACCCGGTGCGCACACGCGCCGTTGACTCTCCCTACTCCCTCTACTGACCTGAACTTCAGTTCCCAAGGGCGTTCAAACCTACCAGCGCCTTCAGACCATACCAATGGTATATAAGGCGCTATATAAGTGCAAAATAACATAACATAACATGTGTTTGAGAGCTCACTTCCAAATATTCTAGGACAGTTTGGACAGCCCTGGAGAGTGAGTGTTTGTTCAGATAGTACATGGCCGTGGTGCTGTCTTTAAGGATCAGCACTGTCTTTCCTTGCAGTTGTGTCTGAAAGGCTTTCAGAGCTTTGAATACCACTAATAGCTCCAACAGATTTATGTGGTTGGATGCTACCTTGGAAGACCAGACTCTCTGCGCCGTTTGCTGAAGCAGGTGAGCCCCCCACCCCGTGAGAGATGCATCTGTAGTGAGAGTGGCTTCAACTGCAGGGGTGGTGAATGACTTTCCCTTTAAGAGGTTTTCCTTCAACCACCACTGCAGAGAGAGAACGAGGGCTGTCCCATTGTCCGCTGGCCTGACACCACTGGCTGTTGAGCCACTCTTGCATTGGACACACGCGCAACTGCGTGTCAGTAACCAAATCAATGCATGACGCCATCATTCCCATAGCTTTGCGTACCGTCACCTCCCGACTGGCTACATTTGGAGGGATCTGAAACATGTTTTGGACCCTCTTGTTGGAGGGGACGACAAGGCCGTCCCTTGTTCAAATTAGAGCCCCTAGGAACTGTTTGACTCGACTGGGGTCTAAGCTGGATTTCTTCTCGCTGATGGCAAATCCCGGGCTGAATAAAAGGTCTATCGTCTTTTCAGCATTTGACATGCATGTTCTGTAGGAATCCCCTGTTATGAGCCAGTCGTCTAGGTAAGGTTGAACTGGGATGGATTGCCTGCGCAGGTGTGCTGCTGTCACTGCCAGTACTTTTGTAAATACTCTTGGTGCTGAGGCAATGCCGAAGGGTAGTACTTTGAACTGATAGGGTTTGTCTTCTATCATGAATCGGAGGTATGTTCTGTGCGCTGGCAACATTGAAATATGAAAGTATGCATCTTTCGTGTTCAGCGTTGCCATGTAGTCTCATTGTGCAAGCAGGGGAATTACTTCCTGCAGAGTGACCATCCAAAACCTTTGAAGTTTGACCAACTTGTTTGCTGGGCGCAAATTTAGTACAGGGCTCATGGTGAGATCCTTTTTGGGTACAAGGAGGTACACTGAATGAATACCCTTGTTCACCTGTAGAAGCGGTACTAATTCTATTGCACCCTTTTCCTGCAGGATCTCGACCTCTTGTAGCAGGATGCGCAGATGTTCCGGCATTGGGCGTCTTGATCGTGGAGGACTGAATTGGGGGTCCGTCAGAATTCTATGCAGTACCCGTGGGTGACGGTCTTGAGTACCCACTGGTCTGTGTTATCCTCTCCCATGCTTGAAGAAATTATATTAGCCAGCCCTCGACCGGGTAGGCATGGGAGGGCACCCGGATTTGCTGGTCATTTCTGACCGGAGGCTGGGGAGTGGAATTCCAGCCCCTTCCTTTCCCACGTCGTTGACCTCTTGGTGGATACGGGGTGGCGTAGCCTGTTCCCTGACGACAAGGACCAGTTATTTCCCAAGCCATATTGGTTGTGAGGGAAGTGCGATTGGCCACGAAAGGAACGTCTAGAACCTCTCCCTCTCCTTGGGGAAGGCCTCCGGGTGATTTGGTCCAGGGTCTTGAGGGTATCTTGAGGGAGTCAAATAAGTTAGTCTCCTCCACCGGCTTATTTATTAATGAGGCTTGGGTTTCTGGTTTGAAACCACAGTTTCGTAACCATGTGTGCCTCTTTAGGAGGGTACCTTGTGCCAAGGTCCTGCCAGCTGCTTCTGCTGCATCCAAAGTATTTTTGAGAATACTTTGGTTAGCTTTTTAGCCCTCAGCTACAATGGCAAGCCCGCAGCGGTTCACAGACCTTTTGAAGGCCCTCTTATAGCATGTTCCATTATGCGTCTGAATAACTAGCCAACAAAGTAGTGTTATTAGCTATGTGCGTGGAAAAAGCAGTGGCAGTTGTGAAGCTTTTCCCCAGTGTGTAACTTTTTGCACTCCTTGTCAGGGGGTGCTTCCCCTGTGGACAGGGCGACCCCGCCCTCTTCCTGGTTGTAGTTACCACCAGGTAATCTGGAGTAGCGTATCCCCCTGATGTAAAAGGGATCAGAAGGGTACGGGCGAAACAGTTTTTCTACTCTAGGATTGACTGCCCTTGTTAGGGCGGGTGTCCACAATGAAGGAGCCAAGCGTTTCTTAATTTCATTCAACAAAGGAATAGCCTGGCTGGCCGGTGGTTTCTCTTTCAATTGTCAACTGGGGAGGCCTGTCGAGTGGGTGTGGTGGCGGGGGGAATCCATGCACAGGGCGTCAGGTTCCGGTGTTGGAGTAGGTGATGGCCAAGGCTGAGGGACGACCCAGTCTTTGTTGTCCTCCCAACCCTCTGTGGGGTCAATGTGATCATCCACAGGGTCCCCAAATGGCTATTCATCCTGATTGAATTGGCCTATAGGGATCTCATCCTTAGTGAGGTCATAAGTCTCTTCTTCCTGAGAAGGATCAAAGGTCTTTTGAAACTTTGCAACAGGAGGAAAAAGGCTCTCCTCTCGAGGCTTTTTGGGTGTGGACTTCTCAGAGTTCTACAAACCTTTCTAACCTATTCATACACCCCTCAAACTTCTCTCTGGTGCATAATGAGGAACCAGAGGTGTCTAGGGGTGGGAAAAGGCTTTTCTAGTTGATGATCTGCTCTAGAATGTCGAGATTTTTTTCTTTTAACGTCGAAGAAAGAGACCCAGGGACCTCTGAAAAGTCCTTTCAAGGTTCCGACGGTTGTAGCGTGTCTTCGGACGTATCTTTAAGCCTATATGTAGGTTTCGATGAATCCTTAGGGCCATCTTTAGGTTTGACGCGTCCTTAGGTTTATCCTTTGGTTTTGACTAGTCCTTCCACCGTTCTTTATGATTTGCTGCCAAAGCGATCCTAGCGATGCTTTCGGTAATACTTGGTGTCACAGTAAAGTTTTCGGATTGGGCCTGCGGTTGCCCGGTAGTTCGGCGGAACCGGGGCTTATGCTGTGTCAACGCATTCTTCTGATGCATCTTGACGGTCACTTGAATATTGGTGGTAGCGCCCTTTGATTTAGAATGCCCGGTCGCAAGTCGCGGTTGTGGGGAGGGCTGCCGATTCAGACTATCGGCGGGCACTGCCGAACTATCCGGTGTGCCCGTTGGCTGTTTCGTCAAAGACAGACTGGGGCTTGTGTCTTTACTGTGGGAAGAGTGTGCGCCCTTGTCCTGGGATGTACTGTTCCCCATAGCACGACTCCCGTCATGCCTGTTGGGGCCGGGGACTGCCGAGGCGGAGCAGGAGCGCTCCGCCGTGAGGTCAATGCCCTCCAATTTGGAGCCCTGGTCGTCACTAAGCCCCTCGTCACACACGGCGGCTGGGGACCTACTCTCAGCTGTGACATTCCGTAGGCCGCCCACCGCTTAACACAGCGCTCCTTTAGTGTCTTCGGAAGCAGGAGCTTACAAGCCACACAGGCCGCCTCGTTGTGGTTAAGGGGAAGACACCTATTACACTTAAGGTGTTGGTCTTTCCATGGGAATTTGGCCTTGCATGAAGGACAAAACCTAAATGGAGTTTTCTCCATAGCGGAGGAATAATACAGTGACAAGACCAAGGGAACAAAGCGAGAGGAAAGGGAAAGGCATTCTTAAAAACAAAATGTCCACCCTAAACCCACTCTCCCTACTGTGTAAGCCTGACAGAAGGCCCGGCCACGTGGTCGGCAGCACCGACCGGATAACTTTCCGTCGAAGGTCCATGGAGCAGGCTTCGGGGTAGATCAGGAAACAGCGGTCGAGGTAAGAGACAGCAAGATAATATATGTAACGACCAAAGGTTGAAAAGTATAATAGCAATGTCTCTGGAAGAGCTCCGCATAAGGCGACCAGTACACTTGGCGGAAAAAACAATCTGAGGGACCTCGACGCGTGAGGGATTTTTGGTACACGTCACGTTAGGTTATAGTGTTACAGGCACGTCCATGTCGAACAATATGCACAGCATGTGATTCTAAGCAGATTAACAAGCATCAGAAATATTGTTTTTTCCAAGTGCAGGGCCGAACATTGCAGAAACAAGAGCCCAACAGACTCCAAGGCGTCCTCACTCTTACAGAGCCTACAGCTCGGATCAGATGAACGTATAAGCCTGCACCTTATCTGTACCTCTTGTTGGAAACAAGTTCCACCTGTGGCACATGATGAGAGTGCGATAGTGCTTATTCGGAAAGAGTGATTTATATGGTGCCATCATGTCGCTTGGCTTGTGCGAAAGATGGTGCAGGGAAGAATAGCCATGAAATATATCTACAGTGTTCACCCAATCCTGCTTATACATCGATTTTCTTTTTCTGGATTTGTTACCAAAGTCTCGGCATCCAATCCCAGTTCTTTTAACAGATATTCATAATTAGCACTCAATTTTCCCCAAATACATGTCCGAGTTGAGAGATTACTTTGCTTTTAAAGCCAGTCTTGCCACCGTATACAGGTTGTCAGAGTTAAGTTTATTATTTTCTGATATAATAAGCTCTGCCATTGAGCCTGTACCCTTAAAAAGAGGAGACCCAGCTCGTATCTAATGGCTGCCACAGGAAGTTCATTGGGGACCCTCAGTACTCGTCTCCATATCTTCCGCTCTGTTTTGTCCAACCAGGCATACATCTTGTCAGGCCAAAGTTCTAAACTGTATAACAAATTTGGTACCACCTTCCATTCATAGATTAAGATGTCTGCCCTTATTGAAAATATTCTCCATTTCTTATCTACCTGAACTAACTGGTTGGTTCGATTCTGTGCTCTCATGGTAAGTAATTCCTGTGTGTCCCTCAGTAAGGCTCAAGCGGAAAAGTGAAAGCCCAAAAATGTTAACCTCTACTCCTCCCACTAGATGTTCGTCAGACACATTTTGGGTCTGTGTTTCCTGCTCAAGGATTTTGGTCTTGGTAGGATTTATTATAAGACCATTCTCTTTTGCATGTTTCGAAATGGCACCCAGAAGCCTCCTCGTCCCCATCCTAGAGTAATCAAAAAGCAGGAAATCATTTGGGTATGACACCAATGCAGTATTTACGGATCCCAACTGTGGCGGTATCAAGGCTGCTGAGTTTATGGTCTCTCCTATATTTGAGGCTAAACAAAAAGGTGATGACTAGAAGGTTTTGAATTAATCAACCACAGGCATAGTTCTGGGCAACCCTCCAGACCCATCGTTTTTCAGTCTGCCAAGCCATTACAGAAGGGGAAAAACCATATGCAAATCAGGCTTTTTCCTAACCCCAAAAGGGGCAGTCCAACCCCGAACTGCTAGGTCACATCCCTTCTGCACAAGACCACAAGCATCGCCAGACATGTTTCAGCCTTGTTGGGCATCATCAGTGAGTTGCTTGTGGTCTTGTGCAGAAGTGATGTGACCTAGCAGTTCGGGCTGGACTGCCAGTGGTTAAGATTCATTCTAAACCTTCCAGCCATCACCTCTGTTTTTGCTCTCCAATATCTGAAACATAGGCTAAAGAGGCAGGGAACCAAAGCGCATACCTGCCTCAATCCTATACCAGTGCTTATTCAACGCGTCCCCAAGCTTGGCTCAATCGAACATATGTACCAGAGCTTACATGCAGAGCTATAATCAGCCTCAAGAGGCCTTGTGGCACACCCCATTGTTGCAATTTGAACCATAATCTGCAGTGGTCTACCCGCTAAAACGCTGCAGATAGTCTATCGAGGCCACAAACACAGTAAGATTTTGCGTCCCCCTTATCCTCTCTGGTAGTTCCTTAACTAAGATCCCATTTGCCCCTTCTTATAAATCGGGATGACATAGGCTGACTTCCATGTCTCAGGAAACAACCCACTCTCAAATATACTTATGAACAGACAAGAGGACAATCGACCAGGTATTCGGGTTGTTCTTTAGGATATCGTTAGCCCACTTGGGCTTGGTGACCCAGACGATTTTGCCCTTTAATAAATAGGCTAATTGGTCCTGGATCTAGTTTGAGCGCATCCATAAACGGTTCTGCTACCGCCTGATCAATGTGCTTGAGCTGTAAGGGGAACGTTCGATGTATACAATTATCCAAAATATTTCACCCACACATTCTCCGAGACTGTTCAGTTGACCCAGGACCTGTGATTGAAATGGAGCATGAGCTCTGCATTGGCCTGTAAAAGGGAGGCTTTGTAGGTTTTGCAATAGTTCTATTTTTGTTTTAGAGCTCAACATTTAGTTTCTCAGGTGGGCTAATTGGGCTATTCTTTATGGGCATCCGCCCCTTTCTCAACTCTCTCCTTCTGAGGACCGAATTCTCATATTTGTGCGCGTGGGAGATATTTCCTGCCGTCTTTTTGCCTTACTCTACCAATAGATTTTTTGTGTATGCACCTCGCCAAAGTTTAACAGTAATTTTGAACTATGAAACAAATTATTTTTCTTTCATATGTTGTGCATTGAACAATACTCTGTAGACTGACACAAATTGGACACATTCCATGCGGTCCATTTGTCTATCCCCACCACCGTTAACCAAAGTAAGATCCTTTATAGCGCTGCACCTTACCCTTGCGTAGCATATATTAAAGCTCGCACGGATCACACTGTGGTCACTCCAGTTATTATGGACCACTGTTAGGTCTGGACAAACAGGGTATAATCTGGGAAGACAATCAAGCACATATATACTTTCTCCCTTTGCCAAGTGTGCATACATTTAACAACTTTCCTTCTGCATGGGCAATCATGTTCAAGCCAAGAGATGTCATTGCCACCCATTTTAGCCATGCCAGAGACTTAAAATTTTGAGGAATAGAATCCAGGATTGTATCACGTATTTCTTCCCCTGGAAAGGCATCTGGGCAGTCTGCATTAAAATTCCCCGCCACCAGGACTAACCACCCCCCCCCACATTTAATGCCTTCTAGGCGGTTATACATTTCTGAAGGTGCCCCAGAAAACAAATAGTCAATTCGGCCACCCCCAGATGCCAATAGATATTCATCAAAAGAACTTCACTGCAAGGTCTTGGTTTTCCATTTTGACAGCCAAGATCCCGAACGGCATGTTGGGAATGGCCTTCACTAACTGTGGTCTGTGCAGATTGCCACTATCAATCCTCCTGAAATTCTACCCACTGCTCCCTCCATAGCTACCTGGAAACAAACAACCATTAAACACTGGGCAGGAGACTAACCAGGTTTCCTGTAAAAATATACAACCATTATCAGTCAGAATGGCCCAAGATTCATTGTTACCCCCCAAGTGAAAAGAAAAAAAAACACGAGAGTTGGAGGAGACCAATTTCAGCCCCATCTCCGATAACCCTTGCCGATCACTTTGGTCATTTATTTCCCCAGTACCATTGTCCCTGTGTTACAGCTCCAGAGTCAGCACAGGGCATCCGCTCTGTGCCAGACAAGACACCACCAGTTACAGGCAGTGAACTGGGACGGTGCTCGACCAAACGTTTCGGACGGGAGGAGCATCCATCCCATTTTAACAAATCTTCAACCTCCCCAAACTTTCAAGTTTAAACCCAAAGGCGTTCCATTTTGCAGATTCTGCTGGTATCAACCCCATCACCAGACTAGAATGAAAATTGATCACACATACATTTGCGCCTGTGACCGGGTGGGAAAATAAATCCTTTCCATGTCCAGAGAGGCAATTGATCTTAAAGCCGAGATTTCAGAACAAATTATGAACACGTTACATCTGTTTTGACAAATATCCACCCCACAATTCAGGGTACACGACAGGACTACATTTATTTCAGCCAAGTTCAAATTCTGAGCAGGGGGCCCATAGTAACTACCTTCAAGAAGGTTCTCTTGCTGAGCTGTAGGGGCATGTTGTAAATAGTTACCAGCTACTCGTCCGGTGCCGCCGAACACTGGCAGGTGCTTAAAGCCCATTGAAGCCCTCTTGCTGACCAGATGTTACTAGCAGAGGGCATACATGAAGTCTAGTCGAGATTTCTTTCTCTTTTCCGTCTATATCTTCATCTAAAGGCGCCTCCGAGGTCCGAATTCTGCTCATGGGCCCTCTTTGTTGTCCCGGCCAATATGGTCTCCCAAACAGTCGATCCAGGTCTACAATCCCCTTGCAATTGTTGAAATAAGGAGACATTTCTTCCCTTCCATCTTCCAGTTTGGGACAGCTTGTCAGATTTTTCCATTGTTTGACCACTCTGCCACATGAAGGGACTGCCGGGGCATTGCATACTGAAGCCATAGGGACACCACATCCTGTTTCCGGAGTTGTTCTGGCAAGAGCTGCGTAGCCGATGCTTACGTCCACTATGGTGATCACCGCTTCGCTTAGTCTCGTTGCCACCACTGATGTTCCAATTTGATCACAGAGGGACTGTTCCCTTTGTTGGTGGACTATAGTCACATTAGTTTTAGAGTGCTTAGAGAAACTGGTATGTTGAACTGGACTCCGTCCCTCTTAGCACTTTTGTCTCGGTTTCCAGTCAGTTGCACAGCTTCCCTTTTCCCCTGAATGTATTGTTTTCAAGAACAGAAACTCCAAAGTGTTGCTCCTCTATCTCAGTCACTCCACTGGCTTGAGCCAGAGCCTTTTGATTTCTCTGAGACAGATGCCCGAACAGCAACTCTGCCAAGGGCAGATTTCGTAGGTATTTCCGTGAAGAGGCGTTAATCCTTTTTGAGTGCTTTGGATTCACCAAATTATTTGTCCTGATTACACGGGACACTGGGTCCTTCAGATTTAAGCCTGCTGCAGTTTTCCAACCCCGATTCATTTAGTTTGTGTGGATTTTGGGCACCAGAGTGCATAGTTTTTCTTGTGCATTCCTGAGGCACCATGACTTCAGGAGTTGGCCCCATTTCATCAAATGACTATAATGTTAGGGTAGGAAGGATTCTGCCGAGCTTGTGGATGGTGCAATAGCGGTACTGTAGGGGCCGGATTTCCCTGCAAGATATCCAGTTTGAGCAATTGCGTATTAATCACTCGAATGACAACTTCATACACATTGTCGTATTATGCCACAAATGAGCTTAACACCACATTTAAAGTGGAGATCATTGGCGAGTTGAGGCTTATTCGCTCATCCGCTTCCAGCAATGTATGGTTTAGCCTCTGAGCAGCTGCTGGTAAAGTGGTTGGTTTTTAAAATCTGGCGAATGGTGGCCGGCAATAGACTTGTCCAGTAGATTTACCAAGACTGTTGGGTGAGTCGAAGATTGAAGCATCACAGGATTGCTGTATCACACTTACTTGGAGGGAGGGACTTGAGCAGAATCGAACGCCACAGAACCCGCAAAGTCAATCAGACTTAGCTCGTTCATATGGGACTGGTCCGCTATTGCAGTGGCTTTTGATCTTGCAGTAAGTCTGGACTGATTTTATTTATTGAATTTTTTTAATTTTTTGAAGAAGTCACTAACCAGTTGCCCCTTGAATGTTTGAGGCAACAGGTTATCTTGGGCTGAAAACTCTACTCTCTTTTCGAATGCGGTACTCCCCCTTTGTTGTGCTCCGCCGGATAAGTTAGTTGTAAGGTCTGCCACTATTGCGTCTTCCTGAAAAAACACAATTTCCAGAGCAAGTTGGTCCAATCCATCTGGTTGCAGCTAAACATCTTGGTAGAACGCCAGATGGGGAATTCCGGTTCTTTATTGGGGGAAATTTAGAATTCCCTAGGCTCCTCAAACCAGCACGTCCCACTGTAAAAGGACCGCTGTTTGATTTTGATTCAACAGTGGTGCCTGGTTCCCACTCCCACACATTGGCTTAATATTGTTATGAATGGGGGCCATTTTTAAAATTTGGCAAAATCAAATGATTCACCAGAGAAAGCGTCTTAAAAATTGTTGTTTACCAATGTGCTCTCTTGGAAAACATAAGCTGAAACAAGATACTGCGTCCAAATTTGCACACTGCCTGTAACTGGCGGGACCCTCTTCCTTCGACCGCGGACACCATCACTTTGCCACCACTGTGCAGCCGCGTTGCGGATCCCGTGAGATTTTGTTGATTGGAGGCTCAAGACGAGGAGGAGACGAAGCAGCAAAGCACAAACACGGTGTGAAAGAAAATGCACGTCCAGCCTCTTCCGCAGACTGCTACACTTTGCCACCACTTCCAAAGTTATAGGAAACTAACTCCAATCATAGACTGCCATTAATAAAGTAAACCATAAAAAGAGTCAAAGACTAGGTGAGAGGGAAAAGAGAGATTCCTGCTTAGTTAGGGACAAGGTAAAATAATTACCAAGTCCAAGCAAAATGTTCTGGGGTTGACACAGGACAGGTAGATTTATCATAAAAATGAAAATCTTACATAACAGGAGGGAACACCTGCACGAGCAACTGTCCAGTGCCACTCCTACAAACCTGAGCCACTAGCATGGTGTTAAAACTTCTTGAAGTTCCATGAGAGGCAGAAGCTGTGCAGTAGATTAATCAGCAGATGGGAGTGTTTGATACCAGCTAGCCTGTAGCTTCAGGACTAAGTTGACCATCTTGAACTTGTCCAGGCAAAGGTACAAGTTCAAGAGCCACAGACACTGGGAATACTACTGTTGCCATAAGGACATAAGCACTGCCCACTCTAGGAAGTCGGAGCTAAATTCAAAGCAGATTTGCCTTTGCGGTGCCAAGCCTGTTGCAAGTGAAGGGCGTCTTCAATTTGCTGTTTTCAGCTGTTTTGCTGGTCGTTGGCCGCCACAAGAGAGCCGATCGCCGCTGCAAAGACACCATAGCAGTGTTAAAGGCCGTCTAAGTGACTCTGAGCTCATCTGCCAGACATTAGGTAACCTTTAACCTTTTTCTGCACACTAAATTCCTGATAGTATCCTCAGATTCCTTCACAACCCCGACTGCGTAAGACATGCATTACTCACCGTAATAGCATTTCTGATGATTGTATCTGCTTAGATTCACATGCTGTGCATATGATCCAACAACCAGTGTTAAGCGCAGAGTATTGCATCTCGTCTTTTGAGGATCGAAAGGGGACGTCAGCATAGGTGTGCTGTAACACTATCCCTACCGTGACGTGTAGTGTACCCAAAATCCCTCACGAGGCGAGGTCCCTACGATTGTATTTTTTCTGCCATGAGGGAGCCCAAGGCTAATGTGAGTGAGTACATAAAAGAGAGAAAGGAGTAAGACGTCTATGTTCCTTTCACCAAAGCAGGGAAGGGTGGGCACATGTGAATCTAAGCAGACACAATCATCAGAAATGTTATTACGGTGAGTAATGCATGTCTTCTGATGCTTCTTAATCTGCTTAGAATCAGATGCTGTGCATAGAGTAGCGAGCAGTACCCAGAGTTGGAGGTGGGTTGTGAGAAGGAACAGTAGTGAAAAGATGTGTTAGTACTACTTGTCCCACAAATAATACTAAGTACTAACACAAATCGTAGGAGCAAATCGAGGGTGAGTGCGCAGAACCACCTTGTCTCTGAACAGTAACGAAAGGGTCTAGTACTGAAAGGGCCTGTAGTTCAACAACCCTTCTGATAGAAGTGATAGCCACTAGGAAGGCTGTCTTATAGGTAAGGTCCATCTAAGAATGCTATAGGTACCTAACACAAAGTACACTGAGAACAAAACGCCATCACCATTATCATAATACAGCATTGATTTCTACTCAACCAGCTATCCGGTGCTTCCAATTGGGCTCTTCTGCTCACTGCCATTCTCATTTACACTGCTCACAGCGACTCTCCATTAAGCCTTGGCCTTCTACACTACCTCCAAGTTGACAAAGCCCATCCCAATAATCACTATGCAAGTGTGACCGAACTAAGCAACTTCTTCGGACCCCGAGGAATTGGGTTCTTCAACTTGGCACCAACACGTAAAATTGGGGACTGCGAGCAACTTGCGTTTGACCCATATCCTGTCAAGCTCAATTCAAGCTAATCAAGTCCATTCTAGCATCTTTATCTCAAATGAAATTTAAACATACAATCTCTCTGGACTTTATGAACTGATTCTCACAACTTGACACCAACACTCAAAATCGGGGACTGCGGGCAACCTGCCTTTGACCCGAATCCTGTCAAGTTCATTAACTTGCACCACTACATCAAAACATAACAATTTCCGCCTTCTGCATTTCAAGGAGATGAAACCAGATTTACCCTGGACTCTCCTTCTCAAACGTCCAACTATGGTTGCTTCAACTGGCCCACTCACGAGGCACCAGGCCAGATTACAACATGCTGCTGAAATAGAAAAATCTCCCCTCGATCACATTGACACTAATACATCTGCCTCTCCATGTGAAACGAGACAGTCTGCATTGAAACCATTACTCAACCAGTCTGTGTATGCTAGTGACCATAAACCAGTCACCATTACTTGCAACCTAATCAAAGCTGAAAGCTCAGAAAAAAGCCTTTCTATAGTAGACCTACCTACAAGCGAGCATCACCTAGCAAGTATTGGCACTTAATTTTGCAGCTAAAAATGAAAGCCTAGAACATCACGTCGACCCGCTGGACCGATATGAATCCTCACCCGACCTAGAAAAATCAGACAAGAGACAGTCTCGAGTTGAAAGCAGAAACAATCTTCCAGCCAATGATGCGCTACATACAGTAGTGGAGAAATACTCTTATGAACCCAATTTAAATCTTCAAGCTGGCAAACTCAAAACAGAGAGAGCACTTGAACATTGTTCTCCCATATCTGCTTAAACACCTTTTTCAAATTGCTCTGATCAAAAATCCAAAGACAAAGAGGAATTAACCCTCACACGCCAGAAGATCAAAGCAATCCATGCAAAAATAATCTGGCAACAAAATTACGTCCTCTCTCGTTCTGAATCTCTGAACCATAAGAACGTCAACACCCCAGAGAAGCGAAGATAAGCAACACTTTCCCTCGACATCACTGAAATTGAATCAATTATGTCAAACCAAGAAAAACATGGTATGATCTTTGGGAACCTGCTAACCTACTAGGCTGGACCTCAGAACAGGAAGGAATGTTTACACCAACTCAAGAAGGCCCTTCAATATTCGCCAAAACAAGTGCTCCCCCGGTATTTAATCATTCTGAAAAGCCTCCTCAGTTGAGAAATACCAACTACGCCCCCTTGAATGCAAACTCGCCCAAGTCAACACCTCCAATTCACACGATGACCACAAATGAAAATGCAAACCAGCAAGAAAAGGAATTGATACACCAATACCTACAACAATGGCTGAACTTCAGAGCTCCCCGATTTCAGCTACCAGTCAAGCACTGATCCCCTTTATAAAACTGTACGAATCTCTAAAAGAAACTATGCGCGACCAGGCAACCCCGATTGCCTTAATTCACACGAAGCATATACACATTGAAATATTCACTACAGAAATCCAATCCAGTCTTGAACAAGAAGCAAAAATCTATGCCCAGTGGCAAGCCACATTATCCGATATTGCGAGATCGGATCGTAAAGAGAAAGAACAAATCACTGCAACTCTGCTTAAGCTATTTGCCGCCAAGCAACAAGAAAACATTAATAACCAAGAGACAAAACAGATGACAACTAAAAAGGTCCCAACAGGAAACCCTCTAACCTAATTTAGGAAACAATTTGTCTAACAAACACACAGACCACCCACGGGTTCAAATTACAGAAAAAAACAAAAATTACCCTCGTCTTGAGCAATTGAGAGGAAAAACTTCCATCGCAAATGAAAAAAAACCTAAAAAAAACAACTACCTCAACCAAAACTTCATCATCATTAAAAAGTCGTTCAATCACGAAAACATCAAGGCTCAACGACTGGATCTATCCGTCACTGACACTTCATCCATCTAATGAAGTCGAATCTTTTCAATATTTGATGCCTCTAGGAAAAAAAAAAAAAAAAAGACAACCAAAAAAAGAAACCTGAAGTAGCAACAAGAAAAGAAAAAAAAAGAACCCCAATACAAATACTAGAGGATACCAGGCTTTCTTGAGGAACTTGACGTTTCCACCTAACACGGCTCCACACCTGAATCAGAAAGAAGATTCCAAGGCTATTAAAAAAAAAAAACTGATCCAAGGCTGAACCACAGAAATAAACAAACTAAGAACAAGCCGCAGAGGCCAAGTCTATCATGGACGCCATTGTTAGGGAGAATTCTCATAAATGCGCCAAATCCCTTCACCTTAGAGACCCCCAGCAACTTTGCTGGATTTGGAGGACTTGATTTTTTTACCTGGAGAGAGTGTGAGCCTTTTTTCCCCACTCTCTCATGTATTTTGATATGTGTTTTACTCCTGTGTTCTTTGATTGTGGAGTTTTAGACCACTCCACAGGCATCTTTTCATGGGGTGCTGTGCACCCCAAGTGCAGCGACACAGGGAAGCCTTTCGGGCTGTCCCAAGGTTTAAATACCTTCTCTGGGATAAACTACTGTTTCCAAGAGAAAGTAAAGTGAAATTGACTTTACTAGTCTTTCCAAATTCCTAGACCCAGCACACACTATCTTACCATAGAGTGCTGGAGGGGTTACTTAGTATCCCCTACGTCTAGAAACTCACGTAGTAGTCCAATGCTACCCTTTCCTCCTGAAATGGCTGGTGAGTGGTTTTACAACGAACTACCATGATTTTTTCCCCGACCACGAACACCGGTAGCGTTAAATCGCGGGAGCAATGTTTTTCAAGATGATGTCTGAGCCTCCTTTGTTTAAACGGATCCCGGTCTTTTTCACTTTTTGAAAAGGTCCTTCTGGAGTTTGTCCCTGCAAGCCAACCCAGGATTGGTCCCTTTGCTCCTACACCTTTGGCAGGCTTCAGGAGTGAGAGGTAAGTTCTCTCGGTCGGGTTTTCACAGTACCTTACAATGAAGAAAAAAGATGCCGCTGAAGACGTCTGTTCCTGGCAGTTCCTGCAGATCTTGCTGTTCCTGAGCCTCAGTCGTGGGGACAAGAGGGAGGACGTCGGGGGACTTCTGCACTGCACGGGGACTGGTCACAAAGCTGGCAAACTGGCAAATCTTCGATTCCGGTAGATGTAGTCAAGCACACAAACTGGTGTCCTTCTCCCTGGCTATTCGTTTTCCTGCAGCACTCTGAGGAAAATACAACCAGCTCTGAGAATGGTCTCCAGGTGGCTTACGAGTTGATTGGTCCCACCAACTCAAAGGAAGAAGTCGTCCTTGAAGGGCTTATCTGTCGAGATGAACTTGGCGTTTCACCGGGCAAACCAATGGTCCAGGAGTTGCAGCAGCCGTCCTCTTCGTTAGTCTTCGGTTCTTTCATTTCAGTGGTCTACTCTGCCGTCCAAGCCAAGAGACTCACCTTTTAAACAGTTTTCTCCCATTCATTCAAGCCTAGCTGCCACGTACCCAGCAGGGTGGCTGTCCTTGCCGGACAGTCAGCCAGCCAGCCAATCACGCCAGAGTGCATTTGGGTCTCCTAGGAGACTAAGCACGGGGAGTTTTCGGGCACCTCCCTCCCTTCCTGCCCACTGCAGACACTGAGGCGCAAGAGGCAGTCCTCAGACCTGAAGCCCGCCAAAGGCTTAGGAACAAAGGTACCAAACATAGTTTGGCGCGCAGAGACAAACTCTAGAAGGGCCTTTCCAAAAAGAAATGGCGAAAAAAGAAGACCCAGACCAGTTTAAAGAAAGGAGGCTCAGACGCCATCTTGAAAAACATGGCTCCCGCGATTTAATGCTACCAGTGTTCGCGGTCGGGAAAAATCATGGTAGTTCATTGTAAAACCACTGCCAGCCATTTTGAGAGGAAAGGGTAGCATTACTCTGCTACATGAGTTTCTAGACATAGGGGATACTAGGTAACCCCTCCAGCACTCCATTTTAAGATGGGGTGTGCTGGGTCTAGGAATTTAAAAAGACCAGTAAAGTCAATTTAACTTTTGTGTGGGAGCGAGGGGCCAATGGGCCCCTCTCTACCATCACTTCTCAGTACAAAACGTGGACCAAGTGCCTCTAGTGGTGGGTACGCCCCTCGCCCTTATGCGATACTAACATTTGGTTATATTTGCGTAGATGGGACCACCGAGCAGGACACAGGGCATCCATTTTCTGTACCCCCTTTCGACTCCGTCTTGGTAACTACCCTTACTGTGATAGTACAAAATGCATCTCTCCTTTTTGCCCGCCCCTGTAGCTCAGAGCACATTGCCCCCACCCTCATCCCCACTCCAACTGGAAAACTCTGCGGCTCCATTCTCACGCTGAGGCCGGAGCTACTTGCAACAAATAATAAATGTAACACATCCTTTTTCCTCCGAGATCACTGTCCTTCATGTGAACCAACATGAGCCAAGCACATAGCTCGTCCATCTTTACAAAAAAGTGTCCTTGCCCTCTTACCCTTGCCAGTTGAAACTTATTGCCATTCTAAACCTGTGTCCTTGCAAGGCATCCCTTTCATGTGCCAGACTGCCAACCTCGCTATGAAGGCCACCCAACAGACCCCCCAACTAACATTAGACCGCTGTGCAGTATATCGTGCCCAATACTAACAAGTGCCACATACCTGAGATTCTTGTGAGACTAACCCTATAGTTCAATGACAGTATTATAGTGGTCAAGGCCCTTAAACCTGTGTAACCCAAATGTGTAGATGGTGTAAACCCTTGAGTGATTTGTATAACGACATGATACAATACAGAGTCTTTTGATCAACTGTTATTTAGTGCATGCATTACTCAGAATGTATTTTCTTAGCTTAGATAGTGACCACCGTGTTTCACAGCGACCTGACCTTCACCCATCCGGAACACAAATGTCTGACGTCAATCCTCCCGCCAACCAAGTAACCAACCCGGAGGAAGAGATGATGCCCACACCTAAGTCACCACCACGGCTGACCAATCCTGGTCCAACGTAGTATCATATGTTAAAAATGTAGATGTACTATATAAATGTGTTGTAACCTTGATGTGGTCAGAGCGCTCTCAGAGATTTAGATGAACTTTCCTTAACCTCTCGCAGCCTGCGCTTTTGTGCCTTATTCCCTGCCCAGGGAGTGTCAGTTTTATTCATTTTTACACGTGTGAGTCAGGATGGGCACAAACATTTGGTGACCCCCTCGACGTGATCGGAGAGGTGCCTCGAGGCCGGCGCCGAGCTCCGGGACGCCCCCCAGCGAAACCATCGCCTCCACGGCCGACCAGCCTGTACGCACGACGAAGAAGGGTCAAATGTTCCTGGTTGACGAATACCCGACTGAAAAGCTGCTCGCCGAGGCGGGCCATGGCTTGGTTGGGGTGCGAGTCTGACTGGGGTCTGACTGCAAGCGGCGATCCTTCGGGTCACCTGGCTGAACACGTGAGTGCCGGCTGCGAAGGTTACGAAGGAAAGGTAAGGGGGAAATAGGGGGGACAGGTGGTAACGGGTAGTAGGGAAGAATAGGGCCTGTGTGAGTGATGAGGCTTTTCTGATCTATCCTTTACATGGCCATTAGGTTTTGGTAAGAAGTGAAGAGAAAAAGAGAAGTGGTATCCTAGCCCGAACTGGGTAGAAGGCGGCGCCGCGTGGCATTGTCTCGTCCAGTGCAGAAGAAATAAGTGAAGTTACAGAGAAAATAGTAGGAGTCTCGTATATTGAGTTGACTGAGTAGTTATTTAGAACATTCTTTTTCTGGGTACGAAAGGATTCTTGGAAAAGAGTAAGAGGGTGTAAGAGGTGGGGAGTGAATGAGAAGAGTAGGCGAAACAGGAAAGGGGGTGGGAAAAAAAGAGCAACGGGGAGAAAACGCACGAGGTAGTGCATGTGCATGATAAGTGTTATATGTGCTTTTGTGTTCTGTCCATTTTTTGTCAAGGATATCCAAGTACTGTGATAAAATTGTGGTTAAAGTCGCAAAATATGCAACAATGAACTGTTGAATTTGAGCATGCAATAACTAAAAGGTTAACGTTGAAAAGGGGGTTGCTATATATATATATATAATACATTACTCACCGTAATCGTATTTCTGATGCTTGTATCTGCTTAGATTCACATGCTGTGCATAGGCCGACATCTAGTGGAAGTTGCAGAGTATTACAGTTTGTTTTTCGAAACTCGAAAGTGGGCGTCGACACAGGGCGTGCCAGTAATACTATCCCTAGTGTGACGTCCACTGTACCCAAGATCCCTCACGCGTCTAGGATCCTCAGATTGTTTTTTTCCGCCATACTGGTCGGAAGCATTTTGCGGAGTCCCCTGGTCTTAGCCATACTTTTGCTAAAATATTGAAAATATTAATCTATTGACATCCTTCCCCACCTCAACGTCGAACTTCGACACTCGACGCCGGCTGGAGAAGAAATTGACCGTCGGCTGCTGCACGACGGATTTGGGCCTCGGAAGGCCTCTGGCCTTGGCCCGGGCCTTGGAAGGCATCTGGCCTCGGCCCTGAACGAGGAGAACGAGGATCCTACGCAATTCATACTACGCGTGCAGGATTTATGGAGAAGCAAAACTGGCAAGGCGTGGAACCAGTCCACCGCCTTGTTCTATTTTATCATCAAGAAGGGGCTCCCGAAGGAGGTGCAGAAGGCCTTGGACAAAATAGGTGGGATGGAAGCCAAATGCTGGCCTGAAATACAGAGTATAATTGTGCACCACTGCAGGAGGATCAAAGAGAGAGAAAAGGAGATGGCACAAAAAAGGCTGGCAGAAGAGGCGAAGCTGGTACAGAACAAATTAGTGAAGGTCGCCGCCGTCAACGCCAGCGCAACCACAGACCGAGAAAACTAGGGGGACGAAGGAGCAGGAAACAGACCAGCAACAATGGCAGCACTGCGGGCCACAGGAGGACAAGGACAGTGGAACGGAGAAGAGCAATACGGTGGACAACAGTGGCAAGACAGACCAGGAAGAGGTGGGTACCGTGGCCAGAGAGGGGGGTTTGGAGGTATGGGAAATAGGGGATTTGGCGGCCAAGGAATGAGAGGCGGACCACAAGGGTCATGCTGGAATTGTGGGAGATGGGGACACTACTCTAGAGATTGTAGAATGCGGCCTTCAGGGTATTTCCAGGGGCAACAGCCCATGGCGAACGAACAAGGTTGTGGTGTCCACACCCAGGTAGCCCCTACGGACTACCGATGGGAAGTGGGAGACAACAAGACTACTGCTATAACGAACCTCAGGTACAGCAAGGACAGCAACTACCACCACAACCAATGACAAGACAAAATGCAGTGGGAAACGCGACCAGTAATTGTTATGCAACATCTGCAAACGGTGCGCCCGCACCGTGGCGTGACCGTGATCAGAGATAATGTCTTCTCCGTGCCAGGGCAAGAAAGACATTCAGATTAGGACAGCCCACAGGGAACACTTGCGTGTCCAGTCCTATCCACCACCCTATGTGCAGAAGAGGAACCACTAGTGGGGGCAGAGATAGGAAATAAGCATTTTATCGTTATGGTAGACTCTGGAGCAGAGAAATCATGTCTTATGGAAGGGCGGTTTCCGCTCTCAGGCAGGAATTTAGAGACACAGGGGTTCTCTGGGGCTATTTTAAAAGTTCCTTACACTAAAGATCTTGATATAACGGGGGGGGGGGGACCGTGCGTGCACACTTACTGTACCACGAAGACGCGCCAATAAACCTGCTAGGTAGAGATTTGTTGAGCAAATTGAATATGACGATCTCTTTTACAGAAGGAGGAATAGTTTGCTGAACACCACGAGTATGCCCAGTACGAGCAATGTTGATGATCAGCACAGTGAAGAATGAAGTTGTGGTGCAAGGGGTACCCATTGATATAAGCATTTTCATATATGGTATCAAGGTGTTAGCACAAGTGGTGCCAGAGATAACAAGAAAAGAATGGAGAACACCATCAGATTTCATATTCTGCCCAATTGCACACACAGACATTGTACCAGGCACGATAATGTCCATAGACATTGAGATAGTTCAAGTATTCAGCAAACGTATTGTGGTCATAGGACTGGACGCGCAGGAGTGCGAGTAGAGGACTATGTTATGCATAGACCCAAACACAATGCTACGAGATATAATAGATGAGGAATTGTTCACTGATGGTGAGGATGATGGAGAAGGGAATAGTTTCTTACCTGTAAATCCATTTCTCCAGCATTGGTATTGTTCATGGATTCACATGCTTAGAATATTCCCCGTCATCAGACCGGGACCCCTCGGTACACATATATAGCCTTTTTCAAAGGAAAAACTTTCGACACTTTTGTGTCCTATCTACGTCCTTCTAGGACCCGCCTACGCATGCTCTGCAGGCCGTGCTAGTATAAGAGGCCCGCCCCCGCGGCTCCCCTTCAGATTTCGGCCCCTCCAAAGTAGGAAGGGTTAAATTTATCACATACATTACATACGGGGAGGTTGGCGGGCGTATGTGAATCCATGAAAGATACCAATGCTGGAGAAATGGAGTTACAGGTAAGAAACTATTCCCTTCTCCAGCATTGGATCTTTCATGGATTCACATGCTTAGAATAGATTGTATAGCAGTAACGCTTGAGACGGCAGTGAGGATGTAATGTAACAATATATATCCTCACCCTACTACACAATGCATATCTCCCGTAGGGATAAGTTAAGTCATATAACATTGCCCACATAAAGTATATCGCCCTTAAGAGGGTAGATAACCGAATCTCCACAGGGAAGAGCTTACTTTACTGAAACAAATGGCGCAGGACAGCTCTTCCCATCTGCACCTCGTCTGCATGGTGCCTGGCAAGGCAGTAGTGGCGGGTAAACGTGTGGGGCACTGACCATGCCGCCGCTTGGCATATGTCCGTCAGCGGAATCCCAGCCCATAACGCTGTTAAGGAGGACATCGACCTTGTGAAATGAGCTCTAGGATGTCCTTGCAGTGGCCTTCCGGCCTTAGAGTGACAAAAAGCAATCGTCGACGAGACCCATCTAGCCAGTCCCTGTTTAGAGATTGCTTTTCCTCTCGTCGACGGACCATATGCGACGAACAGTTGCCGAGTAGCCCTGATGTCTTGTGTACGATGTAGGTAGAATTTCAGGGCCCTCTTAACGTCCAGGGTATGAAGAGTTTTTTCTGCTGTCGACGATGGAGTGGCGAAGAAAGTAGGCAGAACCACGGATGAGTGTTTGTGGTATACCGTCGGAACCTTCGGGACGAACATAGGGTTAGTTGCCAGGACTACCTTGTCCTTAAAGAATCTTAGGTAGGGCGGGTCCACGACCAGCGCTTGTAGTTCTGAGATAGGTCTGGTTGATGTGATAGCTATCAGGAATGCCAACTTCCACGAAATGAATTTTATGTCGGACGTGGCCATAGGCTCGAAAGGCGGTTTCATCAAGCCTGCCAACACTGTGTTGAGGCTCCACGTCGGGGGAAAACGTTTCACCGGGGGAAAGGCTCGAAATAAACCCCGCATGAAGTGTTTTACCAGTCTGTCACTGAATAGAGGAGACGACTGCCTCTTCCTTGTGAACCTCGAGATGGCTGCCAGGTGTACCTTGATCGACGAGGGGGACAATCCCTTTTCTGCCAAGAGGAGCAGGTAAGGTAGAACTTGTTCCGGCGTCACCAACAATGGTTGTAGGCCCCGTTGTCCTCTACACCATTCACAGAATCTCCGCCACTTATAGGAGTAAGATTTGTTAGTAGAAGGGGCTCTAGCCGCCTGTAGAATTTTTTGGCAATCCTCTGAAATGTCTAAGGCGCCGAACTCCGAGAAGTCAGGACGCAAGGTTGAGACTGTCCGGGTCGTGATGCCACACCGTGCCTCTGTTCCGGGATAGAAGGTACGGGACTTTCGGAAACGCTATGGGATGTTCCAGCGATAGATGGAGGAGGTCTGAGAACTACGGTTGCCTCGGCCAGTATGGCGTCACTAGAATCACCCGGCAATTGTATCTGCGTATCCACTGTATTGTTTTCCGTATGAGGGGAAACGGGGGGAAAGCATAGAGGAACATATCCGTCCATGGGAAGGAGAACGCCTCCCCCACCGATCCCTCTTGGGGCCATCTGCTTGCAAATTGCTCGCATTTCTTGTTGTCTTTGGTCGCGAAGGCGTCCAGAGGGGGTGACCCCATTTCTCAAACACTTTCCTCAAGTGACCCGTGTCCACTTCCCACTCATGTATCTGGGCCATGCTTCTGCTGAGGGAGTCGGCTTGGCCGTTCCTCACTCCTGGAAGGTGATGAGCCACGAGGGAAATTTCGTGTTTCGATGCCCAATGCCATGTTTTCTGGGCTTCTATGGAAAGAGTCCTCGATCGTGTCCCTCCTTGTTTCCTCAGATAAAACATGGCTGTTGTATTGTCGGTCAGTATTCGCACTCGCAAACTCTTGATGTGTGGTAGGAACGCCTTCAAAGCCCATCGTACCGCTCTGAGTTCCAGTACGTTTATGTGTAGGAGTGACTCCGTTGGAGACCAGCGACCTTGCGTTTGGAGAGCACCCATGTGCGCTCCCCATCCGGTTAGGGACGCATCCGTAACTATGGTGCTCTGAAACTCCGGCTCCTGTAGGGGCACACCGTTGCTCAGATTGTGGGAACTCTGCCACCACTGGAGGGTCCGACGTAGCTTGTCGTCGTCGACGGTTATCCTGTCCGACCACGATCCCTGAGCCTGTGTCCATCGGTCCGCGAGGAATTCTTGGACTGGCCTCATGAATAGTCGACAGTTTCTCACCAGATGGATGCAGGATGCCACGGCTCCCAGGACCGAAACATACTTTCTCACTGAGATCCTGGTGTTTCGCCGTAGCTGGGCCGCTTGTTGAATGAGTCTTGAGGTCCTGTCGAGGGAAGGTTTCACCAGCCCTAACAGTCTCGAACTGTGCACCCAAGAATACCAGCGTTCTCGATGGCCGCAGAGAGGATTTCTCGAAGTTTATGGCGAATGCTAGTCGTTGTAGAAGCTGCCTGGTGGCTTGCAGACTTGTGTTGGTCGATGCTGGGGAGGATCCCCTTACCAGCCAGTCGTCGAGGTATGGGTATACATGGTGGCTTTGCTTCCTTAGCCAGGCAGCCACTGGAGCCAGGCATTTTGTGAACGTTCTGGGGGAGGTCTTGAGCCCGAAAGGAAGAACCATGAATTGGTAGTGAGTTCGCCCTATTACGAAAAGTAGGAATTTCCTGTGTTTCCGACACATTGGAATATGGAAATATGCGTCCTGTAAATCCAGGGACGCCAGGAAATCTCCCTTTTGAACTGCGCGGATCACTTCCTGCAGAGTGAGCATCTTGAATTTTAGGCTCTTTAAGGACTTGTTGAGATCGCGTAAGTCTAGAATGGGACGCCATTTGCCGTTCGGCTTTTTTACGACGAAGTATCTTGAGTAGACTCCTTGACCTCTCTGTGATGTTGGAACTAATTCTATCACGCCCTTCGCTAACATGAGTGTAACCTCTTGTTGCAGTACCTTCATATGGGACTGAGCGGTGAACGCAGGTGGAATTTGCGGAGGGTTGTGTTTGAATTGCAGAGAGTGTCCGTTTCTAATGGTGTCTAACACCCATTGGTCCGTCGTTATCCTTTCCCATTCGTCGACATATGCTGATACTCTTCCCCCCAGAACGGTGCGTGGTATGTCACTGCTGATCTTTATTTTGCTGGTCTCTCGACGACGATGGGTATGATGGTCGTTTTCTGGAAGACTGGAAGTTTCGTCGACGGTTAGCCGATTGTGAGGCACGTCGGTATCCCTGGGAGGGGTAAGCCGATCTGGCAAAGGATCTGTCTCCAGAAGAGAATCTTGAATTACCTGAAGCCCCTCTAAAGGGACGAAAAGACTTGTAACTTCTGCCACTCTGGAGGGCACCCAATGAACGTGCCGTGTCCGAATCTTCTTTCATCCCTTTTAGGGCCTCGTCCACCTTCTCGCCGAAAAGAAGGTCTCCCTCAAAGGGCATATCTAAGACCTTGTATTGCACCTCTGGCCTGAAGTAGGTACACTTAAGCCATGACTGTCGACGCAATACCACCCCATTGTTGACTTGCTTGAAGCCTGACTCAGCGAGATCCACCGCGATGTTTATTGCGTGATTTGAGGCTTCCTCACCCTCTCGGACCAGTAGCATCGCCGCCTTCCTCTGTTCTTCTGGAAGATGATCAAGCAGCGGAGCTAATCTGTGCCACATCTCCCTATCGTATCTGGCCACAATTGCCAGAGAGTTTGCAGCCTTTACTGTGGTCGCTCCCACGGAGAGCACTTTCTTGCCAAAGGCATCTTGGCGTCTCGCCTCGTTCTCAGGAGGAGTCGTGCACTTGTGCTGTGCCTTTGCCTTCCTCGCTGCTGCCGCCGACACCACCGAGTCCGGTGTTGGTTGGGAGGATAAACACTTGGGGGTAGACTCTGGAGCCTTAAACTTTTTTTCTAGGCGTCCTTTCACTGCTGGTTCTGAGAATGGGTGTCTCATTGTCTGCAACCCCTCTTTCCATACATGGTCCAGTATTGGTATCGAGAACACCGACCTCCTTCTCTTGCCCATGTGGTCGAACAAAAAACAACCCTTTTTCTGTTCTTCTTGGGACAGACCAAATTCTTTGCATGCCTTCTCCATCATAGAATGGAATGACGCGATGTCGTCCGGAGGGGACGGGTGAGCTGGGGTTCTGGGGTTTTCCAACTCCGCCTCTGACTCCCAGTTAGGATCCCTGGAGGGGGATAATGAGATATCCGACATGGCCCCCCTGTCGGACTCCGAATCTGGCAGCTCACCTTCCTCCTGTGCCAGTGTTGAGATTGGCGTGCGTGGGTGCGTCGGTTGACGGGACGGGCCTGGCTCGTCGACGAGTGACTGTGGCAGGCTTGCCTGGGGTAGTCGCTGGTCCAACGACTGCAACAAGGACTGAAGCGTGGACAGAATATCCAACGACAAAACCGATTGAGGAGAGGGGCAGATACCGGTGTAACGGAGGCCCTCGTCGACGACTTGTCAGCCGCTCGTAGCCCTAGGTCTGCTGGGCCAGCAACTCTCTCGTTCTCGTCCTCCGAGGACAGCAAAATAGCTTGTTCTTGTAGCAAAGGCTCCGGGGGGGTCGGGTCAAAGACTTCAGGCCTCCTGTAGGATCCCCGTCGACAAGGCCCTCGTCGACGCCATTGTCGACGGGACGGTGGATGCCCCCTGTGCAAGTGGTTAGGAGGCGGTCGATGACTGGACCGCCGTCGACCGAAGACTTCGCAGGTGGTTTTGGCGGTCCCGCCTTCTCCACACTGTGCCCGCTTTTACTCGACTCTCGACTCGTGGTCGATCTGTGATGATCGCCAGAGGAGGATTTCCTTTCCTTCTCATGCTTTTTGATGAGGATGATTTCTTTGCCGACGAGTCTCTAGTGGAGTGACTTCCAGACGACTCTTTTTCCGACGGTCTAGATTTCTTCGCCGGCGGTTCCGACGAGGCCGCTCAGAGCAATGTTTTCGCCGACTGTGTGGAGCCCACCTCCGAGGGGGGGTATGCCCCCGCTCCATCATTCAGCCATGCCACCAGGCGTCGGTTCCGGTCTTTGAGGGTTTTTTGAGAAAACCCCTTGCATATGTCGCAGGTATCCGCCGAATGGTGAGGGTGGAGGCAATATATGCAGTCCATATGTCCGTCCCCCTCGTAAACCTTTTTTAAGCTGCATGTCGCGCATGGACGGAACAGCGCTTTACCTGACAGAGGACATTATTACTCGAAATCCAATGACGCAACCTAGTACAAAACAGTAGGACAACACGAGGAGATCCCACTACTTTGGAGACGGTTGAAATCTGAAGGGGAGCCGCGGGGGCGGGCCTCTTATACTAGCACGGCCTGCGCAGCATGCGTAGGCGGGTCCTAGAAGGACGTAGATAGGACACAAAAGTGTCGAAAGTTTTTCCTTTGAAAAAGGCTATATATGTGTACCGAGGGGTCCCGGTCTGACGACGGGGAATATTCTAAGCATGTGAATCCATGAAAGATCCAATGCTGGAGAAATAATAATGGAAATAAGCATACCATGTGATATTATGGTCCAATACAGAGAGGTACATAACCCATTGATGGCTAGCGTTAAAGCGCCACTGACTATATTTGAGGAAGACACGAAAATTAGCACGTGAAGTTTGGACCACCGGGCCCCACGATGTAGGGCTGCTACATGAGGTGACACCAATAAAAATAAAACTCAAACCAGGTGCAATGCTGCCGAGAGTAAAACAATATCCCATATCAAAAGAAGCGGAGGAGGGAATTGGAGAGACCATAAATGCACTCCTGAAACAAGGCATCAGAGTGCTATCAACCTCCCCATGTAATACAGCGATTTTCCCCGATCAAAAAAGCAAAGGGAGGGGCGTGGAGGATGATCCAAGATCTCCGCCCACTCAATGACGTCATTCAACAAGAGTTCCCATTAGTGCCTAACCCGGCATCAATATTGTGCAGTGTGCCAAAAGAATCAACATGTTTTACTGTAATTGACTTGAAAAATGCTTTCTTCTCCATACCAATGGACCCGGGATCCCAGTACCTGACAGCGTTCACAATAGGGAACAACAGATATGAACACCGCCGACTCCTGCAAGGGTATTGTGAAAGCCCCAGCATTTTTAACAGGGTGTTACAGGAAGACATTGGAAACATAGATGTAGAGAGCACCATCATTCAATATGTAGACAATTTGCTTGTCTGTAGCCATACAGAAAAAGTGTTGAGAAGACTGAGAATGTGCTAGCTGCCAAAGGATACAAGGTAGACAAAGGGAAATTGCAATACTGCCTTGCCAAGGTTGTCTACCTCTGGCAGTTAATATCAAAAGATGGGAAACGAATACTCCCAGACAGAGCAGCTGCTATACGCAACATAATACCCAAAACTGAAAGACATGCAAACATTTCTTGGCATTTGTAATTACTGCCGAGCATGGATCCTTGATTACGAGGCATATACACGCCCCCTACTACAAGCATTAAAAGAGGCACAGAAGAATAGGGCGACAATAAAATGGACTCATGAAATGATAATACAGTACTCGAAATTAAAAGACCTCATCGCTGACGCCCCAGTCCCTGCGAACCCAGATTATGAGAGGGAATTTTTCTTGTTTTCACACTGCAATGGGACACTGATGACAGCAGTACTGACACAGAAGACATCACTAGGTCACAAACCATTGGCTTACTACAGTGGGACACTAGATCCAGTAATGCAAGGTCATTTTGCGTGCGAACAGGCCTTCGCAGCTGCGGCCTTCGCGATTGAAAAAAGCGCCACCATTGTCATGGGATGTTCGTTAACGCTAAATGCGGAGCATTCCCCGTTCGCCATCCTTGAGCGATCGAAATCAACACCAACGACACAGAGCAACAGCATATGAAGTAATAATTTCAAGCCCCAACGTACACCTTGTGAGGTGCAAGACAGTGAACCCAGCAACATTTATTACAGAGCCATGCACGACAGAGGACATACAAGAACACGATTGTGCCACATATGAGGGGGAAGGTGACGACATCCCTAAAGCAAGTGAGAATGCCCTACAGGAGGGAGAAGAACAAGTTACTTCTTACCTGGTAACGTTCTTTCGGTGGGATGTTCCTCCGAGGTATTACTTATCTTAAGATAATTCGTCTCCAGCTTGCTGGCCTCAGAACTTTTTTCTCTGTAGAGGGCGCTGCGTGTCGACGTCCGCCGAGTTGGTGTACCTCGACAGCCACCGTATCGGCACCGACGTCACCATGCTCATAAATAGCCACGTGCGGCGTCCGTTGCTCAGTTCCGTTTTGTAGCATAAGATAAGTCTTGCATGAATTAGCTATTGATCTTGAAGGAGCGTGAGCTGCAACCACAAGTTAAGTATTACTGCAGGGATGGATGGGAGGGGCGATAAGGAATACGTCGGAGGAACATCCCATCGAAAGAACTTGGAAGGGATTGTGTCCTCCGACGTATTCCTTATCTTAGATAGACTCCCATAGCAGTGGCATAACATTGGAGGTGGGAGTAAGAATGTCATGTATCCCTTTTAGGAAAGAACCGAATGTAATACGGCTTTGCCAAATCTGCTCGCTTGACTAGCGGACGACCATGTGGCAGCCGCACATGTGTCTAGGACCGGTACCCCTCTTTGGAGGGCCGAAGAGGCTGCGATACCCCTGGTTGAATGAGCCCTAAGATTCTGAGGGGGCTCTTTCCCTGCCAGTTTTTAACATTCCAGAATGGCCAAAATAATCCACCTGGAAATGGTCTGTTTTGTTATGGGTAGTCACAACTTGTGACCTGAGTAACCTACAAACAGTTGGTCTGCTTGCCTAATCCTAGTCAGTCTGCCGATGTAAAAGCTTAGAGCTCGCCTTGGGTCCAGCCTATGTAGCCTTTCTTCCTCTTTCCCCGGATGAGGAGGAGGGTAGAACGAAGGTAAGGTAATTTTCTGAGTGATGTGAAATTCAGAAACCACCTTTGGGAGGAAATTAGGCTTCACCTGTAGGACAACTTTGTCCTTATGGAAAATTGTATGGGGGGGGGGGTTTACAAGATAGAGCTTGTAATTCGCTCACCCTCCTAGCAGATGTTAGTGGTACTAATAGGACAGTTTTAAGAGTGAGAAATCTCAGCGAACAAGAGTGGAGTGGTTCGAAGGGAGTACCCATTAGGAAATGTAAGACTAAATTTAAGTCCCATAAGGGAACTTGGAATGGTCTTGGAGGATAGACATTAGTTAATCCCTTGAGAAATTGTATTACTAAGGGTAGTTTGAAATACGATGGTTCCTCCGCAGTGCGCTTGAAGATTGATAGCGCCGCGAGATAGCCTTTTACAGTGCCAACTCGAAGGCCCGAGTTTGCCAAGTAGAGTAGAAACGATAACACACTTGGTGTACCGCATGAAAAAGGGTTGATATTGTCCTCTCTACACCAGCTGCAAAATGTGTTCCAGCGGCAGCGGTATAAAGACTTTGTTGCTGGCCTTCTGACCGAAAGCAACACCTCCATGACGTCATCAGGGAGGTCCCAATCCTTGTATCTCAACCTTTCAGAAGCCAAGCGTGCGGGTTGAGGGTTCTTATGTCTGGATGGAGAACCTGACCTTCTGTTATAAATAGCGTCTCGAGAACGCTGCGTACCTGTTCGTCCGGCTGGATTCCTTGATGATGAGGCCAGGCTGTCAGATGATCCGAGGGGACGTGAATGATGGCGCGGGGAACCAGCCCAACACCAGCCCGAATGGAACCGGATTGGAGATGAACCAGCTCCCAACGCCACGAGTTGGCTCACCCCCGATTAGCGTGGCGTCAGGACAGTGCAAGCACTGGCAGGGGGAGCCCCCGAGTAGAAGATTCAAGGTCCACAGGAGGCAGGTAGATCCCGACTGTAACTGATGAAGAGCTGGAGACCAGAAGGAACACAGAACCTCCAGGAGCGATGACTAGGCAGCAAGTGGAGCAGGCTGATGGAACGGGATGAGCATAGGAACAGACAAAGCAGAGGGAACTCAGGGCCAGATGGAATCGGGAAGGACTGAGCCGGGCAGGCAGGAAGGAATGACAGGGACCAGAACAAGGAGGGCCAGTGGGAATGCAGAACCAGGAAGGCAGCAGGATGGAGGGAGCGGAAGGAATATGACAGGAGACAGGGGAGCCCCAGGCAGAACAAGGATAGGAGGAAGGTAAAAGGAAACCAGAAGGCAACACAAGGGTAGCGAGAACACGATCCGTACAAACCGCGTTGAGACGCGGTGTGGAAAGGATCAGGGCTCCTTAAGTAGGCCCACCAGCACCTGAGAGGCTTGCAACGCAAGCTGTGCCGTCTCCCTGGCATTGGATAACCCATAACGAGGCTTGAGCCGCAGATCTCCCCGCATAGAGCATCCTACGCACTGCGCATGCGCGGAGAGTGGACGCCCGCGCATGCGCGAATCAGTGCGCACAGGAGACCTGGAAGCGCCCGAGACCCAGGACAGCCCCGGACCCCGAAGCCAAAAGCGGGGATACAACCTCCAGGACGGGGAACGCCGTAGCGGGCAAGGAGACCCCAGGACAGGCGGCGTGACACTATGCCCCCTCCCAGAAAGACCCGGGGCCCCAGGTTTCCAGGGAAAACGAAGAAAGAATTCACGGACAAGCCCGGGAGCGTGCACATTACAGTGCGGCTCCCAAGTGCGATCACAAGTAGGATAACCCTTCCATGCAATTAAGTATTGGAGAACACCCCGACGGATCCGTGAATCACAGACCTCCTGAACCTCAAACTCAGGAACCCCCTGTACCAGAACAGAGGAGGGTCGTGGGCCAGAGCGCCTAAAGACATCCTTCACATAGGGCTTCAAAAGGGAGACATGAAATACAGGGTGTATTTTCCAAGTGAGGGGCAGCACTAATCGAAAAGCCACTGAAGACAAACGTTTGGCAATCTTGAAAGGCCCATAGAACCGGGGTGCCAACTTAGTGGGTAAATTGCGGACAGGCAGGTTCTTGGAAGACAACCAAACCAGATCGCCCACCTGGAAATCGGGCTCTGGGGTTCGGCCCTTATCAGCCTGCTCCTTCATGCGCTCTCGTGTCTCCGTAAGGATGTTCCGGGCCCGGTCATGTTGTCTCTGAATATTGGAGACCAATTGATCCGCAGACGGAACAGTGCTGGGCACTATAGGTGTGAAGGGAACCAGTTTGGGATGTTGTCCGGCTGAACAAAAAAAAGGACTGATGCCGGTGGCAGCATGAGCCGCGTTATTATAGGAAACTTCCGCCAGATCCAGGTACCTTAGCCAGTTTGACTGAGTGGCATTGGCATAGCAACGTAAGTATTGCTCCAGGGTTTGATTCGTCCTTTCGGTCTGACCATTGGTGTGCGGGTGATAGCCTGAGCTCAAGGCTCTATGGATACCCAGATGTTTACATAATTGATGCCAGAAGGAAGATAGATATTGTGAACCACGATCAGAGATGATCTTCTCTGGAAGTCCATGTAACCGATAAATGTTGTGTAGAAATGCCAAAGCCATCTGGGAGGAAGTTGGGATCTTCATGAAAGGAATGAAGTGTGCGTATTTGGTAAAACAATCCACAACCACCATGACACAAGTGTGACCCTCAGAGGGCGGAAGCTCTACAATGAAGTCAGTGGCGATAGTATGCCAAGGGTAGGGTGGTGTTTCGGTAGGCTTAAGTAGCCCCAAAGGCTTTCTTCTGGACGTCTTCGTCTGAGCACAGGTTGGACAACTTTCCACGCACGATCTTACTTCTTTGGCCCATCCAGGCCACCAGAATTGTCTGGAGATCAACTCCTGGGTAGCCTTGATACCACGATGACCAGCTACTTGAGAATCGTGAAATCCATGTAGGATGTCCAAGCGAAGGGCAGTCGATGGTATGTACAACCGGTTCAGAAAGAACAAAAAACCGTCGCGTTCGCTGATCTGGGGTTTCTTCAGCAGATTGTCACGTTCCGGATCTCCCAAGGTTTCTTGACTGATCTTCTGGAGTTGTGGAGCTAAGGTCGATAGAAAGTGTTTGGGAGTTATAGGCGTGTTCAAACCGACTCCCGCTTCTTCCTTTTCCAGGGATCGAGACAAGGCATCAGCCTTATGGTTCCGGGAGCTAGGAATGTATGTGATATTGAAATCATAGTGAGAGAAGAAGAAGGCCCAACGGGCTTGCCGAGCAGTGCGACACTGCAATGATCGTAGGAACTGCAGGTTGCGATAGTCAGTACAAACTTCCACCGGGAAACGACCACCAAGTAAGTGATGCCTCCACTCTTCGAACGCCGTCTTGATGGCCAAAAGTTCCTTTTCAATGACTGCGTAGTTCAGCACACTGGAGGTGAGTTTCCGTGAGTAATAGGCCACAGGGTGTTCGTCGCCGGACGTAAGATGCTTTTGTAAGAGGACCGCTCCAACAGCAAAGTTGGAGCCATCTGCTTCAATGATATATGGCATCTCGTCGTTAGGATGACGCAAAACAGGAGCTGTACTAAAGGCTGTCTTTAAGCACTCAAAAGCGGTTGATGCCTCTTGGTCCCAAAGGAAAAGTATCTTAACACTGGTCAGACGTGTCAATGGGGCCGTGACCTGTGAAAACTGTGGAATAAAACGCCGATAAAAGTTGGCGAATCCCAAAAACCGCTGAAGGGATTTCAAATCATGCGGTTGTTTCCAATTCTGAATAGCCTTCACTTTGTCCGAATCCATGTGTATACCTGCATTACTGATTACGAATCCCAGGAACTCCATGTTATTCCGGTGAAACGAACACTTCTCGGCTTTGGCGTACAGGTGATTACGTGACAATCGCAGAAGTACTTCACGGACATGTGAGACATGTTCCTGCAGATTATCCGAGAAGATCAGAATGTCGTCCAGGTAAACCCAGACCGAGATGCCAACCAAATCGCCAAAGACGTTGTCCATAAACCGTTGGAAGACGGCTGGGGCATTACACAACCCGAAGGGCATTACCCTGTATTCGTAGTGCCCAAAGGGTGTCTTAAAAGCCGTCTTCCACTCGTCGCCCTCTCTGATTCTAACCAGATGGTAGGCTCCCCGGAGGTCCAACTTAGTGAAGATATTGGCAGAACGTAAGGACTCCATGATGTTCCGAATCAAAGGTAATGGGTACCTGTCCTTGAGTGTTATGTCATTCAATTGACGGTAATCGATACAGGGCCGCAGGGTCCCCTCCTTCTTCTTGACAAAGAATAGTGGAAAACCGGCGGAGGATTTGGAAGATACGATGTAACCCTTCTTGGAACAATCATCCAGATAATCCCGGAGTACCTGTTTTTCAGACTGAGTTAGAGAGTATAACTTCCCATGAGGAATCACAGCACCAGGAATCAGGTCTATGGAACAGTCAAAAGTCCTGTGAGGAGGAAGAGGTATTTCTCCGGGCTCAGAAAACACTGTACAAAGGTCGGCATAAACATCCGGTATCTGGGACAGGGAACATAAGGCGGAAGAGCCCCCTTCCGGGACTAGAGGGATCGAGGTGGTAGACTTCAAGGATGTGTTGTGGCAGCAACATTCACGGAGGCAAAAGGTAGAAACAAACCTCAACGTGCGGGACTCCCAATTGATAGTAGGATTGTGTCGCAAAAGCCAAGGCAGTCCCAAAACCACTGGATATGAAGGTGACTTGATGACGTCGAGGGCTATCCTTTCTTCATGTCCCTTGATCTGTAATAGCATGGCGACTGTATGCAACCGGATGGGACCGGAAGCCAAAGGTGTACCATCGATGACCTCCACTGGTATAGCAGTTCTTTTAGTAAGTAATGGCATACCGATATTGTTGGCGAATGCCTCATCTATATAGTTTCCGGAGGCCCCGCAATCTAACAGACCATGGACATCAACCGTTTTATCAAGCCACTTCAAGGTGATCTCTAGACTCATCAAGACGGCAGGCTGCATAGGGGGCAGATGAAACCCAGGGCTGGAAAGGTCTGAAAGCAAGAAAGGACCTGTCGTAGCCTTTCCCTTAAACAACAGGTCTTCTAGTTTCCCCCTTTCTTGATAGGACGCAGGGGACAGGTACCCAGAAAATGGCCAGCACCTCCGCAGTACAAACACAGTCGCTGGCTTCTCCTGCGCTTCTTCTCCTCTTCCGATAAAGGACCCCTTACAGCTCCCAGTTGCATCGGTTCCTGGGTAGAATCCGAAAGTGCTGACATCCCGGTAGGTAGAGTCAGTGGTCTGGAATTGGGCTTCTCAAACCGTCGTCTCTCTCCCTTTCTCTCGGCCAATCTCTGGTCTATCCTCAAAACTTGATCAATAAGTTTCTGTAGGTCGTCAGGTTCGGAAATGTGTAACAACTCATCCTTGTATTCTTCTCTTAATCCCCTGCGAAACAAGGTCTTTTGCGTTACCTCTGGCCATAAGGAGTCAGTTGCTAATTGACGGAAACGGCTGATGTAGGAAATGATGTCAGCATTGCCTTGTTGTAAGTCCATCAATTGGTTCTGTGCTGCAGAAGCCAGATTGGGGGATTGAAACACATCCAGAAACGCCTTCTCGAAGGCTAAAAAATCACTCAGGATCGGGTTATTGGTAACGACAAAAGGAGTTGCCCAGGCAAGCGCATTTCCAGACAAGTTGCCCAATATGTATCCGATCTTGGCCTTGTCATTGGTAAAGTGAGAGGAACGGAAGAGAAAGTGTATGCGGCAATGATTACAGAATTCACCCACACGGCGGGGATCTCCATCGAACTTGATGGGAGCAGTGTGAGCCATAGGACCTTCAGGCTGTGGAACGGCACCAGCATTCTGTGTAACCATTTGGCGTAGGGTTACGTTCTCCTGACGGAGTGCCGCCATTTCGGCACGAAGCGCTTGAAGCTCATTACGAAGACCCGGATCCTCTTCCATCGCAGAGTCCGGAATGTCAGAAGAAAGGCGTCTCAATCTGTTATAATATAAATAGCGTCTCGAGAACGCTGCGTACCTGTTCGTCCGGCTGGATTCCTTGATGATGAGGCCAGGCTGTCAGATGATCCGAGGAGACGTGAATGATGGCGCGGGGAACCAGCCCAACACCAGCCCGAATGGAACCGGATTGGAGATGAACCAGCTCCCAACGCCACGAGTTGGCTCACCCCTGATTAGCGTGGCGTCAGGACAGTGCAAGCACTGGCAGGGGGAGCCCCCGAGTAGAAGGTTCAAGGTCCACAGGAGGCAGGTAGATCCCAACTGTAACTGATGAAGAGCTGGAGACCAGAAGGAACACAGAACCTCCAGGAGCGATGACTAGGCAGCAAGTGGAGCAGGCTGATGGAACGGGATGAGCATAGGAACAGACAAAGCAGAGGGAACTCAGGGCCAGATGGAATCGGGAAGGACTGAGCCGGGCAGGCAGGAAGGAATGACAGGGACCAGAACAAGGAGGGCCAGTGGGAATGCAGAACCAGGAAGGCAGCAGGATGGAGGGAGCGGAAGGAATATGACAGGAGACAGGGGAGCCCCAGGCAGAACAAGGATAGGAGGAAGGTAACAGGAAACCAGAAGGCAACACAAGGGTAGCGAGAACACGATCCGTACAAACCGCGTTGAGACGCGGTGTGGAAAGGATCAGGGCTCCTTAAGTAGGCCCACCAGCACCTGAGAGGCTTGCAACGCAAGCTGTGCCGTCTCCCTGGCATTGGATAACCCATAACGAGGCTTGAGCCGCAGATCTCCCCGCATCGAGCATCCTACGCACTGCGCATGCGCGGAGAGTGGACGCCCGCGCATGCGCGAATCAGTGCGCACAGGAGACCCGGAAGCGCCCGAGACCCAGGACAGCCCCGGACCCCGAAGCCGAAAGCGGGGATACAACCTCCAGGACGGGGAACGCCGTAGCGGGCAAGGAGACCCCAGGACAGGCGGCGTGACACCTCCCTTCTGTGAGAGAAGATTCTTTTTGAGTGGAAGACGGATTGGAGGGCAGATGGACATATCCAGAAGGTCCGGGTACCACGTTCCCCTGGCCCAGTCCGGGGCAATTACGATCATGGTTTTCCAGAATCTTCTCAACCTCCTGATCATTTGAGGAAGAACAGGGACTGGTGGAAACGCGTAAAGGAGTGGAAACTCCCAGTGCACTACGAACGCGTCCCCTAGAGCTCTTCTCGGGGGAAATTCCCTTGAACAGAACAGATCGCACTTCCTGTTTGTACTGGTGGCGAACAGATATACCTGAGGGGTTCCCCAAAGGGCGAAGATCTCTTGAAGGACTTCCTGAGCTAGCTCCCACTCGTGGGAGACTCAGCTCTGCCTGCTCAGAGCGTCCGCTGTCAAGTTCTTCTCTCTGGCTAGGTGAACTGCCGATAGAGCGATTCCTTCCTGAATTGCCCAAAACAGAGCTGCATTGCCTCTGTGCACAGTGGCAGTGACCCTATGCCTCCTCTTTTGTTGAGGTAGTGCATGGCCACCGGGTTGTCCGTCATTATCAGGATATTTCTCCCCTGTACTGATGGCAGGAAAGCTTTCAGCGCTAGTCTGATCGCTCTCAGGTCTAATAGGTTGATGTGTAGTCTGGACTCCGATGGAGACCAACGACCGCTGATGGTCAAGTCGTTGGCATGGGCTCCCCACCCCGTGAGTGAGGCGTCTGAGTACTGTTATCTCCGGCCATGGTTGCCAAAACAGTTCTCCTTTGAAGATGTTCTCTGGATAGGCCCACCATTGAAGGTCGTGGGCTACCTTGTCCGGAATCCGGAGGAGATCTGTCATTCTTCCTGAGTATTGTTACCACTGGGTTCTTAGTGCCCACTGGAGAGATCTCATTCTCAGACGAGCCTCTGACAAAAGGAAGATGCAGGATACCATGAGGCCTAGCAATCTCAAAAAGTCAAAGGCTGGCAGATGTTGGGCATTTTGAAACTTTTTGACCATCTGCAGAATATCTTGAGCCCTCACCTCTGTTGGCGAGGCTTTTCCCAGGGAAGTGTCCAGGACCGCTCCGATGAACTGGAGTCTCTGTGATGGTATCATCTGTGACTTCTTTAAATTAAGGGAGAAGCCCAGTTTGTGAAGGAAGTGGCAGACAATCTAGCTGGATCTGAGCTTGTTCCGAAGATACAGCTCTGATCAGCCAATCGTCCAGGTAGGGGTAGACGTGGATCCCTTCCCTCCTTAGACTTGCAGCCACTACCGACATTAGCTTGGTGAAGACCCTCGGGTGGAGGTCAGCCCAAATGGCAGAACTCGAAATTGATAATGAGAGCCGCCAATTGCGAACCTCAGGTATTTCCTGTGTTTGAGATGGATTGGCACATGGACATAAGCATCCTGGAGGTCCAGAGATACCAGCCAGTCCTGGATCTGGAGGGCCTGAAGGATCTGAGAGAGAGTTACCATCTTGAACTTGTCCTTCCTGAGGAACTTGTTCAATTCTTGCAAGTCCAAGTTAGGTCTCAGTCCTCCGTCCTTCGGTATGAGAAAGTAGGGGGGAGTACCAGCCTTTGTTCCTCTCCGCTACAGGTACCGGTTCTATGGCACCTTTCTCTAGTAGGTCTACAATTTCCTGCAAGACGAGCAGATCTGGAACTTTTAGAGAGCTGTGCCCCGGTGGAGGACTCTGAGGGATGCGTAGAAAAGGTAGGCAGTAACCTTGGGCAACTGTCTCCAATGCCCAAGCATCTGACGTAATAGCCTGCCATTCCGTCAGATGGTGAGTTAACCTCCCCCCTACAGGTGTTGTGTGGAAAGACCTCAGAGTGGTTTGGGGGCGGCTGATGCAGATGGCGAGGGTAAAGAGGCACCTGCTGCGGCCTTAGTACTTTTGACCCATCCACCTCGGGTGGATCTCCTTTGGCCTCTTTGAGCCGGCTGTCCTCTGCCTTTCCAGAATGCGGAATAACAGCAAAAGGACTTTCCTCTCACAGTAGTTCCTGAGGGGCAAAAAGGAGTTTGGCGGATTGCAGCTCCTAAAGATTTTGCTGCTGCTTTAGATGTTTGCAACTTTTCCAGACTGTCATCAGCCTTTTTACCGAATAAAAAAAAGCCGTCAAAGGGCATATTCAAAAGTCTGGCCTGTACATCTGGAGCAAAGCCAGACTTTCGTAACCACGCACGCCTGGGGATTGTAGTAGTTGCCGCCATGACCCTGCTGATACTGTCAGCGGAATCGATGCCAGTTTGAAGAGATTCTCACATGGCATCTTTGCCATCTTTAATGATGTTAAGGAAGGCTTCCCTTTCACCTCCTTCCGGTATGCAGTCAGCCGCAGATGAAGCACACCCTCACAGTGTGTGACTGAACCTGCCGAGCGTACAAGTGGTGTTGATGGATTTCAACGCCATACTACAAGCAGGAGACTTTTTGCCATCGAATCGTACCTTTTGTCATCCCTGTCCTGTGGAACAGTAAGATAAGCGGATCTGCTGCTCGATGAAGTTGCCGCTTGAACCACCAGGCTCTCTGGAGTCAGGTGTTTTGATAAATATTCAGGGTCAGCCGCAGCTACCCTATACTTGGCTGACCATTTTTTATTGACTGCAGGGATAACCTCTGGAGTTTCCCAATTTGATGACATTTTCCTTTGTAAAGCTGTATGGAAAGGGACCACAGGATCCTCCTATGGACCTTTATCTAGTATGTCTGTAAGGTCACCCTGTTGAAAAACAGGTGAAGGCGCAGACCAACCCATGAATTCAATAATTCTTGCCATCAAGGTTCTATAGGGGGTTTCGGCATTTTCCCCTGGGTCTGGTTTGACAAATTTCACTTCTGGGGAAGTGGACAAATTTCACTTCTGGGGAAGTGTCCAACCCACTTGCCTCATGTAAGGATTCCTGTAGGTCTTTCAACCTTCTTTCCTCAGAGGTAAAATCCTCTGAAACAGGTGGTGTGGTCCTCTGCAGCCCGAAGGGTCTTTCTTGATCAGAATCCTCCCCTTCTTCATAGATTGAAGATAATCTGGGGTACTCTGACCTCGGAAATGGTGTAAAACCCATTTCTAAAGCAGAAGGAGCCAAACTTGTCATTATTGGCCGAGAAAAAGTCGATGTCGTCGACGCTGATGTGAAAGGCCTCGGAGGCGCCGAGAAAGGCGTCGAGAAAACTGGAAGAGGCCTCGAGAGGATCGGGATCGTGCTTGAGGATGTCGACGACGTTCTCAGCGTCGTGCTGGAGGCTCTGGGTATAACCGTTGGCTGTGAAGTAGCCGTGTTTTTTTCTTGCGTCGGCGATGGCGTCGATTCGATCAACCGATGTGTCGAAGCACCCTTCGATAACGGCGTCGAAGACGGTGCCTTGCGACCCGATGGCCTGTGGCCTCTCGGGTGGACTCTTTCGCCAGGTGCAACGACTCGCAGCATTTCGATTTTTTGGGTTTTTCACCCAGGGCATCACCCTCCGCTGTCTTCGAGGGGGTCGAGGCCGCTTTCTCGAAGACGCTTAGCATTTATTTCCTGAATTCCTCCCACTCAGCCTGAGAGCTGTGTTTTGTGGGGCAGAAGACCCTTTCTGGGGAAACAAGATGACGAGGAAGGGGATCTTTTTTGAATGTCTAGATCTCGATGACTGGTGGAAGCTACTTCGAGACCTAGAATGGGAATGTTTGACGGCGAGGAGACGAATGCCTCAACCGAAGAAACTTTCGAGGAGGTTTTGACCGACTTACCTCTCTCGAGCTTCCCCTTGCGCTCCTTCAAAGCTTTCGCCGTCATGGACATGCAGTCCTCACACTCCGAACAATGGTGTTCGACTCCCAAGCACCACAAACAGATCCTGTGAGGATCCGTCAGCGACATTTTCTTTCCGCAGTCTCGACATTTTTTGAAGCCGGACCACAGTTCGGATGGGGAAGCCATTGAGTACGAGTTGGTTTTATGGAGGAAATACGAGAGGTTTATCTGACTGAACTGAGCAACGATATTCCGAGGCCCCACGAAGCACAGAAAAACTGAACTGAGCAACGGACGCTGCGTGTGGCTATTCATGAACATGGTGACGTCGGCGCCGATACGGTGGCTGTCGAGGGACACCAACTCGGCGGACGTCGATGCGCAGCGCCCTCTACCGAGAAAAAATTTCCAAGGCAGCAAGCTGGAGACAAATTATCTAAGATAAGGAATACGTCGGAGGACACAATCCCTTCGAAATACATTTCATAGATGGGTCAGCATCAATAAACCCTGGGATAGGGGAAAAACACGTTGGAATGGCAGTAGTGCGCATGGAGGAAGAAGAATATGAGACAATTGTGCAAAAGCGCCTCCCATCCCATTATTCAGCACAGGCAGCAGAATTAACTGCCTTGATTGAAGCCCTGCGCACCGCCAAAGGCTGTGCAGTGACAATATACTCAGACTCAGCCTATGCAACTACCACGGTGCACTCAGGGCTGTCACGGTGGCGTAGAAGAGGATTCAGGAGGGCAGACGGTTCTCCAGTACAGCATGCAAAATTGTTGAATGAACTGATAGATGCATTAGCAGTACGGTAGTGGCAGTGGTGAAATGCCAAGCCCATACCAACAACAGAGACGCAAGCTCATTGGGAAACGCGGCAGCCGACGCAGCCGCGAAGGAGGCCTCGTATTTCAATGTGACACCAACACTTGAGTGCATCACAAAAGCAACCACCACAGACCCACGAGAGGAAGCATACAATAATACCCCAATAGCGCAGATAGTGTTACAAAAACGAACGTCCCAAGAGGAGCAAGAACTGTGGAGCAAACACGGATGTACACAATCAGCCACAGATCTCATTTGGAGACAAGAGACGACAGGAAAGGTTGTAATGCCCGTAGAGTTACTAGAAATAGCATTCCAACAGTTGCATTTCCTCGGCCATGTAGCGAAACAATACATTGCTGCAGACATTCAGGAACACTGGTTCCTCCCCAATTTACAAGAGCAACTGTCAAAATCCATTTTAGAATGTATAACATGCCAAACATATAATTCTGGAATGACATTAAGAACACTATGTGGTACCTTGCCCCGACCAACAGGACCATTTAGAGAGCTCCACATAGACTATGCTGATATGGGAGAGCGGTGTAACGGAGCAAGATATTTGATTGTGGTGGTGTGCCCCTTTTCAAGATGGGTGGAAGCGGGCCCATGTCCCCACCCAGATGCGAAATGTGCGGCCAAATTCCTTGTGCGAGAGGTGTCTTCGCGATGGGGATATGCGAGGTGATTAGATCAGACAATGGCACACACTTTGTGAATGACCCGTTTAAGGAAGTGACATCACTTTTGGGGGTGAAGCACAAATTATGCTCAATTTATCACCCAATGGCGAATGGGGTGGTAGAAAAGGGGATTATTGAAGAGTAAGTTGTCCAAGTTGTGTAACACATTGAAAAAGAACTGGGTTTATTGCTTGCCCCTAGCACTGTTCCAACTCAGGACGCAGCCATGTAAAGACCACCACCTAAGCCCCCACGAAATTGTGACTGGGAGGCGAATACACACACCAGTATGCCCAATTAGAAGAGCCTCGGACGCACACAGGGCTGCCACAGTGCTGGGGGAAGAGTTCAAGGAATACCTTTCCCAGTTAACACACGCAGTACGCAGCATAGCGCGACAAATAGCACCGCCTTTTACTAAAAATGTGAAGACTGATACTACTACACCGGCCACAGATAGTTCAAGCGGGCCACTAATGCCGGGGGCACATGTGTATGTCCGCAGCTTTGTGAGAAGGTGGAACTCACCCAGGTTTCATGGCCCCTACGAGGTCATTTATACTACACCCACCGCGGCGAAGGTGAAGGGATTGAAGTATTGGGTGCACTTATCCGATGTGAGGAGGGCACACAGTAGTACAATCCCCCCGGAGGAGCAAGACAGCGATACTGGGACAACAAATGAGGTTGAAGGAAAATAACAAAAGAGTCAGTAAAAGAATATGCAGAGATAAAAATAATATGTATTTTGTGCTGCACTTTTCTCCTTTCTTTTCTGTCTCTCCCCTCCCCCCTGTTCAATTGGCCAGCACAGTATATTGTCTATATACCTCACCTATCTCTCCCCCCCCCCCCATCTCCCACCTTCATTTTTTGATGGTCGTCTCTACAGCAAAAGTACATGAGCAGTAGAGTAGGAGAACAAGCCTGACTGAAAATAATGATTAAACGTGAAGTTGAACAAGAATGTTAATGTATGTATATATTGTGATGACTTAACAAATTTATATCGCCGGAACAATGGCCCAACGAGCCACGATCGGAGAGAGCGAATTAATGTTAGATAGCGATAGGGTCGCCATTAGGGCTAAAAGGTTCAGTGATGTTGAATGCGTTTTGAAATGTGCTGCATTTTTTATGTCGGTAATGTTTTTTGCAGCTTGGTACTATACCCTTTTATCTCTTGTTGATGACATGCAAAGGGGAGGGAGAGGAGGAGGGCGGGGCTAACATGATAAGAGAAGGATCGCAAAATATATGGACTGGGGTAAAGACTATATGGCAGGAGTCACATGAAATTAATGTTAACAAAACAGATGGAATGCAAGTGTGTCAGTTACATTTCGATGTAAATATCAGTAATGCTTATGGATATAACAAATGGGAATAGTTTCTTACCTGTAACTCCATTTCTCCAGCATTGGTATCTTTCATGGATTCACATGCTTAGAATATTCCCCGTCGTCAGGCTGGGAATCCCCGGTACATTATATAGACCCTTTCCCGTAGGAAAACTTTTTCGACGCTTATGCGTCCTATCCACCTCGTTTTGTATCATGCGTGCCCGCGCCGTCAGGACGCCATGATATAAATACAGGACCCGCCCCCGCACTCCCTCAGATTTCGGCCCCCAAAGTAGTGGGGGAACCAGTTTGCATGGCCAGGGGAGGCAGGCGGGCGCATGTGAATCCATGAAAGATACCAATGCTGGAGAAATGGAGTTACAGGTAAGAAACTATTATCTTCTCCAGCATTGGATCTTTCATGGATTCACATGCTTAGAATAGATTACATAGCAGTACCATCCCGAAAGAGGCGGCGTGCATGCAAACTCACATACTTTCCACACCATGCCAGTTCTCTATGGTCGTGTACCCATCAGCAATAGTTAACAGAGAACGAACGATATTCAATCATAATTGCAACCAGATCTAACCCCTCAACCGGGGCTTACCTTATTGGAATAGGTGTCGAAGCACCGCCTGTCCCATCCGAGTATCTTCGGCATGTTGTTGTGTCAGGCAGTAATGGCGGGTAAAAGTGTGTGTAGCCGCCCAGGTAGCTGCCATGCAGATGTCCCCCAGAGGGACTCCAGACCACAGTGCCGTTGACGATGCCGCCGCTCTAGTGGAATGAGCTCTTGGGCGTCGCAGAAGAGGCTTCCCAGCCTTGGAATGGCAGTACGAAATGGTAGACGATACCCATCTTGACAGTCCTTGCTTTGAAATGGCTTTGCCTTTAGCACCCAGACCATAGGCCACGAACAATTGCCTCGTTTCCCTGAAAGGTTGCGTGCGATGAAGATAAAACTTGAGAGCCCTCTTCACGTCTAATGTGTGTAACGTGCGCTCCGCTCCCGAGCATGGCTCTGGAAAAAACGTAGGTAAGACAATAGAGGAATGTTTATGGAACACTGAAGGCGCTTTCAGTATGAACTGTGGGTTAGTGGCAAGGACCACCTTGTTCTTAAAAAATCTTAAGTATGGTGGGTCTACCATTAGAGCTTGGATTTCCGAAATACGTCGGGCTGAAGTGATGGCCACCAGGAACGCCAATTTCCAGGACAAAAACTTTAGAGACGACGATGACATTGGTTCAAAAGGAGGTTTCATAAGAGACGCTAACACCAGATTGAGGCTCCACACCGGAGGAAATCTCTTCTCGGGAGGGAAACTCCTGAACAACCCTTTAAGGAAGTGCTTAATCAGGCGGTCGCTGAATAATGGTGCGGAATGTCGTTGACGTGTAAACCTGGAGATGGCGGCCAAGTGTACTTTTATCGACGACACCGATAAGCCCTTTTGAGCTAAGAACAGCAAGTATGGAAGGAGCTGTTCCGGCGTAATCGACTGCGGAACCAAACCTGGTTGATCCCCACACCACTGACAGAAACTCCTCCATTTGTACGAGTATGAAGTGTTTGTGGAAGGTGCTCTTGCCGCTTGCAGAATACGACGACACTCCTCCGGAATCGTTAGCTGGCCAAATTCGGCGAAGTCAGGAGCCAGGCGGTCAGCCTGAGGCTGTCCGGGTCGTGATGCCAGACGATACCCTCCTGTCGAGACAGAAGGTTGGGGATCTTCCTGAACCTCATTGGCTCCGCCGCAGCCAAGTGCAGCAGGTCTGAGAACCACACCTGTCTGGCCCAATACGGGGCTACCAGAATCACCCGACATGGGTACTTGAGGATCCATTGCAACGTCCTCCGGATAAGAGGAAAAGGAGGGAATGCGTACAGGAATTTGTTCGTCCATGGGAAGGAGAACGCATCTCCCAGTGAGCCCTGCTGAGGCCATCTGCTTGCATACTGCGGGCATTTTCTGTTGTCCTTCGTCGCAAACAGATCGATGGAAGGATGTCCCCACTTCTTGAATGCATGTTGTAGTTGCTGGTCGTTCAGCACCCATTCGTGAACTTCGTTCATTTCCCTGCTGAGGGCATCAGCCTCCACATTTCTCACGCCTGGCAGGTGGAACGCCAAGATTAGCATGTTGTGTTGCAGGGCCCAATGCCAGATTTTCTGTGCCTCCGTCGACAGGGACCTGGAACGTGTTCCTCCTCGTTTCCTTAAGTAAAACATTGTAGTCGTGTTGTCCGTCATGACACGCACCACAGTGTCTCTCAGTTGAGGAAGAAAAGATTTTAGAGCCCACCGCACTGCTCTCAGTTCTAGCAGGTTGATATGCAGGGAGGACTCCTGTAACGACCACCGGCCTTGTACTTGTAACGTCTCCAGATGAGCTCCCCATCCGCTCAGCGATGCATCCGTCACCACCGTCTTCTGGAACTCCGGTTCCACCGAGGCATTCCTTTCGTTAGATGAGTAGAAACTCTCCACCAGCGGAGTGCTTGTACCAGTTGTTCGTCGATGACCAGTCTGTCGGACCAGCGACCTTGGCTCTGCGTCCAACGGTCCGCTAGAAATTCCTGGCAAGGTCTCATAAACAGACGGCAGTTGTTTATCAACGGAATGCAGGACGACATGGTCCCTAGCAGGGACATGTATTTGCGCACCGATACCCTGGTACCGCATTTCCATTCCGACGCCTTGCTTTGTAGCTTCTGTATTCTTTCGCTGGATGGTTTTACAAGGCTTGTGTGCGTATGAAACTCCGCTCCTAGAAAGACCAAGGTCCTCGAGGGCTCTACAGAGGACTTGCTGAAGTTTATCGCGAAGCCCAGTTCCTGTAAAAGGGACATCGTGGCCCCCAGACTGTTCCGTGTTTGTTCCATGGACGAGCCTCTGACCAGCCAGTCGTCTAAATATGGATAGACATGGTGACCGTCCTTCCTTAAATGGGCCGCTATGGGGGCCAAGCACTTGGTGAACGTCCTGGGGGAGGACTTGAGACCGAACGGGAGGACCTTGAACTGAAAATGCTTTTGCCCGACGACGAACCTTAAATATCTCCTGTGTCGTGGACGTATTGGGATATGAAAATATGCGTCCTGAAGATCTAGCGACGACAGATAATCCATGGGTTGCACTGACCTGATAACCTCCTGGAGCTTTAGCATTTTGAATTTTGAGCTCTTTAGCCATTTGTTGAGTACCCTCAGGTCGAGAATGGGCCTCCATTTTCCATTTGGCTTCTTGACGACGAAGAACCGGGAATAAACCCCTTGTCCTTCCTGTGCCACAGGAACCCGTTCTACCGCTCCTTTTTGTAGCATAAGCGCCACCTCTTGTCTTAGAACTCGAAGGTGGGGCTGGGCCGAAAACACTGGCGGAAGACTTGGAGGCTTGTTTTTGAATTGCAGCGCATGACCCATGCGAACCGTGTCCAGAACCCATCGATCTGTGGTGATGCATTCCCATTGGTCGATATGATGAGAGATTCGACCCCCCAGGACGTTCCGAAGGCCGTCATTGGTTGCTGGTTTGCTTGTCCTTCGTCGACGAGGGACCCGAGCCTCGTCGTCTGGAGGCTTGATAATCTCTGCCTCTACGTGCCGACTGGGATGCCCGTCTGTAACCTTGTGAGGAGTATGAGGGCCTGTTAAATCCACGGTCCCTAGAGGCTCCAAAGCGGGAGTTTCCGGAGGCGCCCCTGAAGGGGCGAAAAGAGAGCGAAAACTTCTACCTGTCTGGAGGGCGCCAAGAGACCTAGCGGTATCCGTGTCTTCCTTCATCAACCTTCAAGGCTTCATCAACCTTGTCTCCAAACAGATGTTCTCCTTCACATGGCATGTCTAGAACTTTGTACTGGACTTCAGGTCTAAAAGTAGTACATTTGAGCCACGCTTGTCGACGAAGTACTACGCCATGATTGATTTGTTTGAACCCCGACTCTGCTAGGTCCACCGCAATATTAATTGCATGGTTCGAGGCCTCCTCACCATCCCGTACTAGTAACATAGCTGCTTTGCGATGTTCTTCCGGCAGGTGTTCTAGGATAGGGGCCATTTTATGCCACATCTCCCTATCGTAACGCGATACAATCGCCAAGGAGTTGGCTGCTCTTACCGTCGTGGCGCCGACTGAGAGCACCTTTTTCCCGAAGGCGTCCTGTCTCCTTGCCTCGCTTTCTGGTGGGGTTGAACATTTTTGCTGTACTCTGGCCTTCCTAGCCGCTGCCGCCGATACCACAGAGTCTGACAGTGGCTGTGATGTTAGACATTTTGGAGTGGACTCCGGAGCTTTAAACTTTCTCAATACGCCCCTTAATAGCCGGTTCATCGTCTTGAGGCCTTCTTGCCATACGTGGTCCAGGATTGGGATGGCAAATACCGATTTCCTCCTTTGACCCATGTGATCAAAAAGAAAACAATCTTTCTTTTGCTCCTCAGGAATTAAGCCGAACTCGGAACACGCTTTCCCCATCATTGCATGGAAGGCTCCCACATCATCCGGAGGAGATGGTTGTGCCTGGCTCCTCGTAGACTCTACCTCTACATCCGAATTCCATGTTGGGTCTCTCGACGGTGACAGGGAGATGTCCGACCCTGAGTCACCTCGTATAGAATCGGACTCTGATAGCTCACCCTCCTCCTGCACTCGAGGACAATCCCTCACCACCTGGGAGGCCGACGGGCTTTTGGTCGTTGTGCGAGCTGCTTGAGCTTGTTCGTCGACGGAAGGTGCAGAGAATATCGACGATGAAGTGCCAGGCTGAGGGATCTGCGTATCCAGACGCTGCAGGAGCTTCTGAAGTGTATTAAGCACATCCAGAGACAAAACCGTCTGGGGGGTCAGCAACGTCGAGGATAGAGGGACCACACCCCCACTCGCACTCGTCGTCGACGTATTGGAAGGCCGTAGGCCCAAGTCCGACGGCTGCATAACCATGTCACCTTTTCCTTCCACCGACGACCCCGGCAAGGCCGTGTCTTGCAGCAGGACCTCAGGGGGGGCCGGTTCACAAACCTCTGGCTGCCAGGCCATAAATTGAGTCCCCGTCGACGAAGGAATCCCCGCCGCTGCTGCCTGAATATTAATAATAGGCATCGTCAGCGATACCGGGGTCGACGAGCAAGTCGCCGGCACCGAGCCTTTAGACTTCGTAGCCGATTTCGTTGCCGACTTCCCTGCTGAAGCGTCTCGACTCACGGAAGACCTAGGACGGTCCCCTGAGGAGGATTTTGATGCCGTTTGCCTCTCCGTCTTAGAGGATGAGGAGGAGGAGGACTTTTTGTGTGATGAGGAAGACCCAGCATGCTTCCCCGCATGCTTGTCCGCAGGGCATTTTTCGACAGGCCTCACCTTCTTCGAGGGAGGTTCCGACTTGCTCCTGGAGGCCGTGGAGCCAACTTCTGATGCCGGATAGGCACCCGCTCCGTCATTAAGCCAGTCGACCAACCTTTTCCTGTCTTTAAGGGTTTTTTGGGAGAAACCCTGGCATATCTCGCATGTATCCGCCGTGTGGTGCGGGTGGAGACAGTAGATACAGTCCATGTGGGCATCACCTTCATAGACTTTTTTGAGTCCACATGTCGCACAAGGACGGAATAAAGCTTTTCCGGACATATTTTCTTCAGAACGTAACTTCGCCGAAGCGAAAACACAACCTAACTTCAATTAGCAGTAACCGCGAGGATCCCACTACTTTGAAAGACGGTTGAAATCTGAGGGAGCGCGGGGGCGGGTCCTGTATTTATATCATGGCGTCCTGACGGCGCAGGCACGCATGATACAAAACGAGGTGGATAGGACGCATAAGCGTCGAAAAAGTTTTCCTACGGGAAAGGGTCTATATAATGTACCGGGGATTCCCAGCCTGACGACGGGGAATATTCTAAGCATGTGAATCCATGAAAGATCCAATGCTGGAGAAATGATGGAAATTATTATTGGACAAATTATTTAATTAACACTAGTATTAATGCACAGACAACCATACACCCTACCTCACACAATATTGCTGCTACTGATGATGTTACATATGCCATATTGAATAGTAATGATACAACATGGGCTGGGATGTTTCCAATACATTACAAAAGGGTGAAAAACAATGATCAGGATGGGAGGAGGAGGAGGAGGAAAAAGGGGGGCAGGAGGGAAAAGATACAACATCTATCATGACCTGGGGTTAGATGAAATAGATGATCCCTGCCACCCTGATAAATCAAATAAATGCTATGCCGACATGAGTGCCACAGCAAAGCAAGCAACAAATGAGAGCTGCTACGTCTGTTCACTCATCCCGCATGCATCAGGAACACCGAAAATGTTAGTACCACAGGAAGTGCCCTTGTCGGAGGCCCAATGTTTGATTCATCTGGTTTAATGCAGAATAAAGAGCACATTCCAGGCGCACACTGTCACATTGGAAAAGCTGGAGAATGAGAAAACATGCACAAGCCGGCGCCAAGGAGTAATTTGCCTCGAGGAACCATTTCTTGTCATCAAGGGGACACAATTTGCAGAAAATAAATGGCACGAAGAAACAATACAATGCAAAGCCGAAGCGCTTCAAGGCCTACCAAATGACACTTTCCAATGGATAAAAGGGGCATGTGACCCCCATCTCGTCGCAACATGTCGCAAAGCTAATATGGGTCACAGCATTAGAAAAACCTATCAAAATACAAAAAGAAGTGCCACATGAACTGTGTTTCCGTGGGGAAGGGAAAGTGAACATGGGGGAAGCAAGGAGATGTAACAAAACGGTAATAATTCCCGACATGAAGAAATACACAGCTGCACTAATGGACATGTATTGGGTTTGCGGCAAACAAGCTTACCTGCACCTCCCCGCATCGTGGAAAGGAACTTGTGCTTTAGCGACACTCCACACAGCCCTGATGGTAATACCAGAGAGCCACATCCAAGGGGCAGCAGGGCAATAGGCTGAACCATCGGCAGCGCCCCAACTAATGAGAACAGAAGCTCCAGCATATGAACTATTGTCAGAATATGAACTAAAGAAAAGATTGACACGAAGTAAAAGATCCTCCAATTACATCTCATCCAAATCATCGAAACTCCTTGCTGAGATCCCGCAGAAATACAAGCTCTTTTCATCAGCAGAGAAATGTTTTGCCTCACTTCTCGTCCCTGGACTACAAGCACGAGCAAACGCCAAATGGTTGCAGATCGTGCGCTGGGAGCTCATTCAATTGGCTAACGACACTGAAGAGGGGTTCAACGTGATAAAGCTAGAGCTCTGCGCGTTGCGCCTAATGACAATGCAAAATAGATATGTCCTCGATCTCCTCACAGCAATGGACGGTGATGTTTGCCGAAAAATTGGGGGGCGGGGGCATGTTGCAAATTCGTGCCAACTGAAGACGCTGATAACGGGACACTCTCCCATGTGATAAACGCAGTGCACAACTTAGGGGAGAGAATGAGGAAGGAGGAGCAGAAGAAAATACATGGTTTGACAATTTGTTCAGCTGGATACCATCATGGGTAAATGTGGCAATGAAAATATTGATCCCCATCATCGTTTTTGTGCTCCTGTTCTTTTTTTGTGTGCCAACTGGGACTACGGTGTTGTGAGAAAAGCATGCCAACCTCGGCTATGATGATGGTGACAATGGGCCGACCGACAACGGTAGCTACCATGATAGATGCACAAATGCAAACAGGGGAATACACCACAATACAGAATGACTGCAATTCACAGGCAATATGGGGATATAGTGGATATTTTGCATTACATGACGATAAAGGAACCAAGAGAGTTGCAATGGTACCAAGAGGTATGGTTAGATCTAGATGGGGATGGAGGTATCTACTTAATGTGTACCCCAGATGAATATGCCAGAAGAGGAAACAGCCTTAGAAGCGTTTGCAGAGCTTGGATGCCCATAAAAGGTAACCCCGCGTGGGACGAGGTGGTGGCAGAGGTTGAGTACTACCGAAGGGAGAATGAAAAGAATAGAAAGTAGAAGTATTCATTACTTTAGATGTAGCGAAAGGGGGGAATGTGTGGGAGCGAGGGGCCAATGGGCCGCTCTCTACCATCAGTTCTCAGTACAAAACTTGGACCAAGTGCCTCTAGTGGTGGGTACGCCCCTCGCCCTTATGCAATACTAACTTTTGGTTATATTCGCGTAGATGGGACCACCGAGCAGGACACAGGGCATCCATTTTCTGTACCCCCTTTCGACTCCATCTTGGTAACTAGGCCTTACTGTGATAGTACAAAATGCATCTCTCCTTTTTGCCCGCCCCTGTAGCTCGGAGCACATGGCCCCCACCCTCGACCCCACTCCAACTGGAAAACTCTGCGGCTCCATTCTCACGCTGAGGCCGGAGCTACTTGCAACAAATAATAAATGTAACACATCCTTTTTCCTCCGAGATAACTGTCCTGCATGTGAACCAACATGAGCCAAGCACATAGCTCGTCCATCTCCACAAAAGTGTCCTTGCCCTCTTACCCTCGCCAGTTGAAACTTATTGCCATTCTAACCCTGTGTCCTTGCAAGGCATCCCTTTCATGTGCCAGAATGCCGACCTTGCTATGAAGGCCACCCAACAGACCCCCCAACTAACAGACCCCTGTGCAGTATATCGTGCCCAATACTAACAAGTGCCACATACCTGAGATTCTTGTGAGACTAACCCTATAGTTCAATGACAGTATTATAGTGGTCAAGGCCCTTAAACCTGTGACCTGTGTAACCCAAATGTGTAGATGGTGTAAACCCTTGAGTGATTTGTATAACGACATGATACAATACTGAGAGTCTTTTGATCAACTGTTATTTAGTGCATGCATTACTCAATGTATGTTCTTAGCTTAGATAGTGACCACCGTGTTTCACAGCGACCTGAGCTTCACCCATCTGGAACACAAACGTCACCACCACGGCTGACCAATCCTGGTCCAATGTAGCATCATATGTTAAAAATGTAGATGTACTATATAAATGTGTTGTAACCTTGATGTGGTCAGAGCGCTCTAAGAGATTTAGATAAACTTTCCTTAACCTCTCGCAGCCTGCGCTTTTGTGCCTTTTTCCCTGCCCAGGGAGTGTCTGTTTTATTCATTTTTACACGTGTGAGTCAGGGTGGGCACAAACACTTTACTGTCTCTGGGAAACAGTTTATCCCAGAGAAGGTAACTAAAGCTTGGGACAGCCTAAAAGGCCTCCCTGTATCACTGCACGGAAGGTGCGGTATAACACACGAAAAGATTATGCCTATGGAGTTGTCTAAAACCCCATAATCAAAGAACACAAGAGTAAAACACATCAAAATACGAGAGCGGGGACAAAAAGGGTCAAACTCTCTGCAGGTAAAAAAATCAAGTCCTCAAAATCCAGCAAAGTTGCTGGGGGTCTCTAAGGTGAAGGGAATTAGGAAATGTATGAGAATCCTCCCTACCACCACTTAAATTCAGGACAATGCAATATTGGGAAAAAAACGAATGGAATCACAAATGGATACTGCTTGTATACTACTTCTCTCTTTCTCCTTTCATCTTTGTATTTGTAAATAATGCTTGAATAGAAAAGATTAAACGAAATGTTAAAAGTTTGTGTACAAACCTTTTAACATGAAATCATTTTTTTTTTAAAGTAGACATCAGCTCCATGGCACTCTTTGCTTAAAGTTAAAGGATTTCTTCACTGCTCACACAGGCTCAACTACAGGGGAGGCAATCTTATTGCAACATGGTTAGAGAGGACTATTTGGTTGTTGGGGTATATATGTTAATGGAAACCACTTTACGGTCTCCTCAAATCTTGGCCCAAATGTCAAAGAACCACACTAAGGAAAGATTAGCAATGTTTCCAGTTTGTGCAGGCAATAGGATATGGACAGGATTTTAATATTCCTCTCAAGTACAAGACATTTAAGGTTAAGCAGGAGAAATCCATAAGTAAGTGGCAAGACAAGTAATAGGTGCTGTAGATTTGGTTCACATCTGGCACGTGAATTTATTTTTGTTTTTTTACTCATTCACCAACTCGTCCAGCAATCCTACTGACACTTTAGCTCCCTACACAGTCGAAGATCTCCACCATCTGTCTCTTACCTCAATGAGCTTTTTAACCTCTCCATCCGCTCCTCTGAACGCTATCCTGTGCCCTTCAAAACTCTCGCCCCTTTCGAAGAAACACTCTGCTGACCCACTCGTCAGCAAACTATCACACCTCTTACTCAAGGGTAATTTATTGGGTGGTCTTCAACCAGATCACCAAGTGCATTGAGGAGGATGGCCTTGGAGATCCACTTCAATCTATCTTCTGTAAACACTACACTTAGTCTGCACTCATGTTGGTCTCAGACTTTCTCTGATGCGGATTGCTGGCCGAGCATTTGGTTTACACAACAGATAGTAGTCTCAATGGTCTCCTTGGTTTATAGAATACAGACAGATGTGAATGCCGTCTGTCTCTTACTAAACCCTTCCCAGGTGATTTACAAAATGATACTTACATTTTACGTAAATATATGAAAGCTATAAAAACCGGTCTCCTATATTCAAATTCAGTGATGAATCGCACAAGTGGCGATTATTATGTGGTATATTCAGTCACATTATCTGAACGAGTTGCTCCTCGGATTCCCGGTTCGTAACATCACACTTGAATTTAATAGAATAGACCACTGGGAGCATTTCCTAAACAATTAAGTAGCATGATCAATTGTTTTTAAAGGGTTTCTTAGAACCTGGTAATGAGTACTGGTACTGTATATTAAAAATATTTATTTTGCCCTTCAATGATTTAAACTAATTGTTTCCTCTTTTCCTCCCTTTGCCCTCCTTTGTTCTTTTGATGCATGGATATAATTGTTCATGTTATCTAGTTATGATTTTCAGGATTTAAATTGTTCAAATGAATTAATAGCCTTGAAAAAGACCCGGTTGGGGGGGAAACATGCGTTGACTGTGTCTACTACAATTTATGATTCAGTTGCTATACAAATTGGCTGGGTCTACGTAAATTCATGAATTGGTTCAACATTTAAGTTTTTCACTTTAATTGCATTAATGTGTGTTCAGTTGTAACACTGCTTACAAATATGGTGACCCTGGCGCTTTAAGTTTATGAGACACTAGTTGATTGAGCTCCAATATACCCCGGTGAAAACTTTCCTTAAATTGGCTTAATCAAACTAAAAATACTTCACAGGGTACACTATTCCAGAGAACTATTTTTTTTTAAATGTAATGGCTCTCAAGATCCTTCTTGCAGTCGATGTAAAACAAATGTTGGCTCTTGTATTCATACCATATGGCTATGCCCTTTAATACTAAGATCTTACAACATTTATCCAAACATGTCTAGGTGGTGTCGCCTTGTGACCCCCCCCCCCAAACTACTACTCTTTGGCACCTGGGGAGATAATCCTTTCAAACACAAAAAGCTCCAATTTCTGCTGCACTCATTTATTTTAATTCTTATTACGTGCCACATGCCCATGGGCGCACACAAAACAGAGACAAGACACACAACAAGACCAGCATGAAGAGAAGGAAGCCGTGAAGGGTTACTCCAGATTGAAAAAGTCTTTATGGCTTGCTTAAACGGGATAATTTTGATTCTGTAGTATCCCAGCTGGTAGGGCTTCCAGAGGAGAGGGCCCTGAACATCAAGGGTGGTGGCCCCAAATTTAGCTGTCTTAAATCTAGGGGGGGGACAAGAAAAGTAGCAGTGGAAGAGCGAAGGTTTCTTCCATTGGACTTGATGCTAATGCGTTCAGACAGATAGGTGGGATTGCTGAGGGACAAGCACTTGTGTGTTGTCTTAAACACTGTTTTGCAATGTTTTACGGGAAGCCAATGTAGCTTCTTTCTGTAGGTGTAGTTATGAGTGCGACGTGATTGATTGACGATGGTGCGCACGACGTTGTTCTGAGCCACCTGTACAATAGTCAAGTCTGGAATTTATCAATGCTGTGGGACAGAAGCGCACACTGTTCAACTGTTATAAAAGGGAAAATGTAGCCGATTTGTTTGTTAATCAGTCCACAACTAGACCTGATGTTGGAGACATGAGACTTCATAGATCGCTCATCGAGAACGACTCCTAAGGTTTTCACTTTCCCTTGGACAGTGATGGTATTGTCTGCAATAAGGAAGTTGGCATAGTCAGAATATAGTTTGTTCCTGGTGTTCTTAGAGGACACTATCATGAGCTCAGTTTTTTGTTGTTCAAAGCTAGGGAGTTGCAGGCCATCCAGTCCTGGATGGCTTTGTAGATGCTATTAATGGTTTCAACATGGTTCTTATACAAGCCACTTAGTTGTATGACGACCCGAGTTTGTATATTGAACTCAAAGCCTGCTCAGAAGATTGAGAAGGGGTTGGATATACAAATTATGCATACCCTTACCATTCGAGGGCCCAAGAAGGAGGCTATCCATCTTGATGCTAGCATGAAGTAATTTACGACCTCTCAGAGACTCGTCACTAGTATACTATGATTGACCAGATCGAAGGCTGCGGAGAGGTCAAGTAGCATCAGCAATGCGGCTTGATTTTTGTCCGCTATGCCCACAAAAGTTTTTTTTTATCCAGCATGGCTGTCTCAGTCCCATGACGAGTCCTGTAGCCTGACTGTCGAGTGCCCAGGATGTTATGTTCTTCTACATGAGCCTGCAATGGCATATAAGCTAGTTTATCCAATATCTTCAAAATAAAGGGCACATTGGTTATTGGCCTGTAGTTCGCTTTATTAGTGGGATCTAGATTTTCTTTTTTTAACAAAGGGGTTATCCAGGCAGATTTAAGCGCATTAGGTACCACACCTTCATCAAAAGATAGATTTATCAGCTTAGTAATCCATGGAACCAGTACGTCAGTGGATTCCTTGAAGATGTTTGTGTGACAGTCATCTGCAGGGCAGGATGTGGCCTTAAGATCCTGTATTACTTTAAGTACCTCCTTTTCAGAGTAATAAGTGAAAGAAAATTGAGGAGGTCTACAATGGGAGTTGTCGAGAGGGGTTCTTTTTATAGGTGGCATCAGTATCACGTTGTTAAGGGCGGCTTTGATTTTTTCCTTGTGGGAGTCCATGTTTGATAAAAATGCATTGTGTATGTCTTGGCACCATTTGGATTCTTTGGTCATGTTATTGGATGGTGGTGGCTGATCTTGAAATTCAGCTAGAATTTTAAACAGCTCACCAACATTTGATTGGGTGTTTATGATCCTTTTATTGTAATGTGTGGCTTTAGCATTAATTATAAGTTTTTTGTATGCCAGTCTGGATTTTTTATAGGCAGCTAAAGTATCGTTGTTGGGGTCCCTTCTACAGATCTTTCTAGAGCTCTTTTAGTTTGTCTGGCAATGACTATCTTCTGAAAACAATGTGTTCTTTGTGGCTTCAGATTTGATTACCTTCATTTTCATAGGAGCCAGATTATTAACTGCATCTTTGATGAGAGTGGTTAACTAGGGCAGAAGAGTCAGCAAAGTTTGATAAGGGTTGTAGTTTGGATGATAGCAACGAAGATAGTTTGGAGGCCGTTATGTTTTTCAAATTGCGAGTCAACTTTTGTAGTCCCGGATAGGTATTGAGTTTGGGCGGAGAATTTGTAAGGCAATCTTGGCCTGAATAAGAGAATGGTCGGACCAAATACATGGTGTGACCGTAATGTCTGAGCTATTAGTATTTTGTGACATGAGCCAATCGAGAGTGTGCCAGATTTTTTGTGTCGGGGATTTGATCCATTGTGCGAGTCCTACTGAAGTAATGGAATCCATATGGCTGAGACCCACTTTGTCAAGTTGGTCATTGGCCCAGTGGTTAAGATCGCCCATGATGACCAAAGGGCTTTTAGTAATGCAGATTTGAGCCAAAAGATCAATAAACTTCTCTTCAAAAAGGGGCATGTCCTTGGGTGGTAGTACGTTAAGTGAGGAAGTTTTCATTTTCACCCACAGCGATTCACAACCATCAGGTGAAATGTGTGATACCGCATTGACAGTTGAGGCTGGACTTGCATATGAGTGCAACTCCGCCACATTTGGCTTGGGAACGGTCGGCTCTGAATAGAGTGTATTCATCAGGGGTGTAGAGTATTCTAAATGCCAACAGTAAGATATTAATGTCCGCAGCACCCTAGTTATAGAAGTCACCTGTGGGTGTAGGCTATGTCTGTGGGCCTTCACAAAAGGGTCTTTACTGATTTAGAAACTAAGAGTGTATAGTATTGAAGTGTATTTGTGTGTTACTAGTATATTTGTTCCCTTCTGAGGAAGGCTTTATAACTGACGGATAAATAAATTGATAATTGTTTATGCAAGAAACCTTGAGTGTAAGAGTTTATTTGAATACCTGTAACTGTCAATCTTTGTGTAACTCCACTACAGCTAACATTTCCCCTCTTGAGATAAGCCTGGCTGCTCAACATGCTACCAAAACTGTTTAGTACAAGTTTATACCAAAGGTTGGGTTGCCTATACCTGTAGTCAGAGTTGTTTGCAGTGTTCCCAGACTGCATTCAAACTTTGCCTAACAAGACTCTTCTGACCCATTGACTTTGATTCCAACTGTCCCTCATAGGTGGTACATTGGTTTAACAGAGTATTGCTGGGAAAGGTTTTATCTAGACTTCATTGGGAGATTGGAAAGTGCTCCTTCCCTAACCTTCGACAACCTCGGAATTTTACCAAGTGCAAAAGTGATCTATAAATGCCAATGCTGTCCTAGTAATTGAAGTCACCTCAGGGTGTGAAAGTGTGTATGAAGCTTCTCTAACGAGTATCTACTTGCTCATATTGATTGTAAGAACACGTTTTGAAGTGTATTTTTATTGTTGCACATTGCCCTTTTTTAAAGAAAGCTTATTTAAAACGGACTGTTAAATAATAATTTTACTAGAAAACCTTGAGTGTAAGTGTTATTTGGATACTTGTATTTGTGGATATCGATGTTACAGCTCACATTTACCCCTCTTGAGATAAGTCTACCTGCTCAGTCACTCTACCAACTTGTGTAGTATAAACATATACCAATAGGTGGGTTACCTAATACCACGAGGACAAGACTGGTGTAGTCCCCCACAGGGTTACTGCATACAATCTTGCCTAACACCATTTTCAAAACACAATAAGGTACTGCGCCGATGCTGGGCTGTAAATAGACCAGCAGCCCCCCATGCAAGTGTTGGGATGGTTGTTTTGGTACATCTTTCTTCCGATTGGGTGAGGGATAGGGGGTGGGCATTCTGGGACAGTTTCTTAAAAAGATCTTGGCATTGGTTTTTTGTTTGATAGCAACACTCTTGACAAATGGTCCTCAGTGGTAGGCATATTGAAGGTCTGGGTACCACGTCCTAGCCCAATCCGGGCCAATTAGGATCATGTGTTTCCCGAAACCTTCTCAAACTTCCAGTCCACTACGCATCTCCTAGAGCTCCTCTGGGACATTTTCCCTGGAGCAGTACAGTTCGCACTTCCGGTTTCACAGTGGTTGCGAACAGATCTACTTAAGGGGTTCCCCAAAGGGTGAAGATAGCTTGAAGGACTTCCTGAGCTAGTTCCCACTCGTGGGACACTGCTCTGCCTCCTCAGAGCATCCGCCTCAGTGTTCTCTTCTCCAGCTAGGTGAATTGCCTATAGAGAGATTCCTTCTTGAATTGCCCAGTACCAGAGCTGCATTGCCTCTCTGCACAGTGGTAGTGACCCTACACCACCTCTCTTGTTGAGGTAGTACATGGACACTGTTGTCTGTCATTATCAGGACATTCTTTTCCCGTACAGAGGGCAGAAAGGCCTTCAGCGCTAGTTTGATTGCCCTCAGCTCCAAAAGATTGATATGTAGTTTGGATTCCGATGGAGACCAACTACCGCTGACTGTCCGATCGTTGGTGTGGGCTCCCCACCCGGTGAGAGGGGCATCCGTCACTACCGTTATCTACGGCCATGGTTGCCAAAAGGTTCTCCCTTCAGAATGTTGTCCGTTGCAGGTCCACCACAGGAGATCCTGTGCCACGCTGCTTGGAACCTGAAGTAGGTCCGATAGGTTTCCTGAGAACTGGAACCATTGTGTTCTGAGGGCCAATTGAAAGGATCTCATTCTCAGGCGCCTCTGGCACCAGAAAAATGCAGGATGCCATGAGGCCAAGCAAACAAAAAAAAAAATAATAAAATCTAAGGCCGGGAGACACTGGGCACTCTGAAACTTTATGACCATCTGTAGAACGTCTAGAGCCCTCACCTCGGGTGGCGAGCTCTTTCCCAAGGATGTATCCAGTACAGCCTAATGAACTGGAGCTTTTGAGAAGGTGTCATATGGGACTTCTTGTAACTGAGGGAGAAGCCTGTGAAGTGTGTGGCAGGTCATGCTGAGACGATGCAGGACTTGTTCGGGAGAACATGCCCTGATCAGCCAATCATCTAGGTAAGGGTATACGGGAATCCCCCTCTCCTGAGACTCGCTGCCATTAGTTTGGTGAAAACCCTCGGACAGAGGTTAGCCCGAAAGACAAAACTCGAAACTCATAATGAGAACCGCCACCGGTTCCAAGACTGTCCCCTGGGGCGAAAGGGCTGAGGCTGCACAATAGCGGCACCGAAAGATTTGGCTGCCGCCTTTGCGGTCTGCAACTTCCAGGCTTTCGTCAGCCTTGTTGCCAAAAAGGTGAGACCCGTCAAAAGGCATGTTGAGGAATCTGGATTGCACATCCGCGCCAATCCCAACTTCCTCAACCACACAAATCTGCTTATTACGGTGCGAGTCGCCATGGCTCTGCTGATGCCGTCAGCAGAATGCAGATCCGAGTGAAGAGACTCGCACATGGCTTCTTTGCCGTCTCTAACAATAGCCAAGAACCAATCTTTAGTCCCCCTCAGGGATGTGCTCTGCCACCATGGAATTGCAGTCCCATAGAGTGAATGAGAATTTTGCAAGGGCACATATAGTTAGCTGATTTTAGAGCCATACTCCCCGCAGAAAATACTTTTGACCATCCATCTACTCCCGTCATCCCTATCTGGAGGGATAGTAGGATAAGCTTCCTGCTTGGAAGTTGCGGTAGCTGTCTGTACCAAAAGATTCTCTGGAGTGGGGCGTTTACAAAGGTAGTCTGGGTCAGTACTGGAAGGGCGATATTTTTGGTCAGGTTTTTTTCCAGTGCCGGATTAGTTTCTGCCGTTGCCCAATTTGCTGCAACCCTCTTTTGGAGAGCAATATGAGACAGCAATATAGGATCCATCTGCGATCAAAGATATCCGTCAGATCATCCTGTTCAAAGGGTAGGCGAGGCCTACTCCACCCCATACAGTCCACCAATTTGAACATAAGCGTTCTATATGAAGCATCTGTGTGCTCACCAGCCTCAGGTCTACCAGAGTACAGCTCAGGTGAGTGGTCTTCTCCACAGGTGGTCTGTAAATTATCAAAGATCTTTCAACCTAGACTCTTCAGAAATAAAACTGGCACATTTGGTGTACCAAATTGGAGGCCAAAAGGCGCATCATTGTCTTAAGGTTCATTTTCCTCAAATTGATGAGATTTAAAATCTTTCCTTGGTAAAGAAATCGTTTTTTTTCCTGGTATAGGCATAGAAGGCTTAATAAACTTTGTATTGGACGTTCAAGGAGTCAATCTTTTTTGGCTTCGATGGCGCCATAGGTATAGTTGGCGTGGTGGGCATAGACGGTGCAGCTGACGTAGAGGGCGCAACCGGCGTCGATGACCTCGACTCACGTTTGGTTTTGCGGCTTCAAGGATCCTTCGATGACTTGTCAAGGCGTCTGCGTCTCTCAATGAGGATCTGGGCTTCGTCCCGGGCTTGAGGGCGTGCAGGATTTGGCTCAAGCCCTTTCTTTACCAGCTTATTCGGAATGCACGGTAGGAGCCTGGCTTGCCGTGTGTTTTTGGAATATTTTCAGCATTTCTGACCTAAATGCTTCCCTCATTTGGCAGGCATGGAGTTTTCCGTGGGGCAAGATACCATCTAAGGGAAGGTGTCCGACAACAAAGTCGGCGATCTGTGGTGTCTAACTTCCGACGATGAGTGGTGGGAGCCACTCCTCGATCTTGATCTTTTAACCTTCTTTCTCTGAAGAGAGTCGCCTCTCGTTTTTTTTCAACGGAGTAGATTGAGATTTTTAGGGGTTTCTACCTACCGCCAACAATTTCCCCTTTCACTCCTTCAAACCCTTTCCGGTCGTTGACTGGCACTTGGAGCACGACTAAGTCTTATGCTCCACCAAGAGACAGCACAGAAATACTTGCTGTGGGTCGGTTAATGACATTTTCGAATCACAACCTCGACACTTCTTGAACCCGGTCTTCGGGCTAGTGTTGGTAACGAAGAACACATCGCAAAGAACAAAGGAAGAGCGCTGTTGTTTTTTGAAGTGATAGCTTACGCAGAAAAACAGAACTGAAGCCAACGGGCGCTACGCGTTCTATATATGCCTTCGATGACATCCTCGAGACGGAGGGACATCGATTCAACTGCATCGACGCACAGTGCCCTCTGCCGAAAAAATGTGCCAAAGCAGCTGAAGCTGGATATCGAATAGATCAAAGATGAGGAATCCGCGGGAGGGCACAATCCATTCATAATGTAGAAAGCGCCCATGCACACTTGACAGGATGGGGGAACGAGTTCCAGTGACGGCCACCACACAGACAATGGCAGGCGTCCTTCCAGTCACAGTTGAAGACCTTCCAGAGCGGGTTCCCCTGAAGTTGTGAGACTGAAATTCGGCAGGAAGGCACCTTACACCACAAGCTGGCGACCATCCAAGATCCAGCTGCAAATGCGGAACGGCGACGGTTCTATTGAGGTAGCCCACTGGAGAGCTTGCCAGTACACCTGCTGGTCCAGGCACACTTCTGAAGGCTCAGGACAGCTGGATTCTCAAGAACCTTTTAGGACTGGTGGGTCCCACCAAACCAGGGGTTGAAGCACCCCACAGGGTCTTTTCAGATCAGGTAGTCCAACAGTCCTTCACCAGGCGAGATGCAGCAAGGGATGCTGGGCCTCTTCAGGAGTCTTCTTCAGATCTTCGGTTGGATCTTCTACACAGGATTCTTGGCTCCAACATGGATCTGAAGAAATGGCCTCTTTTCCAAAATCCTGCCTGGAAGCAAGTCCAAGACCACGAATGGTAAGGCCCACCATTCAAACAGCCAGTAGTTGTCCAATCAGGGACAACTATTGGTTTCACTCCTACCCCACACACAGACTCTCTTGGCTCCAGGAATGAGGAATGGGACCAAACAGTTCCAGCTCCTTCCCGAGCCACACACACACACACAACAGTATCACTAGCCCACAAAAGCTGGAGCTTTCCCTGGCAAGTGCATGGCCTTTTATATGGTTTCCTGGCAAGGCAGGAAGAAGGACAAACAACAATATGGCCAAAGAAAAAGGGAAAATCTTGTGGCGTGCCCATTTTAGGGCACAAGCCACGTTGGGTGAATGCGCATACTAGAAAACACAAATTGTAAAAATATAATTGATGTCACCAGCTTGTCTTTTGGCACATTTAAAAGTAACCAAAAATTCCCAGTGTAAAAGACTAGCGTGATACAAAAATATTCCCATTGCACTGCATTGTAAGATGCTGTATGCAATGTTAAAAAGTTCAAAAACAAAATGCTTGGTGGTCCATAGAACTATAGAGGGAAAGTTGTTAAAATAGAAAGGTTTCCTAACACTCATGATTGCCAAATGCAACTTCGTTAAAATTGGGCAGTAAGGATCCCCCAAGATTCTCCAAATGTAAGATAGAGGTGGATGCTTGTATGTTGTTTTACCAAAGGGTATTGATCTCTAGATACCCCCACGCGTTTACAAAACTATGGCCTAGATGGGAAGTTTTTAAGATCATGGAATTGGTTGTTTAGCCTAACTCCCTACTTACATCAGGATAATAATGCCTGGAAATACATCGATACAACTGTGCTACATACCATCGTATGATTTCGGGTTTCCTGTTTTTTTTTCAAACTACTATTGTTTTTGCTTTGGCGTGCTGTTATTGTTAGAACATTTGAAAATAAATGCATTGTGTTGTACAAAAACAAGAAATTGACATTGCTGTCCTTCAAATAAAAATCTATTTAAATCCTAGATCCGATAGCTATACAATGTTCATGCCGCACTTGGTTAATCCCCCAATTAGTTTTAATGGAACAACAAATTAAATTTAACACGCAATTATGGCTAATGGGTGGAAAGCATGTAGTCAAGTCAAAATTACTTGGATTATTTATTGGATATGTTTAAGGCAAATATTTGTAATATGGCATATGCACAGAGACATGCCAAACATCCAAGTAACCTAATAATAAAATAACCTGGATTACAATTTTAACAAAAGACAATAAAATAGGTCATGGTATACTCACGTTTTTGCACTTGCTTCAAGGAACAATAAGCCTACAAAAATGCAAGGGTTAAAGAATATATTCAATGCTGTGCAGGTGTATATTCATATAATACAGACTAAGCAGAGGTCACAAACACTTAAAGAATGTAGTTTAACTGAAAAAGATCTTGCATGTGACCTATTGTCGCATTAGAGATGCAAAGAAATGAACAGTTATTTAGCCGTAATTGTAGTTCTTCAGTATTGGACTATTTTGACACGTTTTTAATATTTCCCAGTAATCAGGTTGGTAATCCATTGTGCAACACATTATACCAGTGTTTAAAAAGCAGTTGGAACATGTAGTCTCATCTACTTTATGCTGGTCAATATTTTCCCAAACCATGGTAGGGATCGAGAAGAACAAGTTACCCCTGGCAACATTCTTTCCACTGGATGTTCCTCCCACGTATTTCATCTTTAGATTTTTTTTCCCTTCCAGCGTCAGCTGCTTCGTGAAAACAAATTCAGCAAAGGGGACTGTGCGTCAGTGCGGTCAACTCGATGTCCCTCGAGGGCCCCCGTCTCGAGGTAGACATCATCATAGGTATAACTAACATGTGCAGTGCCTATTACCTCAGTTTTTCCACCTTCTTCCCACATGGTTACTGGCATTAGTGTGTCAAAGACTGTATCAGACAATGAAGGAGCACAAGGTGTAATACATAGAAAGTCTATTACGGGGTGTAGGCTGGGATGGGCGATTAGGAATATGTGGGAGGAACATCCAGTCGAAAGGACATCACCAAGGCTAAGTAACTTGTTCTTCAAATGGATTGTGTCCTTCCACATATTCCTCATCTTGAGACAGACTACAAAAGCAGTGTAAGGTTTGGAGGAGGGAATAAGCCTTTTCTAATCATACATAACATTTCTCAGGTTGTGTCATGGATACAATGCAGAACGGTCTTTCCAAATCCACCTTTGTGGCCTGAAGCAGAGTCCAGGCATCCGTTTTTTGTGAAGGTATGACTGGTAGAGCAGGTGGCTGCCGCAGAAAAGTCATTAATCACCACTGCTCTTTGCAAGAGAGAAGACGTAAGCCCTGCCCCTTGAGGAGTGATCCCTCAAGCATTCTGGGGGTCCTTTCCTGCAAGCCTGTAGCATTCTGTGATGCATCGTATTATCCACCTGGATAATGTTTGGTTAGTGACCGGCAGACCCAGTTTGTGTACGTTGTACCCCACAACAGGTTGGTCATCTTGCCTTATTGTAGCCATTCCTGATATAAAGAAGCTAAGTGCCCTCTTAGGGTCTAGCCTATGCGTTTTTCTTCCTCCTTAGCAGGGTGCTGAGGTGGATAACATGTTGACAGAATAATTCTTTGAGAAATGTCTAAGTCCAATACTATTTTTGGAAGAAAAGTAGGTTCAACTCTCAGGACCACCCCGTCCTTATAAAAGGTTGTAAATGGTGGTTTATTTGGTAAGGCTTGTAACTGGCTCTCCATGCGGGCTGATGTCAAAGCGACTAACAAGATGGTCTTAAAAGTCACTCTTAATGGACATGAATGAAGAGGCTCAAAGGCAGTGTACATAACAAATTTGAGGTACTAGATCTAAATCCCAAACTGGGACGGGAGGGAACACATTTCTGAGCCCTTTTAGAAACTGACTAATCCAAGGCATTTTGAAATATGAAACATTTTCCCAGACGTGCGCTAAAAGATCGAAAGCGCTGCCAAGTACACTTTGATTGTTGCAATCTGAAGCCTCAGATTTGCCAGATGCAATAAGACAGACAACACCATAGGTGTATCGCACTGAAAAGGGTCCACATTCTTTTCCCTGAACCAGCTGCAGAATTGTTTCAACAGCAGCGATACAAGGACTTTGTTGCTGGCCTTCTGGCCAAAAGCAAAATCTCCAATACGTCTTCCCGAAGGCCCCAATCTCAACCTCTCAACCTCTCAAAAACCATGCATGAAGGTCGAGTGACGTGAGTGTCCTCTCGCGAGAGAAGGTCCTCTCTTTGTGAAAGATGCATTGGAGGGCAGATAGACATGTCCAGAAGGTCCAGGTACCACATCCTCCTGGCCCAATCCAGGAAAACTAGGATCATGGATTTCCTGAACTTTCTCAACCTCCTGATTACTTGAGGAATGACAGGGTCTGGAAGAAACGCATGCAGGCGTGGACACACCCAGTCCATTACGAACGGATCCCCTAGAGCTCCTCTTGGGGGAAATTCCCTGGAGCAGAACAGCTTGCCATTCCGGTTGACACTGGTCACAAACAGGTCTACTTTAGGGGTTTGCCAAAAAGTGAAGATCTCTTGAAGGACTTCCTGAGCAAGTTCCCCACACGGGGGAGACTAGTCTCTGCCTTCTAAGAGCATCTGCTCCATTGTTTTCCTCTCCGGCTAGGTGATCTGCCAATAGGAAGTCGCGTTCTTTAATTACCCAGAACCAGAGCTGCATTGCCTCTCTGCATAGTGGTGGTAGTGACCCTACACCTCTCTTGTTAAGGTATTACATTGCCATTTTATTATCCGTCATAATCAGGACATTCTTTCCCAGTACAGAGGACAGAAAAGCCTTCAGCGCAAGTCTTTTTGGCCTCAGCTCCAAAAGATTGATGTGCAGTTTAGACTCCGATGGAGACCAAGGACCAAACACTAGCACACGCAACACAAGCACGCTGTTCTCACCCTAAAGCTAGGACACCCTTCAAGGTATCCACCATAGCACTCAAAGAAAAATACCATGCCTCCCCCACCCTTGAAATTTATTTTGATCAATGCCAGATCAGTCATTGCTCACACACCGGATACTCACGACCTTATAACAAATATTGACATTCTAGCCATTATTGAAACCTGGCTCAACTCCTCTGCTGGCCTGGCTTGATCCATCGCCATCCCCTGATCTATATCTCACTTTTCTTAACCTCTTCATTCTGGTGTGTCCTCTGCACAGAATTGATTTTAGCTGTGTGTACTTACATTCGGCACCCTGATTTACTGCATTTGTGGCCTTGCATTGAAATTTCAATTTAGCTGTGTGTACTTACATCCTGCACCCTAACTTACTGCATTGTGTCTTTGCTACTGGTACTCACCATCTCACCACCTGTGAGATTTCGTCAGAACTGTGCATCACCCTAATGGCACTCACCATCCCTCCCCATCTTCCTCTAATTGCTACTCCATCTCCTATCCCACCTCTCTCACTAAATCTGGATTGGAAAAACACAAAAAAAAAAACATTGTGTGCAAATCCTGGCCTTCCCCCATCGCAGACACCCACGTCAGCGCAACCTTCAGAGAGGTCTTCACGGATATCCTCTTCTCTGTTCCCTCTCCAGATCTTTGGACTCATCTCATCGTTACTCTCTCCCCTTTCACTTCCTCTCCCATTAACGGTGGGACCAAGAGGGAAGTCCTCTTTGCTGGCTTCGCATCCTCACGCTGCATCGTTAAAGTCTACCACACTGGCACTCTGCCTTCCCTCATCAACTTACTTCCTTCTGCTGCCTCTCCCCTCACCACTCTATCCCCCCCCCCCCCCTCGCCGGAGTACCACAACTCCTCAGAAAAACGTCAAAGGCAGAGACTGCCTCCATCTGGCAACTACTTGCTCTGCCAACAAAAACTCTGCCAACATCTGCCTCTTTCTTGAAGACACTGACCTCGACTTTCTCACCCTCACCAAGACTTGGTTCAATTACAGCTCAGTCACTGCTTTTGACTCCCTCCTTCCCGTCGGCTCCAAGATCATGTCCAAGCCTCAACCTCACCGTGCTGGCGGTGGAGCCGCCTTAATGTATCCCGAGTGGGTTCCTTCCTCCATCATACCCACCCAATGCTATACTTCCTTTGAGAGCCTGGTCTGCAAGTTGGTCATCTCTCCCTCCTCCACTCTGACCATTGCTACCATCTACCAGCCTCCAGGCGCTACCACCCTGTTCCTCTCTGAATGGGCTGAATTATTCCTCCTTACTTTCAGAAAACGGGGACGAAGAGTCAAGGCTACCCCTCTCTTCAACGCACAGGAGGTGCTGGAAAACCTACAGAAGACTAGGAGTGATTTTAAACTAGCCATTTATGATCACACAATTGTGTGTGTTGCTTTTAAGTTGGCCAAGAGCTCCAGGAAGATTCTCCTGACTCCCAGGAAGCAGGACTGACTGAGCCTGAGCCCCCTAAACATAGTGCGGGACCCCAGAAGCAAGCAAAGTCCATCTCGACAGCCAGAAACCGTGGTGTTGCTATTTGCGGTAGTCGCGGGGACCTGAAACACCGAAGTGCCACTTGTTTGAAGATTGCCGGTTGCGAGTGGCGATTGTCCCATTGCAGTGCAGGAGTCCCCAAAAGTCCTCCCTTTTTTCCCCACGACTGAGGCCCAGGAACAGTGAGATCTGCAGAGCTGCACAGGAACAGGAGTCATCTGCTGCACTTTTTCTTCAATCCGGGGTACTGTAAAGTCGAGAGAATTTATCTCTTATTGTAGAGTTGCTTGCATCTTCTACTCACAAGCCTCAACAGCTTGTGGCCCCACTTTTCTTCAAAGACTTCTAAAAACATTGTGCAAACACTTTTCTTACTTACCTACCAGAATTACTTCAGCTCATAAGACTTTTGCCCATTGACTTTGGCTTAACCAGTTATACTGAATGACTCTGCTTAGAGGATCCAAAACTATGTGCCCGCTTAAGAATATTTGTGGTCTCTTGTTTGTTCTAAAACCTTTTCCTTTGACCAAGTTCGAAGAGTATTCTAAATACAACAGTAAGAGATGAATGTTCCCAGCACCCCAATTATTTAAGTCACCTGAGGATGTAGGTTGTGATTGTGGGCCATCCCAAAAGGGTCTTAACTGATTTTTAGAAACTAAGAGTGTATAGTTTTGGAGTGTATGTTTGTTGGTTTTATATTGCTCCCTTCTGAAGAAGGCTTATTTTAACTTTTCATTAATAATTGTTCATTCAAGAAACCTTGTGTGTAAGTGTTTATTTGAATACTTGTCACTGTGAATCTCTCCAACTCCCCTACAGCTCACATTGACCCCTCTTGAGATAAGCCTGTCTGCTCAACACAGTTCCAAACTGTGTAGTACAGACTTGTACCAAAGGTTGGGTTCATATTGCCAGGAGGTCAGGGTTGTTGTAGTGCACCCAAAGGGTACTGCATACAATCTTGCCTAACAGCCCTCGAGCACGGACACCACAGCACCTACCCCACTGCCTTCCTGCACTTGCATGTTCTGAATACTCACAAGCCAAAGTAGGTTTGGACGTCCCTTCCCCCTCTGTATTCTTTATTTAATTTGTGCTGCTATCCCATGTTCCCTCCCTGCTACCCTGTGGGCGCTTTGAAACAAAATTGTATTTCCTGTATAAGCGCCTAACAAGCAAACCAATAAATAAACCAGCAAAGGATCAGGGATAACCTTAATTTACAAAGACTCCATCCCACTCCCCACAATCAATACCGCCCCCATCCCAAACTCTGAAACAATGGCCACGAAACTCAGCTGCTCCACCAATTGTTCATATCACTACCTACTGTACTGCCCTCCTAGCCGCCCTGGTACTTTCAAAGAGGACCTTCTCCAACTCATAAGTGCCTACATCAAGCCTAAAACCCAGCTCTTAGTGCTAGGAGACTTCAATCTCGGTTTCAATGACCCTTTGGACACTCATGACTCAGCCTTGGCTAAAGGCACCACCACCACCTTAGGCTGCACCCAACAGATCCTACACCAAACACACACTCAAGGCTGTACACTAGACTAGCTACTTGATCATAAATGTAATACCTCAATTTCTAATGTCCCATGACCTTTGCCCTGCCCATGCCTCAGCAACACAACAACCTGACCCCAACAACTATCCCCCAACACTAGTACGTAGTACACCGAACCTCACGAGTGATCTACTACCCCAGCCCACAAACAATCGAACTATGCGGCACAACATCAACCACCCAGTGGAACAATACAGTTTCTTACTCCCCAACACAGTGGAATGCCCATCTCTGCTAAAGTTGTGCAAAGAAAGTAACACTAACCACAAATACTTGGTTTACCACACAACTCACACTCTAAGAGCTAAAGAAAAGAGCTGCCGAAGCAGCCTAGCAGAAGGAGCAAAGCGCATCCAACTTCTCAGAACAGTCTAGAATTTACAAACATACAATTCTCTGCCAAAGCAGCCTCAAGCTCACGCCAACTGTTCATCATCCTCTGGGAATTAGAAACACCCACAACTCCCCCATTGACCATCAAAGATATTATAAATTACTCACCGTAGTGACCAACGTACTCTTAGTCCATAGTCTCCTTTCCTCCATTCTGTTTGGGCGTCCCTTCCAAGGGACGGGAGACTGAACTTTTACTAGAAAAATCTTCTTCCCCTTTAAATTTAGAGGCACGCGGCCCAGGGAGCATGCGCTGCCCTGACTCCGCCCTCCGGCGCCACACCTCAGTCCCCAATGACGCATCGACAATAGATTTAATATTGCCTAATGACACCAGTATTATTAGGGGGTAGTTTGGTGGGACGCATGGAGGAAAGGGGACTATGGACTAAGAGTACGTTAGTCACTATGGTGAGTAACTTATAATTACTCTTACGTCACGTCCCCTTTCCTCCATACTGTATGGGTGATTACAACTGATTGAAGCCCCAGGGTGGAGAGGAGACCATCCTTAAGCAAATAGGTTCCTGAGAACCGCCTATCCGAAAGCCGCATCAGATCTAGAGCCGGCATCCAAACAGTAATGCTTGCAGAAAGCCGAGGGAGAGGCCCAAGTGGCACCCCTGCTTACGACTTGCCAAGGGACATGGCGCTGGAATGCGATGGCCGTTGCCTTGGCCCTGACTGCGTTGGCATGCATGTTGGCTGGGAGAGGCTTTTGCTGGCCCTCATACATTTCTGTGAGGGCAGAGAACATCCAGCGGGATATGGAAGCCTTAGAGCCCTTATAGCCTGGCCTCGAGCCGCCAAAAGTGACAAGGCGTCCGACTTGCGGAAGCCCTTGGTCCTGTCCAAGTAGAATTTTAGGGCACGCCTGACATCCAGGCAGTGCAGCACTCTGTGCTTCGTCCTTGGGATCGGGAAAGAACGTAGGAAGGACTATTTCCTCGTTCAAGTGAAATGCAGATGGAACTTTGGGCAGAAGTGCTGGGTGCGTCCGCATGACTACCTTGTCCCTGTAAAAGGTGGTATATGGTTCAGAGGCGACCAGCGTCTGAATCTCGCTGACTCAGAGCCGAGGTAAGACCAACTAGTAAGGCCATCTTGATGGTGACCAGCCTAATGTCCACGGACGCCATTGGCTCGAATGGCTTCTGCGCCAGGGCGCCCAAGACTATTAAGGTCCCACACAGGGTGCGGTCTCTTGACGGGTGGGTAGAGCCTAGCGAGATCAGTCAGGTGTATCTTGACGATGGAGTTGGAGGAGGAAAAGATGCCTTCCTCAGAGTTCCTGTAAGCCCGAATGGCTGCGAGGTATGTACGGCAGGCGTGGACCTGTACGCCCGAATGAGCGAAGTGCGCCGAAAAGGAGAGCACGTCGTCCAAACTGCAGGCCAAAGAGTCAATTCCCTTGGAGTCTGCCCAGTGGCAGAACCTGGTCCATTTGCTCTTGTACTGGGCCCTGGTGGCTTTGCTCCTGGTGCCCTGTATGATTTCCAGATTGGCCTGTGAGAGGCTAAGGTGCCGAAGCGTTACCTGCTCAGGTACCATGCTGTGAGGGCTAGTTTCCCTAGTGCGGAGTGGATGATCCTGTCCCCCTGTTGTGCCAGAAGTTGTGCTGGGCCCGTCGGGAGGTGTATCTGAGACACTTCCGAGAGGCTGAGGAGCACCGAAAACCAACGTCTGGCCGGCCACCATGCAGCAATCATAATGAGGAGTCAGTGTGACTCCTTGATCTTGCAAGTTACCCTGTGGATCAGGGGAGTGGGTGGAAAGGCATAGGCCTTCATGCCGGTCCACTGGAGGTGAAATTTGTCGCCCAGAGAACCGGGGCCCTGACCCTGCCAGGATGCGAACTGGGGGCACTTCTTATTGTGAAAGGTGGCAAAGAGATCCACTTGGGGGTGACCCCACTTGTTGAAAATCTCCTGAATAACAAGGTAGTTTAGCAGCCACTCGGAATTGTCTGCTCACAGCCTGCAGAGCCTGTCCGCTTCCAGGTTGGATTCCCCCGGGAGGTGGACTGCCGAGAGGAAAATTTCGTTTGCCAAGGCCCATTCCCACATGCTGATCGCCAGTCTGCACAGAGGAGGGGGATCTCCCTGCTTGTTGACGTAGTACATGCTGGTCGAGTTGTTTGTCTGGATGAGGACAACCTTGCCCTTGAGAAGGGAATAGTTTCTTACCTGTAACTCCATTTCTCCAGCATTGGTATCTTTCATGGATTCACATGCTTTGAATATTCCCCGTCGTCAGGCTGGGAATCCCCGGTACATTATATAGACCCTTTCCCGTAGGAAAACTTTTTCGACGCTTATGCGTCCTATCCACCTCGTTTTGTATCATGCGTGCCCGCACCGTCAGGACGTCATGATATAAATACAGGACCCGCCCCCGCGCTCCCTCAGATTTCGGCCCGCAAAGTAGTGGGGGAACCGGTTTGCATGTTCAGGGGAGGCAGGTGGGCGCATGTGAATCCATGAAAGATACCAATGCTGGAGAAATGGAGCTACAGGTAAGAAACTATTCCCTTCTCCAGCATTGGATCTTTCATGGATTCACATGCTTTGAATAGATTACATAGCAGTACCACCCCCAAAGAGGAGGCGTGCATGCAAACCCATATACTTTCTTCGCAAAGCCCGTTCCCTATGATCATGTATACATCAGTAATCGTTAACATAGGAAAACGAACCACATACAGTCATAAATTCCACAGGATGCAACCCCTCAGCCGGGGCTTACCTTATTGGAATAGGTGTCGAAGCACCGCCTGTCCCATCCGGGTATCTTCGGCATGTTGCTGCGACAGGCAGTAATGGCGGGTAAAGGTGTGTGTAGCCGCCCAGGTAGCCGCCATGCAGATGTCCCCCAGAGGGACTCCGGCCCACAGTGCCGTCGACGATGCCGCTGCTCTAGTTGAATGAGCTCTTGGCCGTCGTAGAAGAGGCTTCCCTGCCCTGGAATGGCAGTACGAAATGGTAGATGACACCCATCTTGACAGTCCTTGCTTCGAAATGGCTTTTCCTCTAGCACCCAAACCATAGGCCACGAACAGCTGTCTCGTTTCTCTGAACGGTTGCGTACGATGAAGATAAAACTTGAGAGCCCTTTTTACATCCAATGTGTGTAGCATGCGCTCCGCTCCCGAGCATGGCTCCGGAAAAAACGTAGGCAACACAATAGAGGAGTGTTTATGGAACACCGAAGGAGCTTTTGGTATGAACTGTGGGTTAGTGGCTAGGACTACCTTGTTCTTGAAAAATCGTAAGTATGGTGGGTCTACCATTAGAGCCTGAACTTCTGAAATACGTCGGGCTGAAGTGATGGCCACCAGGAAGGCCAATTTCCACGACAAAAACTTTAGAGACGATGATGACATTGGCTCAAAAGGAGGCTTCATAAGAGGCGTTAAGACCAGATTGAGGCTCCACTCCGGCGGAAATTTCTTCTCTGGAGGGAAACTCCGAAAGAGGCCTTTAAGGAAGTGCTTAATCAGGCGGTCGCTGAACAATGGTGCCGAATGCCGTTGACGAGTAAACCTGGAAATGGCTGCTAGGTGTACTTTTATTGACGATACCGACAGGCCCTTTTGAGCTAAGAACAGCAAGTATGGAAGGAGCTGTTCCGGCTTAATCGATTGCGGGGCCAAACCTGGTTGATCCTCACACCATTGACAGAAACTTTTCCATTTGTACGCGTATGAGGCGTTTGTGGAAGGTGCTCTTGCCGCTTGCAGGATACGCCGACAGTCCTCCGGAATCGTTAGCCGACCAAATTCTGCGAAGTCAGGAGCCAGGCCGTCAACTTGAGGCTGTCCGGGTCGTGATGCCAAACGACACCCTCCTGTCGAGACAGAAGGTCGGGGGTCTTCTGGAATCTCATCGGTTCCGCCGCCGCTAAGTGTAGCAGGTCTGAGAACCACACCTGTCTGGCCCAGTACGGGGCCACCAGAATTACCCGACATGGGTACCTGAGGATCCATTGCAACGTCCTTCGGACAAGGGGAAATGGAGGGAATGCGTACAGGAATTTGTTCGTCCATGGGAAGGAGAACGCATCCCCCAGTGAGCCCTGCTGAGGCCATCTGCTTGCGTACTGTTGGCATTTCCTGTTGTTCTTCGTCGCAAACAAGTCTATGGAAGGGTGTCCCCATTTCTTGAATACTTGTTGTAGTTGTTGGTCGTTCAGCACCCATTCGTGAACTTCGTTCATTTCTCTGCTGAGGGCATCGGCTTCCACGTTTCTCACGCCTGGTAGGTGGAACGCTAAGATTTGCATGTTGTGTTGCAGGGCCCAATGCCAGATTTTCTGTGCCTCCGTCGATAGGGACCTGGAGCGTGTCCCTCCTTGTTTCCTCAAGTAGAACATCGTAGTGGTGTTGTCCGTCATGACACGCACCACCGAGTCCCTCAGTTGAGGAAGAAAAGATTTCAGAGCCCATCGCACTGCTCTCAGTTCTAGCAGGTTGATATGCAGGGAGGACTCCTGCAACGACCACTGGCCTTGTACCTGTAACGTATCCAGATGAGCTCCCCATCCGCTCAGCGATGCATCCGTCACCACCGTCTTTTGGAACTCTGGTTCCAGTAGAGGCATTCCTTTCGTTAGATGAGTAGACACTCTCCACCAGCAGAGTGCTTGAACTAGTTGTTCGTCGACGACCAGTCTGTCGGACCAGCGACCTCGGCTCTGCGCCCAACGGTCCGCTAGAAATTCCTGGCAAGGTCTCATAAACTGACGGCAGTTGTTTATCAACGGAATGCAGGACGACATGGTCCCTAGCAGGGACATGTACTTGCGCACTGAAACCTTGGTACCGCCTCTCCATTCCGACGCCTTGCTTTGAAGTTTCTGAATTCTTTCGCTGGATGGTCTCACCAGGCTTGTGTGTGTATGAAACTCCGCTCCTAGAAAGACCAAGGTCCTCGAAGGCTCTACGGAGGACTTGTTGAAGTTTATTGCGAAGCCCAGTTCCTGTAAGAGGGACATTGTGGCTCGTAGACTGTCTCGTGTTTGTTCCTTGGATGAACCTCTGACCAGCCAGTCGTCTAGCTATGGATAGACATGGTGACCATCCTTCCTTAAATGGGCCGCTATAGGGGCCAAGCACTTGGTGAACGTCCTGGGGGAGGACTTGAGCCCGAACGGGAGGACCTTGAACTGAAAATGCTTTCTCCCGACGACGAATCTTAAATATCTCCTGTGTCGTGGGCGTATTGGGATGTGAAAATAAGCATCTTGAAGGTCTAGTGATGATAGATAATCCATGGGTTGCACCGACCTGATAACCTCTTGGAGCTTTAGCATTTTGAATTTTAGGCTCTTTAGCCACTTGTTGAGTACCCTCAGGTCGAGAATGGGCCTCCATTTGCCGTTTGGCTTCTTGACAACGAAGAACCTGGAATAAACTCCTTGTCCTTCCTGTGCCACAGGAACTCTCTCTACCGCCCCTTTTCGCAACATAAGCGCCGCCTCTTGTCGTAGGATTCGGAGGTGGGGCTGTGTCGAGAATAAAGGAGGAAGACGCGGAGGCTTGCCTTTGAATTGTAGCGCATGACCCATGCGAATCGTGTCTAGGACCCATCAATCTGTGGTGATGCATTTCCATCGGTCGAAGTGATGAGACTCGACCCCGCAGGACGTTCCGAAGGCCGTCATTGGTTGCTGGTTTGCTTGTTCTTCGTTGACGACGGACCTGAGCCTCGCCGCCTGGAGGCTTGATAGTCCCTGCTTCTACGTGCCGACTGGGACGCTCGTCTGAACCCTTGTGAAGAGTATGAGGGCCTGTTAAATCCACGGTCCCTCGAGGCTCCAAAGCGGGAGTTTCCAGAAGCACCCCTGAAGGGGCGAAAAGAGCGAAAGTTTCTACCCGTTTGAAGGGCGCCGAGGGACCTAGCAGTATCCGTGTCTTCTTTCATCCCTTTCAACGCTTCATCAACCTTTTCGCCAAACAGGTGTTCCCCCTTCGCATGGCATGTCAAGGACTTTGTACTGGACTTCAGGACGGAAAGTAGTACATTTGAGCCACGCTTGTCGACGAAGCACTACTCCATGGTTGATTTGTTTGAAGCCAGACTCTGCTTGGTCAACTGCGATATTAATAGCGTGGTTCGAGGCCTCTTCGCCATCCCGCACCAGTAACATAGCTGCTTTCCGGTGTTCGTCTGGCAGGTGTTCTAGGATAGGGGCTAGTTTGTGCCACATTTCCCTATCATATCGTGACACAATCGCTAAGGAATTGGCTGCTCTTACTGTCGTCGCTCTGACCGAGAGCACCTTCTTTCCAAAGGCGTCCTGCCTCCTAGCCTCGCTTTCCGGTGGCGTTGAACATTTTTGCTGGACCCTGGCCTTCCTAGCCGCTGCCGCCGACACCACCGAGTCAGACAGAGGCTGTGATGTTCGACATTTTGGAGTGGATTCCGGAGCTTTAAACTTTTTCTCGATCCGTCCCTTTATGGCTGGCTCCGAGAACGGATGGCGCATCGTCTTGAGACCTTCTTGCCACACGTGGACCAGGCTTGGGATGGCAAATACCGATTTTCTCCTTTGACCCATATGGTCAAAAAGGAAACAGTCTTTCTTCTGCTCCTCAGGAATCAAGCCGAACTCGGAACAAGCTTTTCCCATCATTGCATGGAAGGCTCCCACATCATCCGGGGGAGATGGCTGTGTCTGGCTCCTCGTAGACTCTAACTCTACATCCGAATTCCATGTTGGGTCCCTCGACGGTGACAGGGAGATGTCTGACCCCGAGTCACCCAGTATAGAGTCGGACTCCGACAACTCACCCTCCTCCTGAGCTCGAGGACGATCTTTTACCGCCTGGGGAGCCGATGGGTGTTTAGTCGTCGAGCGAGCCGTACAAGTTTGCTCGTCGATGGAAGGTACGGACAAAAGTGACGATGACGTCCCAGGTTGAGGGAACTGCGTATCCAGCCGCTGCAGGAGCTTCTGAAGAGTATTAAGCACATCCAGAGACAAAACCGTCTGGGGGGTCAGTAACGTGGATGATATAGGTACCATACCCCCGCTCGCACTCGTCGTCGACGACGTGGAAGGCCGTAAGCCTAAATCCGATGGCTGCAGAACCGTGTCACCTTCCCCTTCCGCCGAGCAGGCCGTGTCTGGCTGCAGTAAGACCTCAGGGGGGATCGGGTCATAGACCTCTGGCAGCCAAGCCATAGACTGAGTCTCCGTCGACGAAGGAATCCCAACCGCTGCTGCTTGAACGGTAATAGGCATCGTCAATGACACCGAGGTCGACGAGCAAGTCGTCGTCGTCGAGCCCTTAGACTTCGTCGTCGATTTCGATGCCGACTTCCCGGCTGAAGCATCTCGACTCATGGAAGACCTGGGACGGTCCCCTGAGGAGGATTTTGACAGCGCTAGCCTCTCCGTCTTAGATGATGAGGAGGAGGGCTTTTTATGTGATGAGGAAGATCCAGCATGTTTCCCCTTATGCTTGACCTCAGCGCGAATTTCTGCTGGCCGTACCTTCTTCGATGGAGGCTCCGACTTGCTCCTGGAGGCCGTGGAGCCAACTTCCGAAGCCGGGTAGGCACCCGCTCCGTCATTAAGCCAGTCGACCAGCCTTCTTTTACGGTCCTTAAGGGTTTTTTCGGAGAAACCCTGGCATATCTCACATGTATCCGCCGTGTGGTGCGGGTGGAGACAGTAGATACAGTCCATGTGGCCGTCTCCTTCATAAACCTTTTTGAGGCCACATGTTGCACACGGGCGAAATAACGCTTTTCCAGACATAATTCTCCAGAATTTGAACTTCGCCGAAGCGAAACAGAAAAAACAACCTAGTTTTCACTAGTAGTAAACACGAGGATCCCACTACTTTGAAAGACGGTTGAAATCTGAGGGAGCGCGGGGGCGGGTCCTGTATTTATATCATGACGTCCTGACGGTGCGGGCACGCATGATACAAAACGAGGTGGATAGGACGCATAAGCGTCGAAAAAGTTTTCCTACGGGAAAGGGTCTATATAATGTACCGGGGATTCCCAGCCTGACGACGGGGAATATTCAAAGCATGTGAATCCATGAAAGATCCAATGCTGGACAAGTTGTAGGAATGCACTGGGCACTAGCCAGCTGGTGTTCAGCTCCAACCAATGGATGTGGTATTCCTGCTCCTGCAGAGTCCAGGTGCTGTGGACCGAGAGCTCGTCCAGGGTGTCTCCCCTGCCCTCAAGCGAGGAGTCTGGTGATGGTGGCATGTGGAGAGGGCGGCCGGAAGGGCTTGCCCGTCCGTAGGATGCAGTCCATGGACCACCAAGTGAGGTCTGGATGGAGAGATGGAGGAACGCGGATCATCTCGGATTGCGAGCCCAGCTCCTGACTCCAGGAGGCAGTGAAGTGCAGCTGAATCCTGCTCATCCTCAGTCTTGTGTGCGGCACGGGTAACAGAACCGCCGCTAGTAGACCCAGGAGATGTTGGAACCACCATGCCGAGGTCCCCTCTCTGCTGAGGAAGTGGGCGGTGGCCCTCTTGATGGCCGAGATCTTGTCTTCCGACGGGAAAACTCAGCGCACATGTCCCAAATAAATCCCAGGAATGTCAGAAACTGCGTAGGGAGCAGCTCTGACTTCTTGAGGTTGAGCAAGAAGCCCAGGTCGTGCAGTGTGTTCACATAAGGGCATGGGAAGAGTGGTCAACCGCTTCCAGAGATGTAGCCCTGAGGAGCCAGTCGTCGAGGTATGGGTAAGATGTGGAGACCCTGTGCTCAGAGGAGGGCCGCTACAGGGGCCACTATAATCAGTTGTCACTGATACAGCCTGAAGGTGTGTAGGACTCGAGGCACCAGAGGAATGGGGGGAAACGCATAAAGAAACCTCTCCTCACATGGAATTGCAAAGGCATCCCCCAAGCTCTCCGGATGGGGAAGCAGCTGGTAAAAGTGGTGGGTGGCGAAGAGGTCGATCTCCGGAGTGCCCTATGTCTGGGACAATTGTAGTTGGTCATTGTGCATCTCCCACTCATGGCAGGAGCATAACTCCCTGCTGAGGGAGTCCGCCAGAGTGTTCTGAATCCCCAGCAGATAAAGGGAAATGAGAAACGTGCCTTGTTGTAGGTTCCCAATATCTGGGCCTCCCTGGAAAGCTGTGGGGACCTTGTTCCTCCTTGCTTGCGGACATAAAACTAACTGTTGTGTGTGTAAATGCGCACCACCTTCTCCTGCAAGAGGGGGAGAAAAGACTTCAGAGCCCAAAAAATTGCTTGTAGCTCCAGCAGATTGATATGGCTCTTTTCCTCCTCCGACCAAAGCCCTTTGGTGTGTTGGCCCTGTCAGTGGGCACCCCAGCCCTCCAGTGAAGCAATCAACAGGCTGTCATCTGATGGTCCGACAGTCTGACGGGGCCGCCTTCTACCAAGTGTTCCCTTACCGACCACCAGCGAAGGCTTTGCTTCAAACCTGGTGTTTGGGTAATGCGGTCATCCCAGTATCCTGCGGACTGGACCCGGTAGGCGTCAAGGAATTCTTGAACCGGTCTCATCTCCAATCGGCAGGTGGAGACTAGTGGGATGCGTGATGACAACATCCCCAGCAGGGACTTTAAGTTCCGGACTGGCGTCACCCGGCCGCTGTCGAGGAAGCGCACTTGCGTAAGAGCTGCCACCCTTTTGTCAGAGGGTCTGGCGGTGCAAGTTTGAGTTTCGAGTCTTGCTCCGAGATAGAATGCCTGCTGCGATGGAACCAGGCAAGACTGCAAGTTGATGGAAAACCCCAGCTGCTGAAGACACAGAATGGTGATTGTGGTGTTGATTGCTGCCAGTGGAAAAGAGGGGCTCTCCCTAACCAGTCTAGCCATGGGTAGACGTGGACACCCCTATGCCGCAGGTGAGCCACCAATGGTGGTAGGCACTTGGTAAACACTTACGTAGCAGACCACAGGCCACATGGCAGGGCTTTTAACTGATAATGTACTCCCGACACCACAAAACGTAGGTATTGCCATTGTGAGAGGCGAACAGGGATGTGGAAGTAGGCGTCCACGAGGTAGAGGGACGCTAAAAAAAATAAATTGTTGCAGCTGCGACACCTGCTGTAGCGTGACCATGCAGAATGTTTGCGCTTTTAGGAACTTGTTGAGCACCTTTGGATCTAATATGGGTTTCCAACCCCCTGACTTCTTGTGCAGTGCTTTTTTCCTTACCAGCAAGTAGCCCTTATGCTGCAAAGCCTGCACCTCTTGGAGCAGGTGGTGTCCTAGCCTTTCCGGCTTGTGCTTGGGAGGAATGGCCGATAGATAGTCTGAATTCCAGTGAGTGGCCCTGCTGGAGGAGGTACAGAACCCATTTGTCAGTTGTGGTTATTGTCCATTCATCTACAAATTTTGACAGGTGTCCTCTCAGTGGGTTGCTGAAGTGGTCATGTCTGCTTGCCGGACTGGCCCCTACATTGAGCTGAGCCACAGCGTCGCTGTCAGCCATTGTAGGACTGGGATCTCTTCCTGTATTGATCTCCTGATGAAAACAGGGTCTTGTGGCGTGGTTATTCCGTGAAGTCAGGATCTAGGCAAGATTGTATGTACTGACCCGGTTGAAGACTACACCAGCCTTGTCCTCTTTGCAATAGGTAACCCAACCTTTGGTGTAAGTCTGTACTACACATGTTGGCAGAGTGACTGAGCAGCCAGGCTCATCTCAAGAGGGGTCAATGTGAGCTGTAGGGCTGTAACAGGTTCACAGTGACATGTATTCAAATAACACTTATACTCAAGGTTTCTTGATTAAATAATTATTTATCAATTTAACCGTCAGTTTTAAAATAAGCCTTCTTTAGAAGAGAGCAATTGGCAACAATAAAAACACACTTCAAAATACACTCCTTCAGTTCATTAAAGTAAGTAGATACCCTTTTGGGATGGCACACAATGTCCTACACCCTGAGGTGACTTCAATAGTTAGGACACTGTGGACGTTAATATATCACTTTTCGAACTTAAATGGTAATACTGAAGTTGTGGCAAAAAGGAAAAGGTTAGGGAAGGAAACAATGGTTAACAAGTTTCTCAAACAGGTAAGCACTTTTGAACCCCCCCCCCAATCCAATGCAAAGGGAACAAATGACTTACCTGCAACTGTTCTCCAGCATGGGTCTGGCGTGTATTCACATGCTCATGAATATTACCAGTCAGGCTGGGAATCCTCCGTAATAGAAAAAAACTGCTTGAGTTTCGTTTCCAAACTGTCTTTCTCCCATTAACCAATTACTGAGCTCTGGGTCATACTGCCCCCAGCCAATGACTGTCCTCTACCCAAGCCCCTCCTCTGGCAGCCATCTTCAGATTTGGTAGCATGTTAAGTGGCAGTAGGACTAAGAAGAGCCGCAGAGGGGCAGACGGGAGGCGGGAGGGTTTGCATGTTAATCCATGCCAGACCGATGCTGGAGAACAGTTACAAGTAAGTAACTTGTTCCTTCTCCAGCATGGGGTCTGGCATGGATTCACATGCTCATGAATAAAGAATACATAGCAGTACACACATGCACAACCACGGGAGGTGGCAAGACTCAACAGAAGCAATCTCTTACCTCCTCACCAGGCTCACCTTCAAGTGAACAGGTTGGGCAGCACTGCTTGGCCGACTCTGGACTCCTCCCTGGAATCCCTGTTGATGCAATAGAATCTCATGAAGGTGTGCGTCAACCTCCACGTAGCAGCCCTCCAGATGTCCAGCAGGGGAACACCAGTCAGGAATGCCGTAGTAGCAGCGTTCGCTCTGCTAGAATGGGCTCTCGGACAGCCAGGCAACCAGTGACTGAGTGATACAGCCGGAGAGCCACCTGGAAATGGAAGCCTTGGACAGGGCCTTCCCATGGTCCACAGGACTCAAGTTCACAAACAGCCGAAAAGTTTTCGGAAACTTTGTGCGGGCCACATAAAACCTCAGCGCTCTAGCCATCTCCAGCGAGTGCAAAGTGCTTTCAGACAACGAGGGCGTCGGAAAAAACACAGGTAACATCAAGGGCTCGTTTAGATGAAAATCCGATGGCACCTTGGGCATGAAGAAGGGAGGCGTCCGCAGCACCACCCTCGTCTCGTGGCAAGTCAAGTAAGGAGGTCTAAAGGATAGGGACTGGATCTCACCCACTCGTCGTGCAGAGGTGATGGCCACGGAAAAATCCTGTCTTCCACGACAGAAACTTGAGTGGAACAGAACGCATAGGCTTGAATGGGCTCCCATGAGCCTAGTAAGTACAGCCATTGAGCTCCCATGCCGGGGCATTCACCGGCGGGAACCCGGCGCGACCACAAAGAGGGTCGTCCTGGGGATCTGGTGTAGCGGGAGATAGCCGCCAGATGAACCTTGATGAAGGCGTGAGCCAGTCCCGATTTAGCCAACAGCAAATATGGAAGTACCTGAGGATCCGTGACCCTCAGAGGGTCGATTTTCTGTGCAATTGAGAATCTCTTCCATTTGAGTACATAGCATTTCAAAGTAGATGACGGTCTGGCCTTGGCGAGTGCCTCCTTGCAGTCTGCCGGAAGATTGTAAACCCCCCAACTCTAATGCAGCAGGAGCCAGGCCTTCAGGTTCCGTGATCCTGGGTCATGGTGCAGAATTGCCCCCCCTCCTTCCCTGCCGAGAAGATCTGGGACCACCACAGCTTGAGTGGAGGGGACACCGATATGCTGAGGAGGTCCGGGTACCAGATCCGCCTCGGCCACACCAGTGCGACGAGGATCATCCTGCACTGGCACTTTCTGATTTGATTGATGACTCGAAGAGGCAACGGCAATGGAGAGAATGAATACAAAAACAGGCCATCCCAGGGTAATGAGAGTGCGTCCTCCATGCTCCCCGGCTGGGGAAAACCTGCTGGCGAACCTCAGGAACTTGGCGTTCATCGCTGTCGCAAACAGATCGATCTGGGGATTGCCCGATCTGTCGAACATGTTGTTCACCTGGTTCTGCCGAAGTTCCCACTTGTGGCAAGAGCATAGCTCACTGCTGAGAGAGTCGGCGACAGGTGGAATGGAATGAGGAACATACCCTGGGCGACGGGCCAGTGCCACAAGTCCTGCGCCTCCCTGGGTAGCGCCAGGGATCTGGTGCCCCCTCCCCCGCTTCTGGAAGTAAAACATTGTGGCGTTATTGTCCGTGAAGACGCTCATCACTTTGCCCTTGAGGGACAGCAGAAACGACTTTAGGGCCCAAAACACCGCCCGTAGTTCCAGTACATTTATGTCCAGCGTCTTCTCTTCCGGCAGCGACAGGCCTCTGGCGTGAAGACGTCTGGTGTGGGCTTCCCATCCTTCCAGAGACGCATCCGTCGTGAACATCTCCTGGTACGGGAGTTCTGGAATCCATGCCTCAGGCGACATTGGAGCGCACACCCCACCATCTGATTGCTTGTCGGAACTTTTTGTCGAGCTCAATCTTGTCCTGGAAGCCTCCAGACACCTGAACCCAGCGGGCGTCGAGGAACACCTGTAGAGGCTGCATCCATAGCCTAAAGAGCCAAATCTGGTAAATGCACAACATCATGCCGAGCAGCGACTTGATGGTTCTCACTGTGGCGACCTTCAGTGTCAAGAGCCTTTGCACCTTGACCAAGATGGCCGATATCCTTTCCTCCGACGGTGACGCCAGGCACAACACTGTGTTGAGCTTGGATCCCAGAAAACGAGCGTCCTGCGATGGAGTTAAGCAGGAATTTGCATAGTTCAATGAGAAACCCAGATCTGTCAGAAGACGAATGGTCCACTCCATGTGTTCGACGGCGGTGTCCCTTGACCAGGCCCTGATGATCCAGTCCAGGTAGGGGTAAACGAGCATCCCTTGCAGTCGCAGATGGGCCGCCACGGGCGGCAAGCACTTGGTGAAGACTCTGTCTGCCGACTTTTGCCTGAATGGAAGGGCCTTGAACTAATAATGCTTCCCCCATGAACGACGAAGCGCAGAAACCTGCGATGTCCTTTGTGTATGGGAACGTGGAAGTACGCTTCCTCCAGATCCAACGACGACAGAAAGTCCCCCTCCTCCAGCTAGCTGAGCACGCAGTGCAGTGTGACCATCCGGAACTTCTGGGACTTTATGTATTTGTTGAGCCGAAGGTCAGGAATAGGCCTGCCTCCCGCTCCCTGTCCCCTCCGCCCCTCCCACCCCCTGTCTTTCGTACGAGGAAGTACCTTGGGTATACTCCGGAGCCGCTGTGGAGCTAACCCTATCGCCTGCACCTCCAGCAGCAGCTGAGGGATGTGGTTTTCCTGCCGGGCCACCAGTGGTATTCGCAGACACTTTCGTTGGAACTCTAAGGTGTGTCCGTGGGCGAGAGAGTCCATCACCCACCTGTCGGTGGAGCTGGTCTCCTACAGGCCAATGAAGTTCGCCAACCGGCCTCCTACGAGGGTGCATGGGTGGTGGCCCAACGTTCAGTCTGTTCAATCCTGCTTGGTAGTCGACGGGCCGCTCTGCGGCCCTAGACAACGTCCGCTAACGAAGGACTGAGCGACCCCTGTTGGCTTCCTGGGTCGAGGAGCGGGAGGGTTGGCGGTAAGAGGATGAACCCCCTCTGAAACCTTTCGACAACCTGAAAGACTTCCCTCCTGAGGAACGAAAGGATGTCTGTTGTTGCTGCAGGGTGCCTAGGGCACGTGCCATCTGTCAGCCTTCATGGCCTGAAGGGATTCATCCACCGTCTTCCCGAACAGATTGTCCCAGTCAAAGGACATGTCCAAAACCCCTGTTTGGACCTCCTGCCTAAAGTTGGTGGCCTTGAGCTAGCCAGGATGAAGACATTTGGCAGAAACCCATGTCCACGATGTCCAGGGCCACCATAATGGCGTGGTCCGACGCCACCTCGCCTTCTTGCAGGATCTCCAAAGCTTCCACCCGTTTGTCATCAGGAAGGAAGTCCAGCAGTGGTGCCAACTTGAACCACAGCTCCCGGTCGTATCTGGCCACGATCGCAAGGGCGTTGGTGGCCTTGATTGTCGTCGCCGCAGAGTAGATAATCTTCCTACCCATCGAATCCAGCTTCTTTCCCTCGTTGTCCGGAGGGGTGGAAGACGAGGTCGCCGAGCCAGACTACTACTTCCTGGCAACCGCAGAGACCACCGAGTCCGGCGACGGATGAGACCGCAAACACTTCGGTGCAGAGTCCGGCACCCTATACTTTTCCAGCCAGACCCTTTTCGCTGGGGCTGTAGAGGATTTCTTCATAAACGCCAGTCCCTCATCCCAAACGTTGTCCAGGAGGGGGACCGAAAGGATTGTATTCCTCTTCCCCTCCCGGCGCTAATACAAGAAGCCTTTCTTCTCCTTCGACCTGAGCTGGAACAGCGCTGAAGCTCGGGCGATCATCGCTTGGAAAGACCCTATCTCGTCCAGTGGAGGCGCTCTGGCTGGAGGTGATGGGAGGTCCCCGATCCGTGCCCGTTGTCACCGTGTCAAGTGTCCCTCGGGGAGAGGGGCGACGGAGAAGGTGGTGAAGGGTGGCATGGAGGTGTAGGATGCCTCCTCTTCTTGGCTGGTGGTTCCCCCGTTGTCAACGGGACGGCCGGAACTGGTGCCAAGGGAGGAGAGGGCGCCGGGATCCTCCTCTGTATTTCCGACACCAGAGTGTGGAGAGAATATCCAGTGAGATGGCCCTAGGCTGTATGTGGGGTGTAGGGACGGTAGGCACTGGGGCTTCGTCGCTCTTGGGCCCCTTGTCGTGGCCCCCATGGACGGTATCCCAGTCGTCATCCCCCCCCCCCCGTCATAGGGCGAATCTCCGGTGTTACCCTAGTCACTGCCATCCTGCAGACCTTAGACCGCCCCAGGCCCCTTTCTTCGGATCCAGAGTGGTTGGTCTAGGGCTGAGGTCCGACATCCTCTTCGGAGTCTTCTCCACAGGGATTCTCGACGCCTCCCTCCTGGGAGGAAGGGACACCCTTGGCCGTCGCCTGGGCTTTGCATGGTGCATCTGGGCCTTCACAAAAAGGCTGGTCCCTTTGTCTAGTTTAGCCTTCTCCTTCCTGGCCGCGTCAAACGCCTTGTCCTGCTTGGCCTTCTCCTTCGAGGCCTTGTGAGACCCCTTGTCTCCCTTGGCCTCGTCTCTGTCATGGGTGGGTCGGACACCGCACCGTGCCTGGCCTTCTCCTTGGCGTTCTCTGTATTCTCTCTCGACTTCCCAGGAGCGGTTGACTTTCTCTTTGACAACGATCCAGAGTGGTGGTTGGAGACCGATGCTGATGGAGATGACAATCGTGCCCAGGCCACCGCGGGACCCGCAGCAGCTGCGACCCCGACGGAAGCTGACTCGCAGTCCTTGGCCTTGTGTTGGGCCCCCACGGGTGGAGCGCCCTCAAAGGACTTAAAAGCCCACTCAGGTTTCTCGGATCTAGGAGAGGCATGCCCCTGCGTGGCAACCAGGGTAGAAGCTTTGGACTGCAACGACGCTTCGAAACATTGGTGTCTATCTCTCAACGTGCGCTTCGAGACGCCACAGCAAAACGCATAATGCTCCTCCTCGTGCGTCGGGTGCAAGCAATACAGGCACTGGGAATGATGGTCTTCCATATACACATTCTGCAAACCACAGTCGGAGCAAAGCTTGAAAAGTGAAGAGCCGTCCTTCTCGTCCGACATAGTCCATGCAGTATAGGCCTGAAGAATCTTCTGGAAGCCTCCAAGAAGAACACTCAACAAAAATGTTCCTTGAGGTGCTGAAAGAAATCCAAAAACGGGTCCCCCTTGGTCGAGTGGATGAGAGATGAAGAACAAAGGCTTGATTGACTGGAAAATTAAGTAAAAGCTCTAGATCAAAGCAGGAGGACTCCCAACTCTTGAACATGCAGTAAAAATCTGAAGATGGCTGCCAGAGGAGGGGCTTAGGTAGAGGGCAGTCACTGGCTGGGGGCAGTGTGACCCAGAGCTCAGTGATAGGTTAACGGGAGAAAGACAGTTTGGAAACAAAAACTATTTTTTCTATTACAGAGGAGTCCCAGCCCGACGACTAGGAATATTCATGAGCATGTGAATCCATGCCAGACCCCATGCTGGAGAGTAACCCTTTCCCAGCTATACAAGTAAGGTATGTATGACTTTTTGAAGGGATAGTTAAAAAACAAAGTCAGAGGTTAGAAGAGTCTTCAGGGAGCCAGGACAGCCAATGTCACTTGAGCAAGGTCTAGGGGAGCTGAGGCACTTCTTGAAGGTAGATAACAGTCTTGCACAATGTTTAAAGAGTTTGTTGCTAAATAAAATCACTGTTGGGCCACAAGCTGGGAGGCCTGTGAAGGGCAAAGTTGTAAGCAACTCTGCAAAGGGAAGCCAATGCAAGTCTCAACTGAGACCAAGCAAGCTACACACACCTCAGTTCACAGTACCTTACGTCTGAAGAAATGTTTCCAGCTAGCTTCTGTTCCTGTTGTAGTTACTGCAGATCCTGTTCCTGGGTGTCAGTCGTGGGGACAAGAGGGAGGACGTCTGGGGACTCCTGCACTACGATTTGAAGGCCGGCGGCAGCAATGGGAAAGCTCTGATCAGCAGCACTTTGCGGTTTAAGCTTCTCGCCAATAGCACCACCGAGGTTCTTGAACACCTTGTGGACTTTCCTTGCTTCTGGGGTCCAGCACTCAGTTGAGGTGGCTCAAGCTTAGTCAGCCCTGCTTCGAGGGAGTCTGGAGGATCTTCCTGGAGTTCGGGTCCGGCTTAAAAACGATGCACTCTATTCTGGTTTTCGTGTCCACTGGCACTCTGTTCCTGCAGCAGCAATGGAAGTACAGCTAGCAGAGAGGGTTTTCAGTAGAGTTTGTCTGGGGAAAATTGGTCCCACCAACCCAAGGAGAGAAGTAGTCAGTTCTGGGCTTCTCTAGTTGATGTCGAAATAGGAGCTTCAGCACTGCAGCAGCGCTTCACCGGGCAAACCAATGGTCCAGGAGTTGCAGCAAGCTTCTCTTCCAGTTTTTCTTCAGTTCCTTCGTCCAGTGGTCGACTCTGCCTTCCTTGCAAAAGACCTTGCCTTTTATGCAAGTCGTTCCTATTCATTTGCAGCCTAGCTGTCCCTCACAAAGCAGGTTGGCTGTCCTGCAAGGACAGCCAGCCGGCCAATCACCTAAGCGTGCATTCTTTTAACTAAGGAGACTAAACACAGGTAGTTCGGGACCTCCCTTACTTCCTGCCCTGCCAGACACACTGGAATCAGAGGCAGGCTTTACCAGTGAATACCACCAAAGACAAAATGAACAAAAGGGACAAAACCTGGATTGGCGTGCAGAGTACATCTCAAGATGGACCTTTCCAACAAGAAATGGCGAAAAAAGAAGACCGGGGGAATTTTGACAAAATGGGCACCCCCATGGGTGCAATGCAGCTGAACCCCGCCTGCAGTAGAACCACACAATGGTAGGAAAAATTAAACCACTGCTACCAGCCATTAATTGTTGAAAGGGTAACATAACAATGCTACACGGGGAGATAGACAAAGGGGATATCAAGTAACCTCACCAGCACCCTATTGTAAGATAGTGTGTGCTGGGGTCTATAAAGAGGGAAATTTATTAAGTACAGTCAATTTCACTTTACTACTCTTGGAAACAGTTCTCCAAGAGAAGGTATTTAAACCTTAGCAGAAATACAAAAGGGTGCGGTGTGTCGCAATGTAAAAAGATGATGCCTATGGAGTTTGTCAGACTCCAAAACCAAAAGAAACAGTGTTCAAAACAAAGAAAAATGCATGAGAGAGTGGGAAAAAGGTCTCACTCGTCAGGATAAAAATGTAAAGTCCTAAAGTCCAGCAAAAGAGCTGGGGGTCTCTAAGGTAGAAGGGAATTATCAAATTTCTGAGAATTCTCCATAACATCCTGCCATAGCAATCTTTTTCTGAACGAGAGGACTGGCGCCTTTGCTGAAGCATGCCTAGGGAGCGAGCGGTTTCAGTATCTATTTTCATGGACTGCAGGGCCTCGTCCACCTTCTTCCCAAAGAACGAAGGGCATATCGACGAACCTGGACTGGACGTCTGGTCGAATATCTGTAGCCTTGAGCCAACCCTGGCAGCACAGGATGACTCTGTTCTACCAGCTGGTGAAAACCAGGGTCTGCGAGGTCTACAGAGACCGTAGTGGTGTGGCCAGAGTCAACTCCCCTTCATGAAAGAGGTCCAAGACTTCCTGTTTCTTGTCCTCTGGTAGGAACTCCAGCAAGCGACCCAACTGGTACCACAGCTCGCAATTGTAACGTACGAGTATGACCATTTCATTTGCCACCCTAATAGTCGCGGCTGTGGTAGTGATAATTGTCTTACCAAAGGTGCCAAGGCGTTTCCCTTCCTTCTCTGGGGGGACAGAGCAGGATGAGGATGGATTAGCCAACCTTTTACTGGCTGCAGCCGAGGCAACCGAGTCTGGTGTGGGTTTAATACGGAGGCAGCGCTTTCTGGGGCTCTGTATTTTCTTTTTCTAGCCAGTCTTATTGCTGGGGCCGATACAGGATGTGTTAAAGTGATTGGGCCATCATCCCAGACTTCTTCCAGTAGCAGAATAGACATGGATTTCCTGCGCTGGTACAGCACACTTTCTTTCTGCTGTTCTTCCGGCGCAAGGCCAAACCTCATCTGGCTCCACATCAGCTGTGATGAAATCTTGAAATTGTGGCTGGGCTGAAACCATGGCCAGTGCAGGCAGATTTTGCAGGGATGCCACCAGAGTGGTGAGAGTAGATAGAAATGTTCAAAGACAAGTCTCTCTGTGTAGGAGGAGCGATGGCTTTATCTAAATGCAAAAGGGAGGGCAAAGGTGGTAGCTGATGCCCTGTGCTCTGGAGAGGACGGCAGTGATATGATGGCTTCCTACTCTTGGGAGAGTGTTGGCTCTGATACAACAATGCCAGCAGGCAGCAAGGCCACCCCAAAGTTAGGAAAGGAAGCTCTTGGATAGGCAGTAAATGTAGAAAAAGTACTGGTGTCTGAAGCACCAGTGACTATGGCTGTGGTTATAATGGTGTGGTGGCTATTTTTGTCCATCGACGAGAGTGTCAAACAGACGTGGATGCAGATGTCGACGAGGAGCTCTTGCTCGTTGGAGTAGCCATTGGTGACCTGGCAGCCGTAGTTCTTGGCGGTTTAGTTGACGAGGTAGTCTTAGCCGTTGTCTGCCTTGTTGCCGGTTGTGATGAGGTGGTTTTGGCCGTAGACTATTTAATTGACGGTCGCTGTGAGCCAGCCGTGATCGTGGATGTGTCGACTGCCTCGGGTAGATGACCCGGAGTGATGCTTTGTTGTATAGTATGACGTCATTGTCGCAGATTTAAACGAAGAGCTTGCTTTTGACCCTGAAGATGAAGAGTGGCCCCCACATCTGGACGTGGACTTAGGGTACGTTATGTCTTTGGGGCGATGGACGGAGCTTTGGCTCTTATCCCCTGTTGACACCCCTTGGGCACTGACCTTCGTTGAAGACTGGTCCTTGTGCGAGATCTGAGCTGGTCAGTTGAGGAATCCCTTCTGCCACTTCTTGAAAGGCTTTTGTAAAAAAAAAAAAAGGGGGGGATAAGTAGGTGCACTACCAAGTGTTCAAATTGTAAACTAGACTTACTATATGTATGGTAATTTAGATATTCTTTTTCGGTGCGGGGGAGGAAACGTGATCCTGGCACAGAATCACTTTAAAGTTTAAGTAGAGAAAGAAACGAGGATCCAAAGGTAGGAGCCCTCCCGTCCCCTGAAATCTTTTCAAAATCCATCAATTGATGGTTCATAGATGTCAAATGTATTCAATATTATCGTTACATTATATTAAAATTATCTAAATAAAGAGAAAAACTATTTGTTTTGTAAGTTAAAACCAAAAGGGTTTTAATTTGTAGTCAAAATGAGTTCACACTTAGATTTTAAACCAGAAGAAAGCGAGGATAGCGGTCAGCAAAATTAAAAGCAACGATAGTCCATGTATACAATTGAGTAGTGGCTGACTCGTTTCGGGATGAAGATCCCTTCTTCATGAGCCAAGCAGGTTTTAACTGTAGAGAATAAATAAATGGAAACTGTTTCAGTCCTCTCCAGTACAATAATGTTGAATTCATATACATATAATTGTTCTATCCAAATATATTGAGTTCTTACATTGTATCAATAGATAAAAAAATATAAAAATCAGTCAGGGATCTTCATCCTGAAACGCGTCAGCCACTATTCAATTTTATACATGGACTATCATTGCCTTTCATTTTGCTGACCGCTATCCTCGCTTTCTTCTGGTTTAAAATCTAAGGCTTGACTTTGTGCAACCTAGACCGTTTGCTAGAGATGGTTCGCTGGGCTGACCTGCCCAGGCCTCACGTCAGAGGCCCTGACTGCGTCCTTAAGCCAAGTGATGAGACAGTGGCGACGATCCCTCAGTGTCTTGTACTAAAACGACTGGCAAATGTCATTGTCCTGGATAACACAGTGTGGAAGAAGGCAGTAGAGGCAGTCATTGTGCTGATTCTCTATGGAGACATTCTTCAGTTCACAGCTGGCACAGGACTTGAACAGGTGTTCCTCGTGGATTCTGCCACGAGACAGGCCCAACTACGCAGAAAAAGCTTTGTCAAAGGATACCAGTGGCGTGACGGTCAACAGTAGCTGTGCTGTCACTGCTAAAGTCGAGTAAACATGGAAAAATATCAAATATTAATGAAAAGTTACATTTTAATATTTATGATAGAAAAGTTGATGAGATGATTTTTGAGGACTCCCTACACTAACACGCTGTAAAAAAATCTGAAGATCGCTGACAGGGGAGGAGCTAAAGGAGGTGTTCCTTTTGGCTCTGGGCAGTATGACCCAAAAAATGACTAAAAGCATAAAAGTGACTGAAAGTTTCCGTTTAAACTGCTCTAGGTTACCGAGGATTCCCAGCATGACGACGGGGAATATTCACAGTATGTGAATCTATGAAAATATCCAATGCTTGGAGAGCTGCTATTAATGTAAAATTAAAATATATAAAATAAACTACCACTGAATGTCAGATCCTTGGCGTGGGCTTCCCACCCTTTGAGGTCTTCCTTAATGTACCAATGAGTATGGCCTCTCCTGTAAAGGAAGTAAGCTAGAAATAATACAAAGGTTGTGGGACCACCATCAAGTCTCCACAGAACCTATGTCGTCTTCGAACTATAATGGTGAACGTGAGGACGAGGAGCTTTTAGGCACCAGCCCATGTTCATCCTCAGAGGAAAGTTAAGGTCCTGAAGGATGATCGCTCACCATTGTCGTCCTTCTGTCCCTACCTTGCCCTATGCCATAACTCCTGGACTGTTCATGGAATTGAACCAAAATAAACTTATAATGGACTGCAGGTCAGAAACTGAAAGTGGGTGTAACACCTATGGAAAAATATTCTGTGGACCGTTGTTATTTTTCAGGGTCTGAAGAGTCTGAAGCTTCCAGGATCCGAGAGTTTGAGAGTCTGTATTACAGGAAGGATGACATTGTGGTACGGCTGAAATCTTTTGTTCTTACTTGTAAACATTTTGGTTTGTGTTGCCAGATACACTGGGTTCTTTTTAGACTTCCCAAGAAAGACTATCATGTGATCTTGGATATGAATGAGGCTGAAAGAGTTAATAGTAGGGTTAGACATTCATAAAATGTAATTGGTTATTTATAACACGCTTATTACCCAGAGGTTTCTAAGAGCAGACCCGGGGATCGAACCTGTGTTGCTCCGCGTCTTGCTTCCAAGGCGAGCTATCCACCCAGACCAATTAAAGGGCAGTGAGGTTGATCATCAGTGACCAAACACAGAGCACAGGAATTAGGCACGAGAAGGAATATGCCTACCCACAGTCCTTTGCACTATATCTGCATACCCAGGGTAATCGATATGAGAATGAACCTTCTCAATATCTAAACCCCCTTAATGGAACATGAGAATAAAGATAGGTCTGAAAGTCCCATCTCTGTGCACCCTGCAGGGCCTGTAACCCAGTGAGTGCAGCAGAAAAGCTGCTGTCTCAGACTCAGCTGAGCCACCTTGTACCAAGGCAAAGGCTCAAACTTTAAGCCAGAGGCCACATTAAGGGACCGCTCTTCAGAGAGAAAAGGCATTAACTGTCACTCTGAAGGGCACTTTGGTGGACATCCCATCGCTCCAAATAGGGACCAAGCCCCTAGGCCCACAAAGCTAGAGGTCACTCCCCTGACCCCACCTTTAGCGGATGCTAGGGTGACTGAGCCTTTTGAAAAAACCACATACAGTGGAAGAAGTAGTTCAACTAGTTACCAGAAACTTCAGTCCTACTACTGACCTGGCATAACACTATGGTTAAGGTCGCTGGTGTGACCCCACCTGTAGTTAACATGGAGGTGAAAGTACCCCTTGAAAACCCAACTACAGTGGAAGTGGTTCACGCTGTCTACAAGAACTTAAGTGTCCTGTTAAACCCATACAATTGTGTAATAACTTGTTCAGGTCACTGAGGTGACCCCCACCTACAGTTCGCCCAAAGGTGATTGAACCAGCTGAAAACCCACGTAGGTTTTTTCCTTTAGTTCAGAGTGCCCAGAAGGGAACTTCCAGGCCTGAAAAACTGAAACCAAAAAGTTATAAGACGTCTAAACATAGCTTCCTTAGCAAGACTTCTAATAAAAAGCCTACAATTCCAACTACTCCTACAGGAGTGATGGCTAGGTGTTCTGAAAGGGCTAGGGTCTCGGTTTCAAGAGACAACTCAATCTGTGGGATCCTACAAAGGATCTCACTAAGTCCTCATGTTAGTAGGGCAACATTTAACAAAGGCAAATCAAAAACTAGAATTATAGAGAAAGGGGAAGACTAAACCATGCTCTACCATTTCAGTTCCAACAATGAAAACAGCTCTAGGCCTTTGAGGACTGGTAGTTCTCAAAGCTGGTGGGAAACCAGAAAACCTAAGTCTAAGGCTAAACACCTTCAGATTGTTAGATCTCCTACTGGAGGCTCAATATTAAATCCTAGTGTTAGGACTGAGACCTCTAACCAAGGTAAACTAAGATCTCAGTGGAAGCATAAGGCTTCCAGATAAGGTTCGTACCAGGCCTTTTTACGTATGAAAGTCTTGTAAATGACAGACTTATTATTTTCCTGTGTACATTTACACAAATGTTTAGAGTAGAAGGCAGTGCAAAGGTCGAAGAAACCACAACGCTTCTTTTGATTTTCACTACATGGATGTAATTGCAAGCCATGCATAAAAGCCTCTGAAACAGAATTTATTTCTCGACAGCCTTTATATAAAAAATAAATAAAAATAAAAAAAACAGACAAAAAAGGAATGGTGTCTTTGCATTCAGCTTCTGAAATGTTGTGTATAGATGCTCATCGAATAAACAGAAGCACTGTGCATAATTATTTTGCAAAATGTGTTTCAAAGCGCTTCAAGGCAAGGGAGGGAACAAGGCAAAATACAACATTCTTACAGGCCATGAACAGTAAGGATGTGAAATTAACTATCGTACTCGGCCTAACGACATTTCCTATAGTGCAAGAGCTAAGACATAGATAAGGACGGGAGGTGGAGAGTGGGAAGGAAATCTAAACAGACAGGCGACTACCGTACTAGGCCCGACGACATTTCTGGTAGAGCTGGAGAAAAACAAAAGGTGAGGGAGAGGGGCGCAAAAAGGGAGGGGAGGAACCAAACAAGCGACTATCGTACTAGGCCTGACAACGCCTCAGATAGTGCTGGAGGGAGGGGGAACAGAAAGGGGATGGGGGAGCGACAGACGAGGTTGCTATCATACTAGGTCCAGGGACAATTCTGATAAGAGTAAGTGCAAAGAGGAAAGTAAGGGGAGGAGATAGGAAAAGGGAGAGGGGAGGAGAGAACAGAGAGAAAGCAGTCAAAGAGTGGAAAAGCAAGAGGGGAGCGCGAATACAGTTGCAGAAGTCAGTAACACAATGTTGCAAGCCAGCATACAAGATGAAGATGGGAACAGCATGATTCAGGGCCACCATGAGTACAAGATGCAAAGGAAGTCCAGCATGAGAGTTGAGGAAGGGTGACGCACCGTGAATCAATGAAGTCCAAAAATGTAAAATCCAGCATTGGCCACAAGACGGTGATGGTGAAACCAAAATGTATCAGGACAGACTCCTGTGTGCGGGAAGAGGGAGACGAGGGGTGCACAAGCAACAACACAGGGGGACCAGAGAGGGTGGGGATGGCCTGTGGGGACAGAGGGTGTAAACACATGTTGGTGCACGCTTACCTGCTGTCTTAGCAGGGGGTCGGACCCTGGATCCTCCTGGTCCGAACAGGTCCAAACAGGTTTTGCCCTTCACTTTGGACGCCCGTGCAAGAGACGACCTTGATCTAAGAGTTAAGAGCAGGAAGGAAGAGGCAGGGCTAAGAAGGTGGGTGGTGCTTAGGCCAGGTGACCTAGATCCACTTACACCTGCTCCCCAGCTGCAAAGGAAAAGAGGTTGGAGGGCTCCTTAAGCAGGGAAAAGAGCGGCAAGCAGGAAGGCACCAGATGGGCTGGGCTTAGAAAACTAGTTGCAATTGAGAACAACAAGTTACTTACCAACTGTAACGTTCTTTCGATTGGATGTTCCTCCCACGTATTCCTCATCTTAGATAAATTTTTTCTCTCTCCACCAGAGGGCGCTCCACTCGAGGCGACGATGTCCCTCGGCGGCATCCGTCGAGTGTCGACGTCACCCGTAGTATAAATGCCTCTAGCGTGCCCGTTGACCTCAGTTCTGTTTTTTCATATCAGAGCCCATGCATTATAAACAAAGGCGTGCCTCTTATTGACCCAAGCCTTGAAAGAATTTAGAGTGTAAACCATGTAAACTGTACTGTGGGGTAGGATGGGAGGGTCGATGAGGAATACGTGGGAGGAACATCCAATCAAAAGAACGTTACAGTTGGTAAGTAACTTGTTCTCCGAATAGATTGTGTCCTCCCACGTATTCCTCATTTTAGATAGACTCCCAAAGCAGTTTTGTATTGGAGGCGGGAGTACAGATGCTTTTTAGTCATGTACCGAATGTAGTACAGAATTGGCAAATAAACCTCCTTGAGATGTAGTTGAGTCCAAAGTATAATGTTTGATGAAAGTATGCATGGATGACCATGTGGCTGCTGCACAAATATCTTGCACAGGGACACCCCTCTTAAGTGCTGTTGAAGTTGCTATGCCCCTAGTTGAATGGGCTCTTAAGCCCTCGGGGGGGATCTTTTCCGGCTAGCCTATAACACTCTGTTATGGCTAAAATTATCCATCTTGATAATGTTTGTTTGGTTACGGCTAGTCCCAATTTACGGCCAGTGTATCCCACAAAAAGTTGATCACACTGATGTATCTTTGACAATCTTGAGATGTAAAAGCTTAGAGCCCTTCTGGGATCTAGCCTATGCAGTCTTTCCTCTTCCTTACATGTGTGAGGAGGAGGGTAGGACGCAGGTAGAATTATTTTCTGTGACAGATGAAAGTCAAACTATTTTTGCCAGAAAAGATGGTTTAACTCGAAGTACAACTTTATCTTTATGAAAGATGGTGTGAGGAGGACCACTCAAAAGTGCCTGCAACTCACTCTGCGGGGTGATGTCAATGCAATTAAAAGTATAGTTTTTAATGTAAGCAGCTTTAACGGACAAGGCAAAGGGTGCACATGTCACAAATTTAAGTACCAAATTTAAATCCCACACAGGAACTTGAAAATGTACTGGTGGAAAAACATTGTTTAAACCTTTTAGAAATTGTATTATTAAGGGTATCTTAAAATAAGATCTTTCTTCTGATGAGCGCTTGAAGATAGATAGCGCTGCTACATATCCTTTTATTGTCTTAACCTGGAGCCCCAAATTAGCTAAATGTAATACAAAAGATAATACCATTGGAATGTCACATTCAAAAGGATCCACATTCTTATCCCTGCACCAGTTACTGTATTTATTCCAACGACACCGGTACAAAGATTTTGTTGCTGACCTTCTGGTCGAAAGCAACACCTCCATAACATCATCCGGAAGGTCCCAATCCTTGTATCTCAACCTCTCAGAAGCCATGCGTGAAGGTTGAGTATGTTGACCTCTGGATGGAGAACGTGACCTCCCTCTTGCAAGAGAATATCCTCTCTTTTTGGAAGACGTATTGGAGGGCAGATGGACATGTCGAGAAGGTCTGGGTACCACGTTCTCCTGGCCCAATCCGGGGCAATTACAATCATGGTTTTCCTGAACTTTCTCAATCTCCTGATTACCCGAGGGATCACAGGGACTGGAGGGAACGCATATAGAAGAGGAAATTCCCACTCTACTACAAATGCATCTCCTAGAGCTCCTCTCGGGGGGAATTCCCTTGAGCAGTACAGTTCGCACTTCCTGTTCACAATGGTCGCGGACAGATCCACTTGAGGGGTTCCCCAAAGGGCGAAGATCTCCATAAGGACTTCCTGAGCTATCTCCCACTCGTGAGAGACTGTGCTCTGCCTACTCAGAGCGTCCGCCGCTGTGTTTTGCTCTCCTGCTAGGTGAATGGCAGATAGAGAGACCCTTCTCGTATTGCCCAGAACCAGAGCTGCATTATCTCTCTGCACAGTGGCAGTGACCCTACTCCTCCTCTCTTGTTGAGGTACTACATGGCCACTGTGTTGTCCGTCATGATCAGGACATTCTTTCCCCGTACAGAGGGCAGGAAGGCCTTCAGCGCTAGTCTGATCGCCCTCAGCTCCAAAAGGTTGATGTGTAGTCTGGACTCCGATGGAGACCAACGACCACTGATTGTCAGATCGTTGGTGTGGGCTCCCCACCCCGTGAGTGAGGCGTCCGTCACTACAGTGATCTCCGGCCATGGCTGCCAAAAAGACTGTCCCTTGAGGATGTGTTCTTTGCAAACCCACCATTGTAGGTCCTGAGCTACTCTTGTTGGAACTTGTAAGAGATCTGTCATTTCCCCTGAAAATTGGGACCATTGAGTCCTGACGGCCCATTGAAGGGATCTCATCCTCAATCTGGCCTCTGGCACCAGAAAAATGCAGGATGCCATGAGGCCGAGCAACCTGAGAAAAATGAAGGCCGGTAGATACTGGGCATTCTGGAATTTTGTCGCCATCTGCAGAATGTGGCAAGCTTTCTCTTCGGGAGGTGAGACTTTGCCCGAACGAGTATCCAAGACTGCTCCTATAAACTGGAGCTTCTGTGATGGTATCATGTTTGACTTTTTTAAATTCAGAGAAAACCCTAGGAAGTGGCAATTCTTGGATAGATGATCCTGGACTTGTTCTGGAGAACGTACCCTGATCATCCAATCGTCCAAATAGGGGTAGACATGAATCCCCCCCTCTTCTGAGACTCGCTGCCACTACCGCCATCAACTTGGTGAAAACTCTTGGGGCGGAGGTCAACCCGAAAGGCAGAACTCGAAACTGATAGTGAGAGTTGCCAATCGCGAACCTCAGGTACTTTCTGTGCTTGAGATGGATTGGCACATGAAAGTAAGCATCCTGAAGGTCCAATGATACCAACCAGTCTTGAAGTTGGAGAGCCTGAAGGATCTGAGAAAGAGTGACCATCTTGAACTTGTCCTTCCTGAGGAACTTGTTCAAGTTTCTCAAGTCCAAGATGGGTCTCAGTCCTCCGTCCTTCTTTGGAATGAGGAAACATGGGGAATACCAACCCTTGTTCCTCTCCGCTACAGGGACATGTTCTATTGCACCTTTCTGTAGCAGGGTTAAAACTTCCTGCAACAGGAGCGGGTCTGGATTTTTGGTAGAGTTGTATTCCGGTGGGTGATTCTCAGGTTTCTTTAGAAAAGGAAGTCAGTAACCTTGGGATACTGTTTCCAGTGCCCAAACATCTGAAGTAATACCCCGCCATTCTTTCAGATGCTGTGAGATCCTGCCTCCCACTGGGGTCTTGTGAGTCAAAACCTCAGAGTGGTTTTGCGGCAGCTCCAGCAGCGGCTGAAGGGACAGATGCTGCTGCGGGGGCAGATCTAGCGCCTCTTCCTCGCCCCCGAGGACATTTTCTTTGCCCCCTTTGATTGGCCTGTCCCCTTCCTCTCCCAAATGAGGAGTAAAAACGAAAAGGACGACCCCTCCAGGAAGAGGAGCCTGTGTAGGGGTGTTGCTGAGGTTGTCGTATAGCGGCACTAAGTGACTTTGCCGCTGCCTTGGAGGTCTGCAGCTGCTCCAAACTTTCATCCGCCTTGCTGCCAAACAACCTCGAGCCATCAAATGGCATGTTATGGAGTCTAGATTGAACATCTGGTGCAAAACCTGACTTCCTTAGCCACGCAAATCTACGTAGCACTGCGCTAGACGCCATGGACCTGCTGATACTGTCAGCAGTGTCCAAACCTGCTTGAAGGCATTCTCCCGAAGCCTCCTTACCATCCTTAATTATGGATAGGAAACCATCACGTTCCTCTCCTTCCGGGATGTGTTGAGCTGCCGCTGACATGCAGTCCCACAGAGTATAATTAAATCTAGCCAATGTACAAGATACATTGGTAGACTTCAGAGCCATGCTCCCTGATGTAAAGATCTTTTTCAACCAAGTATCTATTTTCTTGTCATCCCTATCAGGGGGTATAGTGGGGTATGCAGCATTTTTTGTTGATGTGGCTGCCTGAACTACCAGACTCTCAGGAGAAGGATGTTAACTCAAATACTCTGGGTCAGAGTTACAAGGTCTGTATTTTGCCACATTTACTGCTGGACTAGATTCTGGTCTTTCCCAAGCAGCATTTACTCTCCTTTGCAGGGCAATATGAAAAGGAAGTATGGGGTCTGGTTGAGGACCTCCTGACAAAATATCTGTCATGTCATCATCCTGGTATACAGGTGCATTATTACCCCACCCCATAAACTCTGTTACTCTATTCATGAGTTTTCTGTAACCCAGATCAGCATGTTCTGCTGGATCTGGTCTCTCAAATTCATATTCCGGAGATGTGTCTATTCCACTTGCAGACTGTAAACATTCATACAAATCCTGCATTTTTGATTGAGGATTTATTAATTCCTCTGGAACATCTCTTGTCCCATATTTTACCCCTGCTGATGTAACCTCAGGTTCATCTTGTTCTTCAAATTCTTCATTTTCTGATGACATTTCTCCATATACAGATGACATAGTATGGAAAAAATCATGTCTGTTTTCAGGGTGAAATATTTTTTCAGGAATATGTTTCAACCCTGGTGTCGACGTCGACAGAAGCGTCGATGGCGTCGAAGTCGTGGCCGTTACCTTCGATGTTGTCGAGGTATTCTTCGATGTTTTCGAAGGCACTACAAATGGCGTCGAAGGAATCTTCGAGGCAGTCGATGTTGTCGAAGTAGTCTTCGAAACACTCAACGCCGTCGAAGAAATCTTCAAGGTCGTCGATAAAATATTAAACGTGACTTTTTTCTGTTGGGTCGTCAACCCTTTATACTCGACAGCCTTCGACAGACCTTAAGGTATTTATCCTTTTTTCCCTTTCCAACTCTGACCACTCCTGGATTTATCCCACCATTCTGAGGGCACAGTTTAACTCTCGCTTCCTTTGAGCGATGGTATGGTCAAAACGGTGGCCAGGTCAGTGGCAGTTGTGGACAGCCACTTTCTTGGTTGTCGTTACGTCCCAGCTATGCAGAGAATTTCCGACAGTTTCCTGTGACTTTGACCCATCACTAGCCATAACTTTGTTTCTGACCAGGGTATTGAATTTATCTATCGTTCTAATTGACCAACGAAGGTGGTTGCCTCCAGCATTAACTTCAGGTCTCCCTGTAGCCGGCGTTGGGGAGAATTCTCAAAGATTTGCCAATTCCTCCCACCTTAGAGTCCTCCAGCTCTTTTGCTAAACTTTGGGACTTTGAACTTTTCAATTCAATGTGTTTTCTGTGTTGGTTTCTTTTGGTTATGGAGTCTAGGCATCATCTTTTACACTTGTGTAACAAAGCAACTTTAGTGCAGTGCCACAGGGACCAAGGTTTAAACACCTTCTCTGGGATAAACTATCGTTTCCCGGAGCAGTAGAGTGAAATTGACTCTACTTCGCATTGTACTTGCTAGAGCCAGCACACCCTATCTTACAATAGAGTGCTGGAGGGGTTACTTAGAATCCCCTGTGTCTAAATGCTCATGTAAGACATGCATTACTTACCGTAAAAGCATTTCTGATGGTTGTATCTGCTTAGATTCACAATCTGTGCATATGGTCCGACATCCAGTGGTAACCGAAGAGTACTGCATCTGGTATTTCGAGAATCGAAAGGGGACGTAGAGGGAGCCTTATGACTATCACGAGTACAGAAAACAGAGAAAGTGGTAAGACGTCTATGTTCCTTCCATCCTAGCGGGGAGGAAGAGTGGGTTTATGGGAATCTAAGCAGCTACAACCACCAGAAATGCTTTTATGATAAGTAATGCATGTCTTCTGATGTTTGTTAAGCTGCTTAGAATCTCATGCTGTGTATAAACTAACGAGCAGTACCCAGAGTTGGAGGTGGGTTGTGAGAAGGAACAGTAGTGAAAAGATGCCTTAGTACTGCCTGTCCCACCTGAGACTCAGACCTAGAATGAGTGTCTAGGCAATAGTGTTTTGTAAAGGTGTGTACAGAACTCCAGGTTGCCGGTGTCCAAATTGACTCTAGGGGAACATTTGCAATGAATGCTATGGATGCCCCAGTGCATCGAGTGGAATTTGCTCTAGGCTTGAAGGGCAGCTCTCTCTTAGCAAGAATGTAATGCATTTGACAATCCATCTAGAGATAGCGGATATGGAGACTGCGTCTCCTCTTCCTGCCGCCACCGAAACGAAAAACTGATTAGTCTTTCTAAGTGGTCGAGTACTTTCCATGTAGACAGCCCTGCGTACATCCAGTGTGTGCAGAGTTCTTTCTCCCATGCTTGAAGGATTTTGAAAGAACGTTGGTAGTTCTAATGACTAGTTCACATGGAACTTTGAAATTAATTTAGGCGCAAATCTAGGGCGAGTGCGCAGAACCGCCTTGACTTTGTGAACTGTTACGAAGGGATCTAGGATCGAGAGTGCTTGTAGTTCACTTACCCTCCTGATGGAGGTAATAGCTACTAAAAAAAGCAGTTTTAAGGGTGAGGTCTTTAAGGCTTGCCTTGTGCATGGGCTCGAAGGGAGCCCCCATAAGCCTAGTCAACACCACATTTAGGTCCCATCCGGGAGCCGGGTTAGAAATGGGAGGGTGAATTCTTTTCACTCCCTTCATAAAAGCTTTAATAACTGGTATCTTCCACCATGACACTTTCTGTTGTGATGTAGTGTAGGCTGAAAGTGCAGCTAAGTGCACCTTTATGGAGTTGAAGACCAGGCCCAAGCCAAGTAAATGAGTTAGGTATAACAATGTGTGTGGGAGAGCAGTTAATCAGGTTAATGCTCTTTGAGTTGCACCAGATGACAAACAGTTTCCATTTACTGGAATAGCAATATCTGGTGTTCGGCTTCCTTGCTTCCCTGAGAATGTCCATACATCTCTGAGGGAGTTGCAGGTGTCCAAACTCTCTGACCTCAGGAGCCAGGCCGCTAAATTCAATGTCTGTGGGCATGGGTGACATGTCTACCCTCTGTCTTGCAACAACATGTTGTACGGGCAAGGCAATTTGACTGGAGGAGATAGGGACATCTCCATCAGATGAGCGAACCAGGGTTGGCGGGCCCACATAGGGGCCACCAGTATCATCGTGACTGGTTCCTGGTGCATCTTGTGCACAATCTTGTTGAGAATGTGAGTCAGAGGGGGTGGAAGGGGGGGGTCTCTCTTGGGGCGAAGCGTAGAACAATCTCCAGGACCATGTTATCCAGAGTACGTTCCCCTTGGAGCTGTTCTGGGGGTACCTGGAGGCGTAATCTTGGCATTGAGCGCTCTCCAGAGTTGCGAACAGATCTAACTCTGGGAAGCCCCATTCTGCGAAAACAGACAATGTCTTTGTGTATTTGCCATTCGTACTCCCTGGGTAACGGAAAGTCTCTGCTGAGTACGTCTGCCAGAAGATTGAGTGCCCCTGGAACATGTTATGATAGTCGGAACATGTTACGTTTCAGAGCCCACTTCCAAATGTTCTGGGACAGTTTGGACAGCCCTGGAGAATGAGTGCCCCCTGGTTTGTTCAGATAGTACATGGCCATGGTGCTGTCTGTGAGGATGAGGATCGTCTTCCCCTGCAGTTGTGTCTGGAAAGCTTTTAGTGCTTTGAACACTGCCAACAAGTTTATGTGGTTGGATGCTATGTCTGACGACCAAGCTCCGTGCGCTGTTTGTTGAAGCAGGTGAGCTCCCCACCCTGTAAGAGACACGTCTGTGGTTAGAGTGTCCTCCACTGCGGGGTTGGTAAAGGATTTCCCTTTCAAGAGGTTCTCCCTCGACCACCACTGCAGCGAGAGAACGAGGGCCGGCGAGACTACTAGATCGTCCCATTGTCTGCTGGCCTGACACCACTGGCTGTTGAGCCATTCTTACACTGGGCGCAGTCTCGCGTGAGGAACCAAGTCTATACATGACGCCATCATTCCTAGCAGTCGCATAGCCTTGTGTACAGTCACCTCTCGACTGGCTACATATTGAGGGATCTAAAACATGTTTTGGACCCTCTCGTTGGAGGGGAAGACAAGGCAGTCCTGTGTTGCAATTAGAGCCCCTAGGAATTGTTTGACCTGACTGGGGTCTAGGCTGGATTTTTTCTTGTTGATAGAGAATCCCAGACTGAATAAAAGATCTAACGTCTTTTGGGTATTTGACAGACATGTTTCGTAAGAGTCCCCTGTTATGACCCAGTCGTCGAGGTAAGGATATACCGGGAGGGATTGCCTGCGCAGATGTGCTGCTGCTACCGCTAGTACTTTTGTAAATACCCTTGGTGCAGATGCTATGCCGAAGGGTAGTACTTTGAACTAATATTGCTTGACTTGTGTCGTAAATCTGAGGTATTCTCTGTGCGCTGGCAACACTGAAATACGAAAGTATGTATCTTTCATGTCCAGTGTTACCATGTAATCCCCCTGTGTTAGCAGTGGGGATTACTTCCTGCAGTGTATCCATGCAGAACTTTTGTGGCTTTACAAACTTGTTCGTTGGGTGCAGATCTAGAACAGGGCGCATTGTTAGATCCTTTTTGGGTACAAGGAAGTACACTGAACCTTCTTTTACCTGTGCCAGAGGTACGATTTTTATGGCTTCTTTCTCTTGTAGAGTTTCTACATCTTGCAGAAGAATGTGAAGATGGTCTGGTGTCAGTCGTCTTGCTCGTCGAGGTCTGAATGTTGGGGACAGGTTGAACTCTATGCAGTACCCGTGGTCCACAGTCTTTAACGCCCACTGGTCTGTAGTGGTCTCCTCCCATGCCTGAAGAAACGATGTTAGCCGGCCCCCGACCGGAGAGGTATGGGAGGGGACCTGAATCTTTGAGACATTTTGAGCCTGAAGCCAGGTAGCCTCTAGGGGGTAGAGATCCAGCCTTTGCCACGGCGTTGACCCCTTTGGGGGTACGGGGTGGTGTATCCACTATTTCCCTGTGTAGAATTCCAATTGTTTCCAGATGAGCATTGTTGCTGAGGGAAGCGTTGGCCACTAAAAAGCCGTTTAGAACAAGATCCTCTTCTTGTAGAGGGTCTCTGTGTGATCTGGTCTAATCTTTTTAAGGTGTCGTGCTCCTTTTTTGCGGTTTCGAGAGCCTCATCTACCGCTCTCCCAAACAAGTTGGATTCTTCCACGGGTGTGTTTATTAGTGATGCCTGCGTTTCTGGCTTAAATCCAGAGTTCCGCAGCCAAGCATGTCTTTTTAGGAGTTTGCCCTGAGCCAGAGATCGACCAGCCGTTTCTGCGGAATCCAAAGCATTCTTAAGAATGCTCTGGTTCACCTGTCTGCCTTCAGAGATAGTGGAGAGGAGATGAGTACGTAGGGATTCGGGAACCACTTGTATGCCTTCCTGTAGTGAAGCCCACTGGGCTTCGGCGTAGCTGGCCAACAAGGTATTGTTGGCAATGCCCGTTGAGAACGCGGCAGCAACCGTGATTCTTTTTCCCAGGCAGTAAAGTCGTTTACCCTCCTTATCAGGGGGTGCCTCGCCGGTTGACAAAGGGACCACTGCCTGCTTCCGTGTAGTAGTCACTACTAGGGAATCTGGGGTGGAATGACCTCTGATATCAAGAGGGTCTGATGGAGAAGGGCAAAAGTGTTTTTATATTCGCGGGTTGACCTCTTGTGAGAGCAGGTGTTGATAAGGATGGCGACAGACGTTTCTTAATTTAATTAAGGAGGGGAATGGCCTGGCTGGCCGGAGGCTTTTCCTTAAGGATATCTTCCACAAAGTCAGCTTCGGGGACCGCCTCATCCATAGCAATCTTAAAATGAAGAGCTGCTTTACGTAACATTATGTTAAAGGGCAATTGGTCATCCACTAGCGATGGTAGTTGCCTAGTGGTAGTGGACTGAGTAGAGTACAGGGACAGGACATCAGGGTCTTGATGATCCGGGGATTCCCATGGTTGAGGGTCACACCCATCTGTGCTTTCTTCCCAGCCCTCTATGTGTTTATGCAAGTCCTCAGGATTGATGAATTCTTCATCCTGGGTATGAGCATGAATGTCATCCTCTTCAATCATAGTTGTAAATATCCTCTTCTAAAGGAGGGGTCAAAAAGTCTTGGAAACTTGGCCTTGGGGTCCATAGGGCTCTCATTCCTTGGCCTCCTTGGTGTGGATTGTTCTGAACGGGAAACAAACCTGTCCAGTCTTTCCATGCAGTTTTCAAATGTTTCTCTAGTCCAAACAGAGGGTCTAGAATGATCTAGAGGTGGAAAAAGGTCTTGATTTGGTTCATCCGTCGAAAAGCATTGAGATCTTCATCTCATTGTCGAGAAAAGTCCTCCTTCGCTTTCGGAGAACTCCTCTTGGGGCACCGATAGAGGTGCGACATCTCTGTGCGCTCCATGGACTTCTGGGTGGGTTCCGGTCCCCACCTTAGGCCTTCCTTGGACCTCGATGGATCCCTGGGCCCTTCCGTGGGCCTCGGCGCATCCCTGCCCTGCCGCTTCTGAGAATTGGCAGCAACAATCCTGGCTAAGCTGCAGGTGACGTCCTCCGCGGTGGGGAGGTGTGTAACTTCAGCCTGCGAGGGGGTCTTTTTCACCAGAGTTGGGGCCTTGTCCTCAACGGCCGCCCTAGTCAGCGTTGCCGGGGCCTTGTCATCAACGGTTGTCTTTCGGCGCTGCCGAGGCCTTGTCTGTGACCGCCTTTTTCGGCAGAATCGAAACCCTGTCATCGCCGGACGCCTTCTTGCGATGAGTCTCGGCGGAACCTGATATATTGGGGGAAGCGCCCTTTGTTTTAGATTGCCTGGTCACTAGGCGCAATTGCGGCTGCGGGGAGGGCTGTCGAACCAGACGGTCGGTGGGTGCTGCCGGGATTTCTGGTGTACCCGTTGGCGCTGAAGTCTTCTTCGACCTGTCCAAAGATTGACTTGGGGTTGTGTGCTTTGTGCTGTGTACATGTTTGTCTGTGTCGCCGGGGTGTGACTTCCCCATAGCAGTACCTAAGCTGTGCCTATAGTGGTCGGGGACAGGCGATGTGGAATGCGAGCGTTCCGTTGAAAGGTCAACAACCTCCAGTTCGGAGGTATGTTCCTCACTCTCGCCGTCATATTAGGTGGCTGCGGCAGCAGGAGAAAATTCAGCCTTCGATATACCCTAGACCAGCCACCGTTTGACTCTACGCTCCATTAATGTTTTAGGACGAAGGAGCTTACAAGCCGCGCATCCTTCCTCTTTGTGATCGAGCGGTAAGTACTGGTGACACCGTCTGTGCCTGTCTTTCCAAGGGCATTTGCTCCTGCAATTAGGGCAAAACCTAAATGGAGTCCTCTCCATAGCTGAGGATGGTTACAGTGACGAAGACCGAAAGGGAAAGCATTCTCAATTTGTATAGAAATTTCCACCCGACCCCACTCACTACTGTATAGGCTGGCGGAAGGCCCGGCCACGTGGTTGGCAACGCCTACTGGATCATCGTCGGTCGAGTTCCTGAAGGTCTCCGGCGAAGGTCTGCAACAGCCATCGAATTGTCGATGGACAATAAGCAAAGTCTTTAACGAGCTCTGCATCAAGGCGACCAGTATGCTGGGCGGAAAAAAACAATCTGAGGGACCTCGACCCGTGAGGGATTTTGGGTACACTACACGTCACGTAAGGATAGTGTTACAGGCACGCCCATGTCGACATCCCCTTTCGATTCCCGAAAGACAAGATGCAATACTCTGCGGTTACCACTGGATGTCGGACCATATGCACAGCATGTGATTCTAAGCAGATTAACAAACACCAGAAGATCTTAAGTTACCGTTTCCTCTCAGAATGGCTGGCGGCAGTGGGTTTGCAATGAATTACCATGATATACCCCGACCGCGAACTGTTCACAGCTCCGGTAATGTTACATCGTAGGAGCCATGTGTTTCAAAACCGCGCTGAGCCTCCTTTGTTAAATTGGTCACTGGTCGTCTTGTTTCGCCATTTCTTTATGGAAAGGTCCCTCGAGTTTTTCTCTGCGCACCAAACCAAGTTTGGTCTCTTTGCACATTCACCTTTGGTGGGCTTCAGGAGTGAAACCCGCCTCTGGCTCCGGAGTGTCTAGGGTAGGCAGAAAGTGAGGGAGGTGCCCAAAACTCCCTGTGCTTAGTCTCCTAGGAGACCCAAATGCACTGACGATTGCCTGGCTGACTGTCCGGCAAGGACAGCCACCCTGCTGGGTGAGTGCCAGCTAAGCTCGAAAGAATGGGAGAGAAGTGAATAAAAGGTGAGTCTCTTGGCTTGGAAGGCAGAGTCGACCATTGGACGAAGGAACCGAAGAGCTTGAAGAGGACAGCTGCTGCAACTCCTGGACCGTTGGTTTTCCCGGTGAAGCCCTGCTGCAGGTCCGAATCGCCAAGTTTGCATCGACAGAGAAGCCCTGCAAGGACGACTTCTCCCTTTGAGTTGGTGGGACCAATCATCAACTCCCAAGTAAGCCACCTGGAGACCCATCTCAGGAGCTGGTTGAATTTCCTCAGAGTTGCTGCAAGAAACCGTAGAGCCAGGGAGCGGGACACCAGATTGTGTGCGTTGCTCGCAAGCGTCATGACCCTTACCCCTGGTCCTCACTGGCAAGTCAGCCTTCCAGTTAGGGCCAGGTCAAAGGCCTTAAAACCTCATCCAAGACTCTTTTGGAGTCAGTCCTGGTGCCTTTGCGACATGCTCATAAACATCATGAAGACCAACATTAGAATGGGACTATTTAACTTGGCGGGGGGGGGGGCGGTGGGGGTGGGTTCAGCCAACATGGAGGCACACACATAGCTCAGTTACAAGGAACTGAGCTATGCGGTCTAGTCTTTTGGGTGTGGCAGGCCTGGGACTACTTTACCTGGACTACTTTGGGTGTGGCAGGCCTGGGACTATTTTAACTGGACTACTTTACCTGAGAATATTTAAACCGCACCCAAACAGCAGAACATGCTTTGCGTTATTCTGCTGTGGGCAGCGTAACGCTCATTGTGTCCAGTTCTTTGATGCCAGCTAACCTGAAACCAAGGACCTGCAGAGGGAGAAAGAATACTACAAAACTTACCTGGAACAGTATCCTGTCTTCAATCCATCGCTGACTTCAGTTCCACTCACCCGAAGGTACGAACTCTATCATCGGGCACTGCATGCATCCTGGAATACCATAACCTGAAAAGAGGAGAAAGCGTTTACTCACGTTTCCCCCCGAATGAAGAAAGCCACACAATTCTTACCTGGGTAGTCATCTCCTGGTCAGTATCATTGCTGGAACATTGCGGCGCTCGGCAAGGAACATCGCAACCTGCAAGGAGAGGAAAGACACAGGTTAGCAATATAAAAGGCAAAACATCGCTGCGCATCGCGCATTACTCACTGGACGGCATAGCACACACCGCGCTTTCGCCTAACGGCTCATGCTCATCTTCAAACTGCATGACACCACCAAAATACCTTTCTATACCTAAAAGGAAAGAAGCAAGACATTATTATTCGAACTAAGAGGAACTTAAGAACTGCATATAAAGACTGTAAAGCAGCAAACCTACAGAGTCACAGCAGGCCTGGATTCCCACAGGGGGGCTTGCACCAGTGACGTAACTTGGTTGCTGCTCGCCCCCCACATCTACGCGCCCCTGCCACGAGGAGCAGGACGGAGAATCCACGTTTTACAATATTAAGGTAAGGAGAAGGAAGGAGTTGAGGCCAAGGGAGGTGGGAAAACAAAGACAATGTGGTATTGAATCCAGCTCCCCTATACTGCAGACCCATCTTTAACCAGAGTCCTTACCAAGGGACCGGGAGAGGGTTCTAGAGTGCAAATCATCCAACCAGGGCTGGGTGGCGTCCCCGTGGATACCAGGTAAGCTGGCCTAAAGCTTTTGGAAGATCCTCCGGACTCCCACGAAGTAGGACTGATGTGGGGAAAGTCGACCTTGACAGCCAGGAACCATGCTTATTGTTATTTGCTGTACCGCAAGGATCTGAAATGCAAAACAGCCACTGAAAGTAAAGATTGCTGGTTGCCAGCTTTGACGGTGCCAATACAGTGCAGGAGTCCCCCAACGTCCTCCCTCTTGTCCCCATGACTGAGGCCCAGGAACATTGAGATCTGCAGAGCTGTACAGGGGCAGAAGTCTTCAGCTGCATCTTTTTCTTCTTTACTAAGGTACTGTAAAACTAGCCTACGAGAATTTACCTCTTACTGTGGAAGTGCTTGTAACTTCTGCAACTCGCAAGTCTAATCAGCTGGTGGCCCTACATTTGATTCTTCTTTTCCTCAAAGACTCCTAAGAACATGTGCAAAAACGTTTCCATTTACTTACCTGAAGTACTGCATCCTAAACAAAGATTGACTTTGGCTTAGCCTATTGAATTGAATGACTCTTCAAGTGCTATCTGAAAGTATTTGCCCTGTTTATGAATATTTGAAAATACTTGTGTCCTAATAAGCTTTGCCTTTTACTTACTTTTTAAAGAGTAATCTGAATGCCAACAATAAGGTATTCATGTCCCCAGCACCCTTGTTACTTAAGTCACCAGGACTCTTCTTGGAGGATCCAAAAGTATTTGCCTGCTTAAGAATATTTGTGGTCTCTTAATGTTCTAATAATCTTTGCCTTCTACCAACTAAGAGTTTTCTAAATGCCAACAGTGAGATATTAATGTCCCCAGCACCCTAGTTATAGAAGTTACCTGTGGGTGTAGGCTGTGTCTGTGGGCCATCCCAAAAGGGCCTTGTCTGATTCAGAAACTCTGAGTGTACAGAAGTGTATTTGTGTGTTACTATTCTATTGCTCCCTTCTGAAGAAGGCTTTATAAATGTCTGATCTATAAATGATTGTTTATGCAAGAAACCTTGAGTGTAAGAGGTTATTTGAATACCTGTAACTGTGAATCTTAGTGTAACTCCACTACAGCTCACATTTCCCCTCTTGAGATAAGCCTGGCTGCTCAACACGCTACCAAAACTGTGTAGTACAAGCTTATACCAAAGGTTGGGTTGCTTATACCTTAAGTCATAGCTGTACTGTTCCCAGAAGGTACTGCATACAAACGTTGCCTAACAGCTGGCTTCTTATCTCGTGCTTTAATTTCTCCATGGTCGTGATTAATATTACATGGTCACTCGCTTTTGTTAAATGTTAAAGGTATTTGTACCGCGCACCGTCACCAACGGAATTGGTCCCCAGGCGCTCAGGCGGATCTGTAAATGATAAAGGTGGGATGGGATAGTAAGGTGAAGAAGGGAGTAGGATAGTGAGAGGAGTGGTGTTCTGTTGGCAGCTTCAACTCAGTATACACCGGGTGCTGAGCTTTGGTGCGGGTCTCGGATCGGAGTCAGTCCGCGTGTGCTGTTGTTCCGGCTTATGTGTTGTTGCAGTGTTGTGAAGTGCGTGCGGCTTGTTGTGCGAGAGATGGTTGTGTGAGTTTTTTGAGTGAGATAAGTATGCAGAGTTTGAGCTTATATTGGTTAGTGGGTCACAACTTTACCATATTAACATTCACAGTTCTGTCTGAGTGTGGCACTTGTTGGCCCTCACATTCCCATCTAGACGCGGCGCAGGCCAAAGTTTAGGACTCCATCCAGGTGTGGTCATGCCAACATTCACACTTTAACTAGATGCGGCGCAGGTTAGAGTTTAGAGATCTGTCCAGGTGTGGGCATGCTAACATTCACAACTCCATCCGAACGCCACGCAGGCTGGTGTTCACAACTCTAAGTGCGGCACATGCTAGCATTCACGTTTTTTTCTAGGCGCGGGCATGTTATCCTTCAATCAATCCTATTCAGATGTGACGCAGGCCAACGTCTATCTAGGTGCATCTGCCGGTCTGGATATGTTCGTCCGGTACGTACGAGTGGGAGAGTCACTTGAGGGCTTTTGTTTGCGTCTAGGTATGTGGTCAGTCTCTGCAGCCTTTCTTTGTGGCTATTTCCCAATGCCACAGATTCTGGGCTTCCTTGGATAGGGCAGGGGACCTGGTTCCGCCCTGCTTCCGGATGTAGAACATTGTGGTGGTGTTGTCGTTGAAGATCCTCACCACCTTGCCCTTGAGGGACGGAAGAAAGGACCTGAGGGCTCAGAACACTGCGCAGAGCTCCAAGATGTTGATGTGGATAGACTTCTCCTCCGGGAGCCAAAGGCCTCTCGCGTGAAGATCTCCGGCGTGCGCTCCCCAACCTTCCAGGGAGTCGTCCGTCGTCACCGTCACCTGGTGAGCTGGGGTCTGAAAGTCCGTGCCCGCCAACAGATGGGAGCGGGTACCCCACCACCGGATCGCCTGATGGAACGTCTCGTTGAGAGGGATCCTGTCCTCGAAGCTGCCCGTCGACTGGACCCAGCGGGCGTTGAGGAACTCTTGTAAGGGGCGCATCCGAAGCCTGGAAAGGCGCACCAGATAAATGCAGGAGGACATCATTCCGAGGAGGGATTTGATAGATCTTACCCTGGCCATGTCCGTGGCCAGCAGACACTGCACCTTGCTCAGTATGGTCCTGGTCCTTTCCTCCGATGGCGAGGCCAGCCGCGCCACTGTGTTGAGCTTGGCTCCCAGAAACAGGGCGACTTGCGACGGAACCAAGTGGGATTTTGGAAAGTTGATGGAGCATCCCAGGTCCGTGAGCAGCTGGACGGTCTTCGCAGTGTGCTCCACAGCAAGCTCCCTTGTCCTTGCCCGGATGAGCCAGTCGTCCAGGTAGGGGTAGACGTGGATCCCCTGTAGGCGCAGCCGCGCCGCCACCGGTGTGAGGCACTTGGTGAACACCCTGGGTGCCGACTTCAATCCGAACGGGAGGGCTTTGAACTGGTAGTGCCGCCCTTGGACCACGAACCTGAGGAACTTTCCGTGTCTTAAAATGGGGATGTAGAAGTACGCATCCTCCAAGTCCAACGACGACAGGAAATCGCCCTCCTCCAGCTGTCCCAGCACATGCTGGAGGGTGACCATACGGAACTTCTGTGCCTTGATGTACTTGTTCAGTCGTCGTAGGTCCAGGATGGGGCGCCATCTTCCTGTCTTTTTTACGAGGAAGTACCTTGAGTAAACTCCGGAGCCCCAAAGCCACTTTGGGACGACCTCGATGGCACCCTTCTTGAGCATCGCCCTTACTTCCAATAGTAGTTGAGGGACGTGATTTTCCTTCCTGGCCACGGGTGGAACGCGAGGGCACTTCTTCTGAAACTCGAGGGCCTACCCTTGGGCAAGGGCGTCCAGCACCCAACGGCCAGGGCGTCCAGCTCCCACACGCTGACGAACCTCGCCAGCCAGCCCTCCCACCGGGGTGCTTCGGCGGGGGCCCGACCCCACGGTCGGTTCAATCTTGTTTGGAGGCCGCCTTGCCTCCTTGACCTCCCTGTCGACGGCGGGCACCACCTGACTTGCCGCGTCCCTTGTAGGCTTCCTGGGACAAAGATCTTGCCGCTTGGCGGTACGTGGAGGAGCCGCTGCCGGATCCCTTGGAGGCACCTTGTCTGCCTCTGGATCTCCGAAAGGACGGCCGTCATTGGAGCACTCCCAGTGCCCGGGCAGTCTCTGTGTCTGTCTTGATGGCCTGAAGGGACTCATCAACCGCCTTCCCAAACAGGTTGTTCCCGTCGAAGGGCATGTCCAAAACCTTGGTTTGTACGTCCTGGCGGAAATCTGTGGCCTTGAGCCATCCTCGTCGTCTCAAGCAAACGCTGTTGCCCAACTGACGGAAACCGGTGTCAGCGATTTGTCCGTTGCCACCGTGATGGCGTGGTCCGAAGCAATCTCACCCTCCTGAAGGATTTCAAGGGCCTCAGCCCTTTTGGCGTCCGGAAGGAAGTCCAACAGAGGGGCGATTTTGAACCACAACTCCCTGTCGTAGCGGGCTACGATAGCCAGGGCGTTGGCCGCCTTGATAGTCGTCGCTGCGGATGAGATGATCCGCCGTCCCATCGTGTCCAACTTCCTGCCCTCGCCCTCCGGCGGGGAAGTTGATGTCGAGGCCGATGTCCCCCCAGCCTCCTTCTTTGCCGCCGCCGAGACGACCGAATCTGGGGTAGGTTGCGCCCGAAGGCACAAGGGGGCAGCGTCGGGGACCCGGTACTACTTCTCGTACCGGTCCCTCTTTGCCAGCGCCGTGGCAGGGTTCTAGAGGAGGGCGAGCCCCTCATCCCAGATGTCATCAAGAAGCAGTACGGCGAGGACCGTCTTCCTTTTAGCCTTGCGACGTTGGTAAAGGAACCCTTCCTTCTTCTCTTCTGGGCAGAGCTGGAAGAGCTTGGATGCCCTGGAAATCATGGCATGAAAAGATCCAATCTCGTCGGGCAGGGACGCTCGAGCAGGGGGCGACGGGGGACACGTCCCGTCGTCACCTCCGTCATCTGTACCTGTCGTAGCCGTGTCCGTGCCTGTATCATCCCCGTGTGTAGTAGACCGGGGGAAGGCAGAGCAGGCCGCAGAGGTGGGAGAGGTGGCGTAGGATGCGTCGTCCTCCTCTTATGCGGTGGACTTTCCGAAGGTCCTGACTCCAGTTCCCCCGTCGGGTATGGCTCAGGTACCTCCGTCGGGGGGAGGGGCAACCTTGTCCTTATCGCCGAACACAAGGACTGAATCGCTGACAAAATGGCCGCCGAAGTGTCCTGCGGCGCTGGAAACGACGGGCGCGAGGGCTCTTGAAGAGCCTTGTCGGCAACCCAGTCGCTCTCGTCATCGCCCTCATCGGGATCCCTCCCGATGGGCTGGGCCTCTTCCACGACTTCGATGAGCTCTTCTTCAGAGGTCGTGTCTGTATCCACGATGGCCACCAGCCCCTCCCCCACCTTTTCCAACGAGGACTTCGTGGGGGTCTTCTCAATGGGCCTGAAAGACGACTCCCTCCACGGTGCCAGGGAGACTCTGGGTCCTGAGGGCGCCTCCACTGGTGTAGCCTCCCACAGGCTGAGCCAGGGCCGCGGCGACATCCTCAATCGAGGTCTTAGCAGGGTGAATTAAGGCCATCGTCACCTTCTGGACGCCTGGGGCCTTCACCTTGAGGGGAGGGTCCGAGCCTCGTTCCTCCGCTGCCGGAATCTTCGAGATCGACCGGGGCCTCTCCAGAAGCTTCGCCGGGTTCTCGGACTTCCTCTTACCCGAGCCAGAGCGTTGGCTCGTGGTTGATGGCGCCGGGGAGGATGTGCCTTGCCTGGCAGCCAAGGAGCCCGACCGTTCAGCGCTCCCGGTGCCCGCGGACTCGCGGTGCTTATCCTTATGTTGGGCCCCCGTCGCCGGGGCGCCCTCACAGGACTTAGAAGACCGCTCTGACTTCTTTTTCTTCTTCTCGCCTGACGAGCTCTTCCCTTCCAGCCAGTTGGCGAGACGGAGGTGGCGATCCTTCATGGTCCGCTCCGACATGTTCCCACAAAACGTGCAGTCCTTCTCCGTGTGCGTCTTGTCCTCATGGAGACAGTAGAGGCATAACGAATGCTCGTCCTCCTTGAAAACATTCTGAAGCTGGCATCCAAGGCAGGTCCTGAACAGCTTCCCGGGCGTCGAGCTTCCTTTCTCCTGGGCCATGTCCGGGGTAGGCCTCGGAACTTCTGGAATCCTCCAAAAGCGTAACTCGACGAAATCTTCACCCTTGAGGGGCGTAGAAAACTCCAAAACGGATCCCCGTTGATCGGATGTAGAAACGGTGGAGTTTGAGGCTCTATTTAACCGACAAATGAGAAAAATCTCCAGATAAAAAAGCGCGAAAGCACAGCAAAAGCTCGAGCGCTACAGCACGAGGACTCCCAACTCTTGAACGTGCGGTAAAAATCTGAGGATGGCTGCCAGAGGCGGGGCTTAGGAAGAGGGCAGTCATTGGCTGGGGCAGTATGATCCAGAGACCAGTGATTGGTTACTACTAAGAAAGGTAGATCAGAAACGAAACTGATACTGATTTTTTTCTATACCGAGGATTCCCGGCCTGACGACGGGGAATATTCATGAGTATGTGAATCCATGCCAGACCCCATGCTGGAGAACAGTGGATTCTCTGGGTGAGATTTTGTTTTGAGGTTATTTGTTGTTCGAGTTTGTAATTGTCTGTTTTTGAGGTTTCCGCATTGATGTCGGTAGGATGAAGAACGGCGACAGCTGCTTCTTCATTGAAGCGGTCTAGTAAGTTGATAACAGGGCTGATTAGTCTTGGTGTTTCTGCTGTGATGCTACTCGGATGGAGATCAGCGGTGGTTTCTTCATTGGGTCCGATTGTTTGGTGGGAGGAGGCGTTGCTGGTTGTTGGTACTTCGCCGTATTGTGCGGGATGTAGTGGAAATCGATGTTGCCCCTCTGTTCTTGTAATGTAAGGGGTAATGGGGTCGAAGCCCTCCCACTCTCTTGTTGAGTGCCCCCATCTTTTTTCTGCGTGTATCAGGAAATTCTTTGCATGTTTCGAGGTTTCCGTGTTGGGGTGTCGGTGTACCGTGGTTGTTGTGAGGTAAGGTGTGAGGTATAAGGATTTTTCTCTTGTTGTTTTAGGTGCGTTTTCTTCCAATGGGGCTGTTTCTTGTGGGTTCTGTCGGTGTTGTGTGTTCGCGTCTCTTGTTGCACGATCTTGTTCTCTTTCTCGGCGTCCTTTCCTGGTACGGGTCGTTTTCCAGTCTAGGTGCAGGCGTAGTATGGTAGTTGGTCCTCTATGATGTGCTGTCGCAGTGACCTCGGTTTTCCTTCTCTGGATATGCTGGGGTGTACTCTGGCTCAGTGTTGCTTTCAGTCGGTGGGTAGGGTGTTTTTCCTAAGGGTGCACTGTGGGGGGGGTTAGGGTGTTAACGGTCTGCTGGTATGGGATTTAATAGAGTTAGGTTGTGGTGGGTTTCCGGGATTGGTGGAGTACTGAACTAAGCGCAGTTAGATTATTAGAGAGACTTGTATAGTGGGTGAGAGTCCTATCAGTGCTATCTAAGCATCACACAGTGCCGTTCGGAAACGGGGCCCCTGCTGAGTCTGAGAGACCTGCACAGTGGGAGAGACGCCCACCAGCGCAACCTAAACATCACACAATGCTACTTGGTGACAGAACCCCTGCTAAACTCGAGAGCCCCACGCAGTGGGAGAGAGGCCCATCAGTGCAATCTAAACATCCTACACAGCAATTTGGGGAGAGAGTCCCTGCTAAATTTGAGAGACCCGTGCAGTGGGAGAGAGGCCCATCAGTGCAAATCTAGCTTTAGTTTTCAAAGTTGGCAATACTCTACCATCCCGTTCATGAAAATAAAGTCTATTCTAGTGCCGAGTTTGCCATTGGTCCATGTAGGGCTCGCTGTTCCATTACCCGCCTGCATGGGGAAAAGATCAAATTCTGCCATTGCTCTTATCCATTCACTTGCTCTCAGGCCACCCCTTGATTTAGGACTCCCATTCATCCCCCCCCTTCCTTGATGGGCCTAGGTGCAATCAACATTGAAATCCCCAGTTACCACCACCATCCCACCTGGGTGGTCATCTCTCTATGCTCTCAAAGTTCCTGTCATGGTATCCATAATTTCTGATGACAAGACACTTCCCGAGGATCGTATAATGTACCCATCAGGATTGGTAGGGACCAGTCTACAGGATTCTCAATGGATGCCACCAGAAAAATTCATGGCAGGGGCCTAGAGTGAATTCAACCATGTTAAAAGTAACTTTAGCCCCCAAACATTGGCCACCTTTGGGTCTGCCCATCACAGGGGGCTTTGCCAAACGAAAAATGTACAAATACCCATCCATTACAAATGGGCCACAAAGCCATGTCTGCTGTAGGCAGAAACAAGACACATTTCAGTTTCAGCATTCCGCAAGAAAGACTCATGCCCTCTTGAATTCCAAGATTCAACAATTGGGCTCCTGGCTTGGAGCCTATTCTACAGGAGGGTTACTTATGAAACAAAAAATACAATTGAAAAGGTCCAGGGAGAATTCTGCTTCAGTGTTCTCCTACTCCTTATGACCCTCTACATATATAAAGAAAAAGTCACTTTCTCATGCTCTGTTTATGGACAAATCCTGGTTTTATATAAAGTTGTATGAATCAACATAAAATGAATATTAGAGACATGACATCAAACGGTATTTAACCTGTAGTACTTATGTTCTTCTCCCTGGCTAGGTGAACCGCAGACAGATTAATTATTGTATAGTCCAGAACCAGAGCTGCATTGCCTCTCTGCACAGTGGTAGTGACGCTACACCCCACAGTGGTAGTGACCCTACACCCCCTCTTTTGTTGAGGTAGTACATGGCCACTGTTCGTCATTATCAGGATATTCTTTCCCCGTACAGATGGCAGGAAGGCCTTCAGCGCTAGTCCGATTGCCCTCAGCTCTAAAATGGTTGATATATAGCTTGGACTCCAATGGAGACCAACGACCGCTGATGGTCAAATCGTTGGTATGGGCTCCCCAACCCGCGAGTGAGGCGTCATTCACTACTGTGATCTCCAGCCATGGTTGCCAAAAAGTTTCTCCTTTCAAGATGTTCTCACGACAGGCCCACCACTGAAGATCCAGTGAGACTGTTTGGGATTTGGAGGAGATCTGACATCCCTTCCAGAGAAATGTGACCACTGGGTCCCGAGAGCCCATTGGAGAGATCTCATTCTCAGGTGAGCCTCTGGCACCAGAAAAATACAGGATGCCAAGAGGCCGAACAACCTCCAAAAATTGAAGGCCGAATGATGTTGGGCATTTTGGAAATTTGTCACCATCTGACAGCCTGAGGTGACGGATCTGCTAGTTTGTGGCCCGGTACACTGCCGGATGACCCAAGGGTCAGCGGTTGAGCAAAACAAGAATCCCATAGGATCTGGCATTTCTATCAGCAATAGGTTATAAAAGGCTAAGGTGCTAATGCCTCAGGAGAAGACATGATCGAGCCAGTGGACCAGGACAAGATTCAGATTGAAATGATACCTCTGCTGGAGAACTTTCAGATGGGCAGCAATCTGAAGCAGAAACCTGATCTGCCAACAGGTGGGAAGGAATAATGTCAAAAAGCATACAGTATTCCTATATAAATGCAAATTATAATTATTCCTAGAGCAGATTTAACTGCCAGACAGGGACTCAAGAACACCACCTGGTGTTAGCCCCTTACTTGCCCTTAGTGCACCAAATTACAACAGCTCTGTTAGTGACAGACTCAGAGGCCTACATAAGCTGCACAAGGTGGGAACCTCTGTTAGGGAGAAGTCTCAGAAATGTGCTAATTCCCTCCACCTTAGATTTTGAGGACTTTACTTTTTTTAACCTGGGAGAAAGCAAGACCCTTTTTCCCACTCTCTCATGTATTTTGATGCGTTTGTGTTACTCTTGCGTTTTCTTTGGTTATGGGGTTTCAGACAACTCCATAGGCATCATCTTTTCATGTGTGTCACACAGCACCCTCAGTGCAGTGGCACAGGGAAACCTTTTCAGGCTTTCCCAAGCTTTAAATACCTTCTCTGGGATAAACTACTGATTCCTAGAGTAAGTAAAGCGAAATTGACTTTACTAGTCTTTTTAAATTCCTAGACCCAGCACACCCTATCTTACAATAGAGTGCTACCCTTTACTATCGAAATTGCTGGTGGAAGTGGTTTTACAACAAACGACCATGCTTTTTCCTGACCGCGAACACCGGTAGCGTTAAATCACGGGAGCCATGTTTTTCAAGATGGCGCCTGAGCCCCGTCTGTAAAAACAGGTTCTTTTTTTCGCCGTTTCTTTGTGGAAAGATCCTTCTAGAGTTTGCTCTGCGCCAAACCAGGTTTGGTTCCTTTGTTCATTCGCTTTTGGCAGTCTTCAGGACTGTAGACCACCTCTGGCGCTCCAGGAAGTGAGGGAGGTAACCGAAACTCCCTGTGCTTAGTCTCCTAGGAGACCCAAATGCACTCTGGCGTGATTGGCTGGCTGACTGTCCGGCAAGGACAGCCACCCTGCTGGGTGAGTGGCAGCTAGGCTGGAATGAATGGGAGGGAACTGGATAAAAGGAAAGTCTCTTGGCTTGGAAGGCAGAGTCGACCACTGGAACAAAACAACCGAAGACGAGCTTTAAGAGGGCAGCTGCTGCAACTCCTGGACCGTTGGTTTGCCAGGTGAAACACTGCTGCATTGCCGAATCTCTAAAGTTCATCTCAACAGAGAAGCCCTGAAAGGACAACTTCTCACTTTGAGTTAACTCGACACTAAGCCACCTGGATACCATTCTCGGAGCTGGCTGTATTTTCCTCAGAGTGCTGCAGGAAACCGAAAAGCCAGGGAGAGGGACACCAGTTTGTGTGCTTGACTACAGTTACCGGAATTGAACATTTGCCAGTTGCCAGCTTTTGGACCAGTTCCCGTGCAGTGCAGGAGTCCCACGACTGAGGCCCAGGAACAGCGAGATCTGCAGGAACTGCCAGGAACAGAGGTCACCAGCTGCATATTTTTCTTCATTTGTAAAGGTACTGTAAAATCAGACAGTACTTACCACTCGCAGTGAAAGTGCTTGAAACTTTCCCAACTCACAGGCCTAAATCAGCTTGTGACCCAGCATATAATTCTTCTTGCTACAAACTACTTCTAAGAACTTGTGTCAATCTGAGGGTGTAGGTTGTGACTGTGGGCCATCCCAAAAGGGTCTTCACCGATTTAGAAACTAAGTGTGTAACTTTTATATTGCTCCCTTCTGAAGAAGGCTTAATATAACTGACTGATAAATTAATAATTGTTTATTCAAGAAACCGTCTGTGTAAGAGTTTATTTAAATCTTGTCACAGTGAATCTCTGTGTAACTCCACTACAGCTCACATTGACCCCTCTTGAGATAAGCCTGGCTGCTCAACATGCTACCAGAAATGTGTAGTACAGGCTTGTACCAAAGGTTGGGTTTCCTATACCTGTAGTCCGAGTTCTTGCAGTGCACCCAAAGGGTACTGCATACAATCTTTGCCCAACAACCTCCAAGGGAATCGGTACTCTGGTGGCCACCCAAACTTGGCTTGCAAGGAACATCCTGGACCTAGTCCCATGTATGCCAGTGTGCAGTTGAGAAAAGAGAATAACTTATTTGAAGGCTCCTCTGAGGTTTTTTTGAATAAGGTCTCCCAAAGTACAAGCTAATGTCCAGCGACTTCTGGGATGAAGTACCCCAGAAAGCACTCAAAACTGTGTGGTGGGGGCCCATACTCTGGAGAAACACCTGGGTATCTGAAAGAAATGCCCTTGTAGAATGATGTGCAGTGCAAAAAACCAGGACTGCCGCAGATTAGACAGTTCACCTGGATTGGCGGGTGCAATGAGGTGTTGCAAAATAGACTTGCGTGTTGAAGAGGCCTCTACCCTATTGAACGTGGGTGTACAGACTGGCGGGCATGGTTGGTGGGCAGGGCATGACGGGCGGGGTTAGGCTCTGCACATGAGCACTAGCGCTGATATCTAATTTAGAGTATTTGAAGATGAAAAAAAGCTCTATAGTGGAGGAAAAGGGCCAGGACGTAAGAATATAAGGTGTTGTCTCCGAAACTCAGAGTAGCAAATTCCCATGAGCATGTCGTGTGATTACGAATCTTGAGATGAGATAGCCCTTGGTGTGAGGTTTAGTGCCACCTTTGCCCACCCCCATTCATCCAAAAGGCAGAAAGAACTATTAAAATCAGTTTAACCTGTAGTATGCATACTTCAGGAATGATAATTGTTACTATTTATGAACACAGTTTGAATGTTACTGTTTATGAACGCTGATTTGCATTCTGATTCATTATATTGTTGACTGTCCTATGTAAAGTGCTTTGGACAAAGGCGCTATATAAAAACACAAATACAAATGTGGAAGTATTCATAATATGGGAATCAATTAACAAGGTAATGCTTGAGAAATGAATAAAAGACTTATTCCACCCCACACTGCCTCGGCCACTCTACTCTGTGCTGCCACAACATGACTTGTTATACTTTAGATTCCACAGCTAGTTCAATATGAAAACAGAAACTATTTGCAGGAGTTTCCACACACTGGCTTGCTTTAAATGCGATTAAGTGACAGGGTATGTGTGCATAAGTGGTTAGACACCCAGGTGCAAGAAGCTATTACCACTGAAATGTTATAGAAAAATAAAACAAATAAAAAAAAGCAACACAGTGCATAAATGATGTACAACATTAAAAGTATAATTACAATATAAAACATTATCGGCAAAGGGTCTTAGCCTGGCTTTGCCTGCCATAGAGATGAATTCTTCAACCTTCTCTGACCTTGCTTTTAGCGATTGGTGTATATAAAAAGGAAACTGATTTTCAAAATGAAAATGATGAGACGTCAATACCTTAAGCTTTTCTAATGTAGACTAATTTTCTCTATGTACATTGAATTCTGTCTGCATGTTGGGACAAAGATATCTTGTTAGAAATTCTCTATGTGGATGAGGTTTTAAAAACATGATGGGAACTCAAGAAGTTGGTCCTTACTCTAAAATTGACCCTTGCAAAACAGGCCTTCCAGACGGTGGGGCCTAGTTTTGAAAAAGCATTGTCTGCCTTTGACTATGTAGGGCAGCAGATGAGTTTAACTGCAAGTTTCTATTTTAAATTGCTTGCAGGCAATGAAAAATTAGCATCTAACTCACTGCTCGGAGCTAAACAAAAACTGTGTTGTACACATTCTAAGCATAACACCATGTGCATGAAGTACATACCGTTTAATCTAAATTGTGCTTCCAAAACAATTTATTTCATGTTAGGCATTATGTTCAGTGATCAAATTAATCGGCTACTACAAATACTGCGCTCAAAATTGCAGTTAAAGATTAAATGCGGTTTCAAACTGCTTTAGTGTTTAAAAACCAACAAACTTGAAAAATGTGTCCTTTTCAAGTTTTTTGAAAACTGAAATATTGCAAAATGTAATATTTCAAACATGCAAGATATAAACTGGGATATAAAATCGTTTGCAGAGTAGCTGAAGGGTGCAGGCACAATATCAAGAACAGTAATTTTCGGTATCATGTAATAATATCCCTATATATATATGGTTGCTGTAAATATCGCCGGAAAATGTTGTGGCGATATTATTTGGGTGACCATATATATGGGGACAGGGGCAAAAAAATATATATATTTTAAAAAAAAAAAGTTTGGGGGTTGCAGGGGTGTCCCCCGCATGTTCCATGCAATAATGTCGCCACAAAAAACGCCCATTTTTCGGTGATATTTTTGCATGGCGAGATTGAGGCGACATTATTACATGGAACCTAATTTTCCAGTCAACATTCTAGGTGGTAAATTTGAAGCTGTACAATTACACGTTTGGAACCTGGAGATTAAAATGACATTTTTTTAACTGAATCACTACATCAAAAGGAAACCATCTCTTACCCCTATACTGCACTTCAATCCCCCATAGCCCCCACACCACGCAAACCTGACAAACAAAGACCCACCATTTTCCTCTGCAAATTGCTTGGCCTCTTCATATGTAACATCTCGCTGTGCTTCAAGATCAGCTTTATTTCCTATGAGAATGATCACCTAGATTAAACCAAATAAACCTCATTAAAAACCAGAAAACCTTAAAACTCTTGTGAAACTGACACACATGCATGCTGCAATAAATCAGGCAGCTTTCTGTGTATAGCTCTTCCTCACAATTGCATTAAGCAATTCCATCTATGTGTAGTAAGTAATGTAAGGCGCTGACACCACTAATGCAGCAATATCCAATACATTTGGAATATAAAGTCACAAAAGAAGAAATAGTTACTCACTTGTCATTCCAGTTCTCCATCATGGTATCTTAATTCTATTCATAAATATTGATTATCTTTGCCTGTGTGCTTCCATTTAACTTTTGCATTGATTTAGACTACCTAATTTTTAAATCGAGTGCTGTGAAAGTGGTGTAGTGTGTGTTAAGGTTAAATGTGTACTGTGTTCCATTCCTGGGGTTAGAGAATTAGTACATTTCAGTTTATTCTGTGTACCTTCACATTATTATTTTTAGGTTTTTATTGGGTTCATAGTTCAATGTATGAACTTTTACCCAGCTTTATTTACAGATAAACAAAGGAAAAATACGTCCACAACCAATAACATACATAAAGGTGCAATTCATCAAGGTACAGTAAACCCTAGAATCACATGGTTTATGAATTGTAGCCCTTTAGAGCAACTACAATAAAAATGTCAAACGAGATTTAAATACAAAACAATTCACTAACGCAATTGTCAGAGATGTAAAACGTCCACTATACAAGATCACAATCCACTAGTCTCCCCTTAATCTATATTAATAAAAGTGAAAATGTGTGGTTTAGTGGCTGGGTTTATGGTTTGGCGAAGCATTGTTCCTTATACAATTCTACACAGTTTCACCAATCTGCACCGCATTTTGCATAGTTACCCGTTAGGACCCTGCGGACATTACTATACTAGCTACATGATATTTGGACACCCCACTCCCGGATTCCAACACCTTCACACACAAGACGGTTGCCTGAAATCGGAAAAACATCAATGCGGTCGTAGAAGGACCGATCCTCAACCTTAGAATGCATGGTTTCTGGGACATTTGTACCACACTGAACTGCACCACACCAAGGTGAGGTAACATGTAGTGAGAGCATGGTAGGTCCCAATATGCAGCAGCACACCAACTCTTGCCTCCCCCCAACGTCTGTTCCGGGCTATGTCAGCCAGCAACACACATCCATTCTGTGCAGTTTACTTCAGAGTACAAAGCACATCAAACGACAAGTGAATCGGAACAGCGTCATACAGGATCATTGATTTTCAACAATTAATGATTGGTCTGTCCACAGAACCCGTTCTGAATATGGGTACTTTTTGCTAGCAATAAATATTTCGATTTAAAAATTAAAGAAAAGTGCTCCATCAAAGCAGTGCAATCCAGCGATGTCTCTGGGTTTTCGTTGTGTTGTGGGAAAATGTACAGTTACGATCAAATCCCAAGTTCTTTTGGATCTTGATACTAGAAGATCTCGAGTTCGCAGGAGGTTAAATTTAACTCGTAAAAATAAGCTTCCAAATATAGAACTTGGACATTTACTCAAATAATTAGGAATAACATTAAAAGCTTCTTGTTAAGAGTTATACATTCTCAGAGTCAGGAGCCAACCTGCTATCCACATTTTTTAATTTCGCCTTATCTGGGTTAGTCAGCAGCAGCGCTAATTAAAAATCTACATCAATCATCTGAGAACATTCTATCTTCAAAGTTCAATCAAAGAGTCTGGAGTTATCCATAACCAAATTTTAATCTACCAAAACGGGAGACAGTATCTGCCAAACAACATTTCCTAAAAAAATATAAATCTTTCCAGCCTATAACTATCGAATTAAAGGAATAGGAGTACTTTTAGGTAGAGCCAAAATACACTTCCAAAAAATGCTTTCTAAATATTGCATTATAGTTGACAGTTTCTGCTCCATACGTAATGATGGGATCTGCTTTATGTTTATAGACCAGAAGAGGACACATCGAATAAGTATGATATTTCCTCTGCAAGCCCGTGGCTTGAGCTGCAAAAGTAGTAATTTTTTTTTTACTTCTCTAACCTGAGAGAATCACCTCTTCTGTTATAGCAAATACCTCAATAGCAATACTCTTGAAAAACTTCTATTCGTTTCTAACACAGCAGCCACTTGGAAGCTTTAAGTTTACCTTTCTTATTAGGTATAATTTTCAATATATTTAATTTGGCAATATTAATAGTCAAGCTATTTTCCAGTACATATAGCGAGAGCGTCCAACTGATGTTTAAGACCAATGGCTGTTTGATCTATTAACACCAAGTCATCTGCACAGAGCAGTCATTGAACCATACTAGAGCCCAAAAGCCAGTGCCTACTCCAAGTGTTCATTCAGATCTACTAAAAAAAGATTAAAAAGACAGAGGGCATCCTTGCTTAACCCCTCTGAAGGTTGGAATTGGCGAGGATAAATCACCTTGTAGGTTAACACTAATCACAATCGTAGTGCTCATATACAGCGCTTGGAATAATTCCAACAGTTATTTGGGCAAGCCCAATTTTTCATTTTCTTCCAAAAGGCTACCTGGGGGATGCTGTCACATTCCAATTTAAAATCAATAAAAGTCACATATAAAGGATTTTTGGTATTAAAAGCTTGTTTTTTTAAAAAGGGACACCAAAAAACCGTTTAAAGTCCCCATCCCAGTCACAAAACCTGACTGGTTAAAATTATAACATTTTAAAGCTAAAACCCATTCATTCAATTTCCCTAGCAGCAACGTTACAAACAATAACGAGATTGGGCGAACATTTTCTGGAGCGACGGGTCACCTCACTTAAAAATTGGAAAAATGGTAGCTGCAGTCCATGAGATTGAAATTTTCTTAGCAATTAAAATGTGATTAAAAATGTATGTTAAAATATTAGGCCACAATTCAGTATGATTTTTGGCATTTGACAGACCATCCGGCCAGGAGCTCTGGAAGAATGGTTTCGATTTAGGAATGCTAGAATCTCATCTGTAGCAATTGCCAACGACCATTATACAGTAGGGACCATAGCTAGAGAATCTTTTGCATATAAATCATCCGTACACAGCTGGGAGAAATGAGCAATCCACACAGTTGAAAACTGGGTTAATTTGGAGGGCTAATTGAGGTGAATCGTGTGTCTAAAACAATCGCCAAATATGAGCAGTAGCGTTTCTGGTAGCCATAGCTTTTAGCATGTCCTTGGCATCCTGTTGCAACTGTATTTGTGGCTTCTTAGCAGTGTCTATATCTTTGTTTGATCTATTTTAGTTGGATTTGTTACAGCACCATATCCCTTTTAGAAAGGTTATTAATTGCCCTTCTCATTACATTTTTAAAAAAAATTAAAATATTATTTTAAGTGTGTTTGTGGTTATATTCCACTCAGCTAAGAGGGAGCCGAAGCAAATAAATACTTTGCTTCCACATACATGTCTTTAGGCCATTTTCAAGAGAACAAAGCTTTTAAAAAAAAAATGAACTAGAGTGGAATAAAATATATCTAGTTTCTGCAGATTCTATATTAACCGGTTTCATCCTGAAGAAAGCTGAATTTTGGGTAAATAGCTATCTTTAATTGGCATTTCTGTTCGGAAACTAAGTTCTAGTCATAATCCCACGATCGCTATAAGAGCTTGAAATATCTAATAAATCAGATAAGCTGTTTGGGGATACAAAGATATAATCATTTATGGCCAACTGAGTAATATCTCCTCCAGGTCGGTTGAGCTGGAGAATCCCCCTTTCTTGCCCCTTTAAGAAGTATATGGTCTCAGGAATGCATCAGAAATAAATCTGAGATCTAGAGTACGAGCAAGACTTTTGCTGGGAAGGGAAATGGTTATCTAAAATGACATTTGTCACATGAAAATTACCTACCATTATAATTGATGGAATGGATTATTCCAAAAGGCAATTATTTATACCTTTACATCTCTTAAATTGCTTTAAAAATACATTCACAGTGATAGCTAAGCGATTCAAATAAACTTTACATAAATCTATACTGAACTTTGATTGAAATGAGTAACTAGACCGGAGCAGTTTCGTCAGTTGAATATAAGGGTTAGAAGATGAACAATCTTAGAGTATTATACCTGTGGAATTTCTCACTGCAGTCAAAAGGCCTGATGAGAATGTTGGGGTAGTTGATAAGGGCCCAACTTTGAATTGCGCAAGTAATATTGGTGGCTGGGGTGACAACGATGTTGACAATGTGGAAATTTACCATTTATCCGGTGTAGCGAATGGGAATGAGATTGTTCTTTTTAGTGTTCGTGTTTTAGTTGATACTTTTTCGAATTGCATGTGCGCAACAAGATCAATGTCAAAACTGCAGATACAATATACACGCAAAATAGGTGGTTCAGGCCACATTTCGCTCAACAACCAGGCAGCTAGGAGCACTACATGTGCATGCGAGGTAAAAGATTTGCAATGGAAAAATCAGTGTGAAGGGATGCAGTAGCCCTGAACATACATGTATAGGTACACATAAATAGGGGTCTTCGGGGACATATGTTTTGGGCAGTATGAATATACAGATCTGTTTAGCCGCAGATGTCTCTGATAAGTTAAGAGTTGTGCTGGCTGAACACCTGGGTTGGGCAATTGAACTGTGTGACTGAGAAACTAGTATTACAAGGTTGGGGAAAGACAGCTGCAGCTGCGTTGAATATCAGATGGTCCTTTTCGAGCAGGCCTTTTTTATGGCCTTGGTGCATTGTGAAGAGGAAATGCAATCTATGCAAGTATATAGGAGTCTTATTGAATCACGGGTGGATTCCAGCCACCTGATAGGGCTGGATTTTAGGGCCAGACAATTAAACCTGATGCGGGTTGCTTGCGAGGAAAGGAGCACCGATAGATTATGGCGTTTAAATAGAGTTGTCAAGGTGTTGGTTGGGACCATGTGGGCTGGAATGTTAAGTCGCATAGTTTAGAATAAAATGTGGACACCAACATGTTTGGGTGAAAAAACCAGCAACAATAGATCAAAAGGCAAAGTGTTTACTCTCCTCTTCACATCAATGGTATTTTCATAGAATAGCCGTGTGCATCACAAGTAGGGGTAAAGGGTTTTAACCAGATGGAACCTGTGATTTTTGAAATTGTTTGCAAGTTGTGTAAACTGTAACTAGGAGATGGGGATATGACCGAATGTGGAAAGGCCCGAGGTGTGTAGTGTAAATGTGAAACATGCAATTGTAAGTTAAAGAGGATGGTGCTTAGATGAATGTATCCAATAAGTATGGGAACTAAAGGGAATTTGGTTACATTGTATAGGTTTAACCAATCATGTATGAGGGGTTGTCTAACAAAACCTTTCAGAGTGTTTACTGTTGCGAATTGTATAAAATGCGTGTTGTGTGCGATTCAGGGAGACGGGTTAGTTTGACTCTTTGATGTCATCTAACCTCTCCTGTCCATTTGTACAATAAAGTTGCTTTACTGACAAAGCATGTACATACTCGTTAAGGGTGGGCCTGCTTTTGGTGATAGTGATCAAAAGGCCCACTCCTACATTTGACGCCCCTGGGTGGGCCCCAGGCTCGAGACATTAGGGGGTCACTGGTCCACCCATTTTGGCTGCAGAGCGTCTCTGCGGGGACTAGTCTTTGTGCTTAAGAAGGAGGAGGGCTACAGGTACCATATTGGTTAGAGGTCCATCTGCGCCCCTCACCCTTTAGGTGTGGTACTGTGGCCCGGCTGCGCAGGCCAGATTAAAAGGAGAACCATGTCAGAGCACTTCAGGGTTCACTTTCATGAGAGTGCATCTTTGCCATGTAGAGCAAGAGGGTAAAAGGGGAGAATAAATAAGAGGTCCTTTTTTTGCTTGGATAGGGCAACATAGCTGTGTATAAGGTTAGATGAGGTCAAGTAGGTTGGAAGAGTGTGTTTTTGGAGGAGTGAATGAATTGTTCCTCGTCGAAAGCTTTTACCTAGATATTTTAGGAGGTGTGGTCTCCCGCACCTGCACTTCCATTTAAAGGATAGTCTTGATAGACTTCAGGTTGCTGGTCTGGTTGGCATGAGCCCTTGCCTTAGAGTGAGATGGCATCTTATGGCAAGACCACCTGAAGATACCTTTCTGGAGACTACCCGTGGAAACCCCTTGCTTTGTATGGATTGTGCGGACAGAGCGTGTGCTTCGCTTTTTCTTGGTTAGTCAACGTAGTGACGGGTATCTTCCTGTAGTCAGCAAAAGACAGCACTGTAGTCGAGAGTGTTGTACTACTAAAGAAGAGATAGTGTTGTAGTGGAAAACATTGTGCTCCTTTTTATGCTCGAGTAAAGGAGAAATCTCAGAAGTAAAGAGGACTTTTGGCTGGCGTGCGTTTTGATAAATATGCAGTCTTTAGTGTATGCCTCAGGAGTGTCTGATTATGGAGACGGTTGTGGTAAAGGTAGGTAAGGAGAGAGTGCAGGAACTTTTTTATTTTTTTAAGAAAAGGTGATTTTTTGTGGGTAGTGATAGTTTGTGCTGTGCGTTTGGTTCTTGGGGTTTATATCGCAATTTTTGAAAATTTGAGTTACATTGTTTGAGCATGGAGACTCCATTGAATCATTTAGATCAGCTGCTACCCGGATATAAGGTGAAGATTTTCGGATATAAGGTGAAGATTTTAAAATACCATTGAGAATGGTTGAAGGAAACAAAAGGCAAAATGTGTAATTCCTGGCCTAACTAAGGGTCTTAAGATAAGGGTATGCTGGATAATTTGCATACTTTCCTAGTAACTAAGTATAAATTAGAGAATAGATAGAATATCTTGGAGTTATGGATGTTGTATGAGAAGGACAGGAAGACCCATAAAATGATGACTGTTGAGGAGGGGACAAGAAAGGATGGTGTAGGAATTTCCTCTGCACCGCCCCCATATGGGTGCTATCCTTTGTCGCCCGCAATAGGATATACTAACCCTGAGTTTACACCTCCATACTTTCCGGTAACCACTCGGTCGGTTACAAGACCGACAGGGGTGACAACTCAAGTCAGCGCCAATCTTCCAAAGATGGGATCATGAGGGGAACAGGAGGATAACTTATTTAGGAAAAGTTATTGATGGGTCCCAAATGGAAGGTGGAATGAGAAAAGTGAATTATATATTTAGATCAGCACTGGAATTGCAGCTGAAGGAACAAGAGGTGGAGAGTACTAAGAGCAAGGCGGGATGAAGCATTTAGAAGGGAGGAGGTGCCCCCCGTTATCGGAATAGAGGATAGATTGCGGATGCTAGTAGAGAGGCATGAACAACAAAAACTGAAGAAGCAGTAAAGTTAGTGGAGAATTAAGTAATGCGGTTATACAACAGAGCAGGATTAAAGAACAGGAAAAAGGTAATAGGCAAGTGAAGGAGGTCGAGGAAGAGAGTTGGGGGCATCGTCAGATCCTCGTTAGGTTAGCTAGATCAGTTATAAAGGGAGTAAATGTGGATTTGGAGGAAGGACGTGCTGTCACAGGTATGGAATCAGAACAAGGAGAAAGAAGTGGCATGCAAAGGCAGTGTCGAATACGCTTCCGCCACCCTAGAAAGATTAGGGGATGCGGTACTAGGGAGCGGAGTAAGAGGATGAATGGGAAACAGGCGACTAGCAGGGAGGACGAGGTGGTAGTTGTGCCTGCCGCTCCAGCTGTAATCAGGGAAAGCACACCATGGGGCCTTCGGACACGCTGTGGTGCTCACATAGCTATAGGGAGAGACCAAGGACAGCTGGGAAAAGCCCCAGTAAAGGTAGGGGTAACTCAATTCCCACTACTCCAGAAGGGTCAGGGGAAGGCGTATTTATGTCCCGTGATCACACATGGACCGGAATAATCTAATGAACATGCTTCCTTCGCTCACTGCAAGGGCAGGGAAGTCGATTTATGCTTTGGAAAAACAAACCGCCGATATCACGTTAGCAATTGGGGACATGAAGAGCCTCATCACAGCCTTGATGGAGGGAATGGGCAGATGAGCTCTGGAAAAAACCGGGATATCCAGGGGTTCAATTGAACACAAACACTCATGATGGAGCAGCCTTAAATTATAGGGCACAGGTTTGGGGGGGCATTGAGAATGATGTACCCAGCTATGCCTGATATACAATGAAAACAAGCGAAAACAATGGACCTATATGGAGGATCCTACCACCCATATTCAATGAATTCAATAAGTGTAGAGGGCAGAGACGGGAGACGCATGGGACAAGAGTATGGCCCTCTTCGATGACATGTTAAATGAGGGACTCCCCAAAGTAGTCCAGCACAAACTGGATAAAGTGGTAGGAATAGAAGCCAAGAGTTGGCAGGCGATTCAAGCATACATTGTACATTTTTGTAAAAGGCGGCAGGAGAAGGAAAACATTGAGCAAGCACAAAAGGCAGAGGCCAAACTGATTCAGAAAAAGCTGGCAAAATCTGTTTAGAAGAAGCAATGGTAACAAGCTCCACCGAGGGACAGCAGAGACCATCAGGACAGCAGGGACGGATGGAAAGTGGAATGGGAAAAGGATGGAAGGACGGGTACATACCTGGACCGAAAGCAATGAGGGTTTCCATGGGGTAGAGGTGGATTTTCACAGGATCGTGGGTCATTTGGCGGGTTTGGGGGGATGGGGCCCAGGTTTAATGGGCATATGGTAGGAAGTTATGCAGCGTATGGAGTGCAGTGTTGGGCATGTGGGAGAATGGGACAAGCTGCACTGGACTGTAAAAGCCAATCACAATATTTCAATGCAGGTCCCCCAACAAATGAATCCCCAAACTTTGCCATACGGCGCAAGCTCTGTGCCATCGCAGCAACTCCAGGTTGATCAAAACACAGGAGCCGGAATAGCACAGATCTATGCTCTCCCACCAGCCCAGGCAGCGGTACAGGCTTGGGATAAAAACCCTCTACCCCACGGGACAGTCACCCACTACACTGGAGCAAGTGTGTTTAGAGGAAATACTTTCACCTCCCGGTGCTCATATGTACCAGGAATGAGATATGATAGGTTATTTATAACGCGCTTAATACCCAGAGGTTTCTAATCGCGGACCCGGAGATCGAACCTAAGCTGCCCCATGTCATCCTGCTTCGCAAGGCAAGTGCGTTGCCGCTGAGCTATCCTCCCGAGAATAGGACAGCCCACAGGGCTCTCTGATGTGTTCAGCTGTGTTGGTTACCACTTATCCAGAAGAGGAACCTCGGATAGGAGTAAAGGGAGGTGAGCAGACGTTTTCCTTCGATACAGCGGCTACGAAATCATGCATCAAAGAAGGTGATTGTCCCCTTTCAGGCAAAACGATGGACACAAGAATTTTCTGGGGCTATACTGTCAGTTCTTGACACTGAGGATCTGCATATCAAGGTAAGCAAGCACATTTTATCTGCTCCCATGTTATACTGCAAGAATAACCCAGCAAATCTTTTGGGAAGGAATCTCACGAGCAAGCTTAATTTGTCGATTACTTTATCAAAAGGCGGCATAGTATGCGCGACTCCACGATTGTACCCAGTGAGAGAAGCAGCGCATTCCCTGCGTATTACAGTGATAATGCGAGTATGGGGATGCCAGTGCATTCAGCATCGTTTCTGTATGGGGTGATAGTGTTGAAGTGGGTATCGGGAATAAAAGACCGAACATGGCGTATACTTCTTAAATTTGTGTTTCGGCCTGCTGAGTCACAGATCATCGCACCAGGGACTATTGTTGCCATTCTGTTAGAAGCAGTGTTTGTCGAGAAGGACATGATGGTTCTTTCAGGCACTTATGAGGAAGGAGGCGAATGGCGCAGTGTGCATCGATCCAACCTTATCATTAAGAGACATGTCTGATGAGCAATTGTTTGAGGATGCAGAAGATATAGGAGAGATGGTCTTTGAGATTGGGGTTCGCTGCCAGGTAATATAGCAAAAGGCAAGTACCACAGACTATAATTGTCATATTGGAAGGAGTATTTAGATGAAGTGCTGGACCACTTGTGGATCAGCAAACCTCACGATGTGGGGTTGTTGAATAGTGTAGTAGCAGTACAGATTTTATTAAATACAGGCGCAATATTGCCACAAGATAGGCAATACCCCATGTCTAGGGAGGCAGACAAAGGGATTTTTTAGGGCATTGTCAAAACAAGGGATTATACAACCATATGTAACCCCATGTAATATGGCCATCTACCCTGTGAAGAAAGCAAAAGGGTCCAGTTGGAGGATGGGCCAGGATTTGCGACTTCTAAACAACATTGTTGAAGCAGAGTTTCCGGTGGTACCAAATCCAGCCCCCATTCCGTAACATCCCTACTGGGTCGACCAATTTCACAGTAATCATTTTAAAAAACGCCTTTTTCTCGGTCCCCTTAAACCCAGATTCCCAGTACCTCATGGTATTTACATATCATGGGCAGAGATTTGAGCATGCAAGGTTACGCCAGGGGTACTGGGAATCCCAGAGTGTTTTTAACAGGGTAATTCAAATGGATTTGGGAAACGTACAAGTGCCTAGTACCGTAATGGATGACTAGTTGATCTGTAGTGCTTCAGAGGAGCATTGTCGAGGAGACACAAGCAAGCTCCTCACCCTGCTTGCAGAGAAGGGGTAACAAAGTGGACAAAGATAAACTGCAGTATTGCCGGGTCAGAGGTAGTATATTTGGGTCAGGTAAAATCGTCTGCAGGGAGAAAGGTGATGCCTGAGAGCTGCCAGAGTTCAGAATACGCCTCAGCCAGTCACAGTAAAACAGATCTAGCAGTTTCTGGGGCTTTGTAACTAATGAAGGCCCTGGATTTTTGACTACTCTAGTTACACAAGGTCCCTACTTCAAGCGCTCAAGGAAGCACAGAAGGGGGAAGTGTCCAATAAGATGGGCAGAGGAAAAGAGAACATGTTTTCGGGAACTCTCCAGTTTTGGTGAGCCCGAATTACCAGAAACCATTTTTTTATTTTCACATACAGATGTAAAGGTAATCACAGCAGTCCTAGCTCCAAAGAAATCGGGTTACATCCCCTTGGCTTACTACATCAGGCTTTTGGATTCAGTTATGCAATGTCAGTTCCTGTGTGAACAAGCTCTCACAGCAGCAGATACAAATGTCTTCAACCATAACTATAGGCTGCCCAGTGACGTATGAGGAGCATGCAGTTTGCCATCTTGGAAAAGTTTAAGTCCACTTTCACAACCCAAAGAGTATCAGGGTACAAAGTTATTTTGTCAAATGCTACATGAATGGCACATGAAAGTAAGCATCCGGAAGGTGTTACAGCTGTCCTGTTGGATCCCGCTGCTTCCCGTTTCCGGGTACCAATACCCTCTTTTCGGCTCGGAATCGGGACTCTCAACATGGAGGAGCCCGACACTGTGAGCAGCGCACTAGTTGTTCTCGCTCCCTGGACCGCGCGGTTAGCTCCGCCCCCGACTTCCGGAATGGAATATCCGACAGCTGGAACTTCGGTCCTACGCGTTGCTTCTCTCTTCAGAGTCGCGCTGAGCACCGTAAATTCACTACCTTTCTGACTTCCAAATTGATCTACTACTGCTACGCTGAGTTTCCGCTCTTCATTATCATCAATCCTTTCTCTCTCCCTTTCCCCTTTTTTTGATCCGTAGAAATCTCGATTACTTTCTTTGCCCTGCGGATCAACAGGAAGACACCTCCCAGTATTCACAGCTGCTCCTACCGGTAGTGTTTTCGCCTTCTAGCGAGTTTTTGGGTTCGTGACTCTCACGGGATTTCCTCCCTCTACATCTTGTTTTCCTTTTACGCCCACTTAGGACTCAGCCTTAGACCTCCTATTCAGCCTTCTCTTCCTTCAAGTTCAAGCCCTTTATTCTGCTCTTTACTATTCCTCCCTGGGGCTAACTCCATTGGTTAAGATCCCAATTCTTACAGCATTCTATTCACATTTGTGTCTTGAACTTTGGACATATTCTCATCTGTTATATATGCATTAGGCACCTTGTCTGCATTTCCCATCAGATTGAAATACAGAAGCCTAGAAGAGAATAGGCCTGTCAGGGTAAGCTTCGTTTCTAAATCCTCTACCATCCAACTGATTTGGGATTCCGTATGGAACAAGTTACTTACCTGTAACTGTTCTCCAGCATGGGTCTGGCATGGATTCACATGCTCATGAATATTCCCCGTCGTCAGGCTGGGAATCCTCGGTAAAGAAAAAACCAGTATCAGTTTCGTTTCTGATCTGTCTTTCGTAGTAATAACCAATCACTGGTCTCTGCGTCATACTGACCACAGCCAATGACTGCCCTCTATCTAAGCACCGCCTCTGGCAGCCATCTTCAGATTTGGAAGCACGTGAAGTGGCAGTATGACCAAGTGAAGAGCCGCAGAGGGGTAGGCGGGAGGGTTCGCATGTGAATCCATGCCAGACCCATGCTGGAGAACAACAGTTACAGGTAAGTAACTTGTTCCTTCTCCAGCATGGGGTCTGGCATGGTTTCACATGCTCATGAATAAAGAATACATAGCAGTACACGCATGCACAACCACGGGAGGTGGCAAAGGCTCAACATTAAGCAATACAACAACTCAACATTAAGCATCTTACCTCCTCACCAGGCTCACCTCAGGCGAACAGGTTGCGCAGCACTGCTTGGCCGACCCTGGACTCCTCCCTTGAATCCCGATCGACGCAGTAGAATTTCGTGAAGGTGTGCGTCGACCTCCACGTAGCAGCCCTGCATATGTCCAGCAGGGGCACACCAGAAAGGAACGCCGTGGTAGCTGCGCAGCGGTCGGTTTGCCAACCGATGACAGTACATGATACAGCCGGAGAGCCATCTGGAAATGGAAGCCTTCGAGAGAGCCTTCCCCTGATTGACAGGTCCAAAGTCCACAAAGAGTTGTGACGTTTTCCGAAAACACTTCGTGCGGTCCACGTAGAACTTCAGCGCCCTAGCCACATCCAGCGAGTGCAAAGTCCTCTCAGCCGGCGACGAAGGCGACGGGAAGAACACAGGCAACACCAAGGGTTCGTTGAGATGGAAGTCCGACAGTACCTTGGGCATGAAGGAGGGGTGCGTCCTGAGCACTACCCTCGTGTCGTGAAAAGTCAAGTACGGGGCCTTGCAGGAAAGGGCCTGGATCTCTCCCACCCGTCGTGCGGAGGTGATGGCCACAAGAAACGCTGTTTTCCACGACAGAAACTTCAACGGGGCCGAGTGCAGAGGCTCGAACGGAGGTCCCATGAGCTTGGTCAGCACCACGTTGAGCTCCCACGCCGGGGCCGGCGCCTTCACCGGCGGGAACGATCTGAACAGTCCCTTCATGAACTCTTTCACCAGACGATGAGACCACAAGGACGTCCGGCCCGTGGTTCTGGTGTATCGGGAGATCGCAGCAAGATGAATCTTGATGGACGCGTGTGCCAGTCCAGCTTTGGCCAGCGTCAGCAGGTACGGCAGTACCTGGGGAGCCGTAATCCGTAGAGGGTTAATCTTCTGTGTGTGGCACCAGACAGAGAACCTCTTCCATTTGTGTCCGTAGCATTTAAGAGTCGAGGACGCCCTGGCCTTTGCAAGAACCTCTCTGCAGTCGGCCGGTATGTCGTATCCTCCAAACTCTAGCGCTGCAGGAGCCAGGCCTGCAAGTTCAGCGATTTCGGGTCGTGGTAGAGGATGGCGCCTCCTTCCCTGGAGAGTAGATCCGCGTCCACCGGCAGCTTGATTGGCGGGGACGCTGACAAGTCCAGAAGGTCCAGGAACCATATCTGCCTCGGCCACGCAGGTGCGACGAGGATCATCCTGCACCGTGACCTCTTGAGCTGGTTGACGAGCCGCATTAGCAGTGGCAAAGGAGGGAACGCGTAGAGGAACAGGCCCTCCCAGGGGAACGAGAAAGCATCGCCCATGCTCCTCGCCTGGGGAAACCTGCTGGCGAACCTCCGGCACTTGGAGTTCGTCGCCGTCGCGAACAGGTCGATCTGGGGTGTGCCCCACCGTCGGAAGAGGCGATCCACTAGATCCTGCCGTAGTTCCCACTCGTGGCACGAGCGCAGCTCCCTGCTGAGTGAGTCGGCGATGGTGTTTTTTATCCCTGCCAGATGAAACGGCACCAGAAACATCCTTTGGGCGACGGCCCAATGCCACAGGTCCTGCGCCTCCTTGGACAGTGCTGGGGACCTGGTTCCGCCCTGTTTCCTGATGTAAAACATGGTGGTGGTGTTGTCGGTGAAGATCCTCACCACCTTGTCCTTGAGGGACGGAAGGAAGGATCTGAGGGCCCAGAACACTGCACGGAGCTCCAGGACGTTGATATGGAGGGACTTCTCCGTCGGGAGCCAAAGGCCTCTCGCGTGCAGATTTTCGGTGTGCGCTCCCCACCCTTCCAGGGAGGCATCCGTGGTTACTGTCTCCTGGTGGTCTGGGGTCTGGAAGTCCATGCCCGCCGTCAGATGCGCGCGGGTGCCCCACCACCAGACCGCTCGGTGGAAACTCTCGTCGAGTGTGATCCTCTCCTCGAAGCCGCCCGTCGTTTGGATCCAGCGCGCGTCCAGGAACTCCTGCAACGGGCGCATCCGGAGCCTGCACATGGGAATGAGGTAGATGCAAGAAGACATCATTCCGAGGAGGGACTTGATGGACCTCACCTTGGCCGCGTCGGAAACCAACATCCGCTGTACCTTGCCCAGGATGGACCTGGTCCTTTCATCCGACGGGGAGGCCAGAAGGGACACTGTGTCGAGCTTCGCTCCCAGAAACAGTGCGTTTTGCGCGGGTACCAGGTGGGACTTGGCGTAGTTCACGGAGAATCCCAGGTCCGTGAGAAGTTGGACGGTCCTTGCCGTGTGCTCCACGGCGAGCTCCCTCGTCTTGGCTCGGATGAGCCAGTCGTCCAGGTAGGGGTAGACGTGGATCCCCTCGCGGCGCAGCTGGGCCGCCACCGGTGCAAGGCACTTGGTGAATACCCTGGGTGCCGACCGTAGTCCGAAGGGGAGGGCTTTGAACTGGTAGTGACGCCCTTGGACCACAAACCTGAGGAATTTTCGGTGCCCCTTTAGGATGGGAATATGGAAGTAGGCATCCTCCAAATCCAACAACAACAGGAAGTCTCCTTCCTCCAGCTGACCCAGGACGTGCTGGAGGGTGACCATCCGGAACTTCTGCGCCTTGATGAACTTGTTCAGACGTCGCAGGTCTAGGATGGGGCGCCATCCTCCCATCTTCTTCTTCACGAGGAAGTATCTAGAGTAAACTCCGGAGCCCCGAAGCCTCTTTGGGACGAGTTCGATGGCGCCCTTCCTGAGCATCGCCTTTACCTCCAGGAGAAGCTGAGGGACGTGAAGCTCTTTCCTGGCCACGGGGGGGACGCGCGGGCACCTTCTTTGAAACTCGAGCGCGTGGCCCCGGGCTAAGGCGTCCAGCACCCAACGGTCGGTGGAGATGGACTCCCACACGCTGACGAAGCTCGCCAGCCGGCCTCCCACCGGGGTGCTTCGGTGGGGGCCCGACCCCACGGTCGGTTCAATCCTGTTTCGACGAGGCTTTGCCGCCTTGACCTCCTTGGCGACGACGGCGGGGTCCGCCAGACTTGCCTCGTCCTCTTGTAGGCCTCCTGAGACGAGCGGGCCGCTTGACGGTAGGTGGAGAAACCGCCGCCGGAACCTTTGGAGGCGCCCTTGCCTCCGCTGCTCCGAAAGGGCGTCCGTCGTTGCTGTAGAACCCCAAGGGCCCGGGCCGTCTCAGTGTCCGCTTTAATGGCCTGAAGGGAATCGTCCACTGTTTTCCCAAACAGGTTGTTCCCATCGAACGGCATGTCCAGGACTCTGGTCTGTACGTCTTGACGGAAGTCCGTAGCCTTGAGCCATCCACGCCGCCTAAGGCACACGCCGTTGCCCAACTGGCGAAACCCAGTGTCGGCGATGTCCGTCGCAATAGTGATGGCGTGGTGAGACGCCACCTCACCTTCCTGTAGGATCTCCAGGGCATCCGCCCTCTTGTCGTCCGGTAGGAAGTCCAGCAGGGGAGCCAGTTTGTACCATAGCTCCCTGTCGTAGTGGGCCACGATAGCCAAGGCGTTGGCCGCTTTAATCGTCGTCGCTGCAGACGAGATGACCCTGCGTCCCATAGCGTCCAATTTCTTTCCCTCGCCGTCCGGTGGGGAAGTCGATGTGGAGGCCGCACCCGCCCCCGCTTTCTTCCTGGCCGCCGCGGAGACGATGGAGTCCGGGGTAGGCTGCGCCCGGAGGCACAGGGGGGCCGCGTCCGGGACCAGGTACTTCTTCTCGTACCGGTCTCTTCTAGCTGGCGTCGTGGAAGGGTTCTTGAGGAGGGCGAGGCCCTCATCCCAAATGTCGTCCAGTAGAGGCACCGCGAGGACCGTCTTCCTCTTGGCCTCGCGCCGTTGATAAAGGAATCCTTCCTTTTTCTTCTCCTCAGGGCAGAGTTGGAAAAGCTCGGATGCCCTGGCGATCATGGAGTGGAACGATCCAATCTCGTCGGGCGGAGAAGCCCTGGTGGGAGGTGACGACGGGAGATCCTCGTCGTCCGTACCCGTCGCTGCCGTGTCAGTCCCCGTATCATCCCCTCGGGTGGACGGGGAGGAGGGCTGGACGGGTCGCGACGGCTGAAAAGGAGGTGGAGGGTGAATCCTTCTTTTCTTGGGCGGGGGAACACCAGAAGGTCCCGGTTCAGGATCCCCCGACGGGAGAGGTTCCTCCGTCGGCAACGGTAGTCTCGTCCTTATCTCTGAGCATAAGGACTGTATACCCAACAACATGGCCGCCGAGTTGTCTTGCGGCGCTGGCAGAGGGGAATCCGACGGGCGATCAGGGGCCCCGTCGGCACCCTCGACGATGTCGTCGTCACTTGCGTCGGGATCCATCCCGACGGGCCGGTCTTCATCCACGCCAAGGCCGTGGCTTAAGACCTCGATCAGCTCTTCCTCCGAGGTTGAAGCCGAATCTACGACGACGCCCTGCCCCCCCTTTTTCTTCCCCGCCGGGGATTTCACGGGGGTCCTATCGATGGGCACAAAAGAGGACTCCCTCCGAGGTGGCAGGGAGACTCTGAGCCCCGAGGTCGCCACCACTGGTGTAGCCTCCACAGGCTGAGCCAGGGCCGCCGCGACAGTATCGATAGAGGGCTTGGCCGGATGGATTAAGGCCTTCACCACCTTAGGTGCGCTCACTGCCTTATCCTTGAGGGGGGGGGACACTGCCTCGCTCCCCCTCCGATGGGGCCTTCGAGCTCGACCGGGGCCTCTCCAGGAGCTTCGCCGGGCGCTCGCCCTTCCTCTTACCCGACCCAGAGCGTTGGCTCGTGGCTGAAGGTGCAGGGGAGGGTGCGCCCTGCCTGGCGCCCGTAGAGCCCGACCGTTCGGCGCTCCCGGTGCCAGCGGACTCGCGGTGCTTGGCCTTGTGTTGGACCCCCGTCGCCGGGGCGTCCTCAAAGGTCTTAGAAGACCGCTCGGATTTCTTCCTCTTCTTCTCGCCTGACGGGCTCTTCCCTTCCAGCCAGTTGGCGAGGCGTTGGTGGCGGTCCTTCATGGTCCGCTCCGACATATTGCCGCAAAACGCACAGTCCTTCTCCACGTGCGTCTTGTCCTCATGTAAGCAGTAGAGACAAAAGGAGTGTTCGTCCTCCTTAAAGACGTTCTGCAGCTGACATCCAGGGCAGACCCTGAACAGCTTTCCGGGCGTCGAGCTTCCCTTCTCCTGGGCCATGTCCGGGCCTGAGAAGCTTCTGGAGTCCTCCAGAACGTAGCTCGATGAAATCTTCACCCTTGAGGGGCGCAGACGAATCCGACACGGGTCCCCGTTGATCGGATGGAGAGTCGGTGGAGCTTGAGGCTCTTTTGACCGGAAAAAATGAAGTTTTTGAGAAAAAACGTGAAAAAATAGCACTAACGCTCGAGAGCAATAGCACGAGGATCCCAACACATGAACGTGCGGTAAAAATCTGAAGATGGCTGCCAGAGGCGGTGCTTAGGTAGAGGGCAGTCATTGGCTGTGGTCAGTATGACGCAGAGACCAGTGATTGGTTATTACTACGAAAGACAGATCAGAAACGAAACTGATACTGGTTTTTTCTTTACCGAGGATTCCCAGCCTGACGAGGGGGAATATTCATGAGCATGTGAATCCATGTCAGACCCCATGCTGGAGAACCTTACTTACCTGAACCTCTACTCTGTTTCACTCAGAATCCTTCCTGACAAGATTCCAGACCACATTCAAAATAGCATGATCCTCCACCAGCCGCTGCAGGAATCCACGCTCCCCAGCAGCACATCACAGAGTTTTTTCCCTTCGGGGTTTCCCCTTGAGACTCCACTCCAACCTAGCCTTTTGGCTGGGGTTGAGAGGGGTTTTCAGGTAATTCCCTCCTTCTTCTATCCCGAGAGGGCTGACCATCGCGAAGGTAGGTGTCATTTACAATTGCCGAGAGATCATTTGCTTTCAAGTGCTTATTATTATATGGTTATTACAGAAGGTCCAATGACACCAACCAGTCTTGGAGTTGGGAGAGCCTGAAGGATCTGAGAAAGGGTTAACATCTTGAACTTGTCCTTCCTGAGGAACTTGTGTTTAAGTCCAAGATGGGTCTCAGCCCTCAGTCCTTCTTGGGAATGAGAAAGTAAGGGGATTACCAAGCCTTTCTCCTCTCCGCTACAGGTACATGTGCTATTGCACCTTTCTCTGGCAGGGTCAAGATTTCTTGGACAAGATACGGATCTGGAATTTTGGCACAGTTGAATCCTGGTGGATGATCTTGAGGCCTTCTCTGAAAAGGAAGGCAGTAACCTTGGGCTACTGTTTCCAGTAGCCAAGCATCTGAAGTAATGCCCCGCCATTTGTTCAGATACTGAGTGATTCTTCCTCCCACGTGGTCTTGTAGGTTAAGGTCTCAGAATGGCTTAGAGGAAGCTGCGGCAGAGGGTAACGCCCTCTGCCGCTGCTGGGGCTGATCTAGTACCCCTTCCTCGTCCACCATGAGGGAATCTTTTTTGTCCCCTTTGTCCAGGTCGGTCCTCTTCCCTGTCCAAATGAAGAATCGAAACTAAAAGGACAACCCCTCCAGGAAGATGAACCTAAGTAGGAGGGTTGTTGAGGTTGACGAATGGAGGCGCTAAGTGATTTAGCCGCGGCCTTAGAGGGCTGCAGCTTCTCCAGACTCTCATCCACCTTGCTGCCAAACAACTTCATGCAGTCAAAGGGCATATTGAGTAGCCCGGCTTGCACATCCGGTGCAAAGCCAGATTTTCTCAGCCACGCAAACCCGCGTAGCACATTGCTAGAAGCCATGGTCCTGCTGATGCGGTCAGCAGTGTCCAGTCCTGACAGAAGACCCTCTCCCATTGCCTCCCTCCTATCCATCCCAATATCCAGGAAGCCATCCATCTCCTCGCCTTCGGAATGTGTTCAGCCGCCATACTAACAGTCCCACAGTGTGTAATTAAACCTTGAAAGGGTGCAGGTAACATTAGCAGATTTCAAGGCGATACTGCCCAATGAAAAGATCTTACGATCCCAGGCGTCCACCCTCTTGTCCCTATCCGGAGGAATAGATGGATAGGCTGACTGCTTGGTCGACATGGCGCCTGAACCACCAAGGTTGCGGGTGTAGGGTGTTGGTTAAGTAATCCGGATCAATACTGGAAGGCCTACATTTTCTGGCAAAATTCTTATTTACAGCGGGTACAGATTCTGGAGTATCCCAGTTTGCCAAACCTTTTCACTGTAGGGCTGCATGAAAAGGTAACACTGGATCCTTCTGAGGGCCTTGGCTCAGTATATCCGTCATATCTTCCTGCTCGTAGGCAGGAGAGTTCCTGTTCAAGCCATGTATTCAATAACTATTCATGAGGCTCCTGTATGCAGAATCCGCATGATCAACTGGACCAGGCTTGCCAAATTCGAGCTCTGGCAAAGTGTCTATGCCACTAGCTGACTGAAGGCAATCATAAAGATCGGTAATTTTGGCCTCCTGATCAAGAAGTTCCTCAGGAACATTTTGTGTGGCATAACGCACACCAAAAGGAGAAGACTGCTCCTCTGAGGCTTGAGCTTCCTCATAAATTGAGGCCATGGACTTTAAGTCTTTCCTGGGTGTAGGATGAAAATCCTTGTCTGGCAAGGGCAGAGGCCTCGAAATGGTCGAAGTGACCGTCGAAGGCATCAACGCAGGCATCGACAATGGCATTGATGCAGCTTTTGATAATGGCGTCGATGGAACCCTCGACAACAGTGTGAACAAACGTTTCGACAGTAGCGCAGATTTACTCGGCGTGGCCTTCGATTTATGTTTTGAAGTGTCCGACTCCGATGGAGTCGACGACTTCGTCGAATGCATCGACGATTTGCTCCTTTTCGGAGGTATTGGAGAGATGAATAAGTTACTTCTTACCTTGTAACGTTCTTTCGACAGGATGTTCCTCCGACGTATTCCTCATCTTAGATATCTCCTTCCAGCTCGGAAAATTTTTCTCTAGAGGGCGCTGCGCGTCGACGTCCTCCGAGTCGATGTCCCTCGACAGCCACCGTATCGACGTCATCCTGCCTATAAAGGCCGCGCGCAGCGTCCGTTGCTCAGTTCCGTTTTGTAGCCTACAATAATACTTTCTGGACTAGACTAATCACCCTGAAGGAGCGTAAGCTGCAACAACACGGGAAGTAGAACTGCGGGGATGGATGGGAGGGTCGATGAGGAATACGTCGGAGGAACATCCCGTCGAAAGAACGTTACAAGGTAAGAAGTAACTTGTTCTTCGAAGGGATTGTGTCTTCCGACGTATTCCTCATCTTAGATAGGCTCCCATCGCAGTATTCTATTATTGGAGGAGGGAGTACTGACTTCACGCTGTCTTCTATTGATGAATAGAATGCAGTACAGCCCTTCCAAACCTAGTCTCTTGACTGGAGGAGGAATCCATATTGTAAAAACGTGTAAAGGTATGGACAGACGATGTAGCGGCCGCGCAGATGTCTTTAACCGGCACGCCTCTTTTGAGGGCCGATGAAGCTGCAATACCTCTGGTCGAATGAGCCCTAAGGTTTTGAGGGGGCTCTTTCGCTGCCAGTTTATAACATTCCAGAATGGCTAGAATGATCCATCTGGAAATGGTCTGCTTAGTTATTGGTAACCCCAGCTTGTGACCTGCGTAACCTACAAACAGCTGGTCTGCCTGTCTTATCCTGGCTAGTCTACTGATGTAAAAACTTAAAGCCCTTCTAGGGTCTAGCCTGTGTAACCTCTCTTCCTCTTTCCCCGGGTGAGGAGGAGGATAGAAAGATGAGAGGGTAATCTTCTGAGTGATATGGAATTCAGAAACCACCTTTGGGAGGAAATTAGGCTTCACTTGCAGGACAACTTTGTCTTTGTGAAATATTGTGTGAGGGGGTTAACAAGAAAGAGCTTGTAATTCGCTCACCCTTCTAGCAGATGTAAGTGCTATTAATAAAACAGTTTTAAGGGTAAGGAATCTTAACGAACAAGAATGGAGTGGTTCGAAAGGTGTGCCCATCAGGAAAGTTAGTACTAAGTTTAAATCCCATAGGGGAAATTGGAATGGTCTTGGGGGATAAACATTGGTTAACCCCTTTAGAAACTGTATTACCAAGGGTAATTTGAAATAGGATGGTTCTTCCGCAGTGCGCTTAAAGATGGATAACGCTGCGAGATAGCCCTTAATGGTGCCAACTTGAAGGCCTGAATTCGCCAAATATAGAAGGAAGGACAAAACCATTGGTGTACCACATGAAAAAGGGTCGATATTCTGTTCTCTACACCAGCCGCAAAATCTGTTCCAACGGCAGCGGTATAAAGACTTTGTTGCTGGCCTCCTTGCCGAAAGCAACACCTCCATAACATCATCAGGGAGGTCCCAATCCTTGTACCTCAACCTTTCAGAAGCCAAGCGTGAAGGTTGAGGGTTTTGATGTCTGGATGGAGAACCTGACCTCCCTTCTGAGAGAGTAGGTTCTCTCTGAGTGGAAGTCGAATTGGAGGGCAGATGAACAAGTCTAGAAGGTCCGGGTACCACGTTCTCCTGGCCCAATCCGGGGCAATTAGGATCATGGTTCTCCGGAATCTTCTCAACCTCCTGATCATTTGAGGAATGACAGGGACCGGTGGGAACGCGTACAGAAGCGGAAACTCCCAGTCCACTATGAACGCGTCTCCCAGAGCTCCTCTCGGGGGAAATTCCCTTGAGCAGAACAGATCGCATTTGCTGTTGAGGCTGGTGGCGAACAGATCCACCTGAGGGGTTCCCCAAAGGGCGAAGATCTCTTGAAGGACTTCCTGAGCTAGTTCCCACTCGTGGGAGACTGTGCTCTGCCTGCTCAGAGCGTCCGCTGTCAAGTTCTTCTCTCCGGCTAGGTGAACTGCCGATAGAGAGATTCCTTCTTGGATTGCCCAAAACCAGAGCTGCATCGCCTCTCTGCACAGGGGTAGTGATCCTACGCCTCCTCTTTTGTTGAGGTAATGCATGGCCACTGTGTTGTCCGTCATTATCAGGACGTCTTTCCCTTGTACAGCTGGCAGGAACGCCTTCAGCGCAAGTCTGATGGCTCTCAGCTCTAACAGGTTGATATGTAGTCTGGACTCCGATGGAGACCAACGACCGCTGATGGTCAAGTCGTTGGCGTGGGCTCCCCACCCCGTGAGTGAGGCATCCGTGACTACTGTTATCTCCGGCCACGGTTGCCAAAAATGTTCTCCTTTCAGAATGTTCTCCTGATAGGCCCACCACTGAAGGTCTTGAGCCACCCTGTCGGGAACCTGAAGAAGATCTGTCATTCTCCCTGAGAATTGTGACCACTGAGTCCTCAGTGCCCACTGGAGGGATCTCATTCTCAGGCGAGCCTCTGGCACTAGGAAAATGCAGGATGCCATGAGGCCTAGCAACCTCAAAAAGTCGAAGGCTGGGAGACGTTGGGCATTTTGAAACTTGGTAACCATCTGTAGAATATCTTGAGCCCTCACCTCTGGTGGCGAGGCTTTTCCCAGGGAAGTGTCCAGGATCGCTCCTATGAACTGGAGTCTCTGCGATGGTATCATTTGTGACTTCTTTAAATTGAGGGAGAAGCCCAGTCTGTGAAGGGAGTGGCACACGTGATTTAGTTGGATCTGAGCTTGTTCCGAAGAGACAGCCCTGATCAACCAATCGTCCAGGTAGGGGTAGACATGAATCCCTTCCCTCCTTAGACTTGCCGCCACTACCGACATTAACTTGGTGAAGACCCTCGGGCGGAGGTCAGCCCAAATGGCAGCACTCAAAATTGATAGTGAGAGTTGCCAATTGCGACCCTCAGGTATTTCCTGTGTTTGAGATGGATAGGCACATGGAAATAAGCGTCCTGAAGGTCTAGAGTTACCAACCAGTCCTGGAACTGAAGGGCCTGGAGGATCTGAGAAAGAGTGACCATCTTGAATTTGCCTTTTCTGAGGAATTTGTTCAATTCTCGCAAGTTCAAGATGGGTCTCAGTCCTCCGTCTTTCTTTGGAATGAGAAAGTAAGGGGAGTACCAGCCCTTGTTCCTCTCCGCTACAGGTACCGGTTCTATGGCACCTTTCTCTAACAGGTCCAAAATTTCCTGCAAGAGGAGCGGATCTGGAGCTTTCTGAGAGCTGATCCCTGGTGGATGACTCTGAGGTATGCGTAGGAGAGGCAGGCAGTAACCTTGGGCAACTGTTTCCAATGCCCAAGCATCTGACGTGATAGCCTGCCATTCCGCCAGATGTTGAGTCAACCTGCCTTCTACAGGTGTCCTGTGAGGGAAGTCCTCAGAGTGGTTTTGGGGCGGCTGATGCAGATGCCGATGGTAAAGAGGCACCTGCTGTTGCTGCGGCCTTTAAATATCTACCCCGTCCACCTCGGGTAGTTCTTCTTTGTCCCCTTTGAGCCGGTCGTCCTCTACCTCTTCCGAATGCGGAGTAGAAGCGAAAGGACTTGCCTCTCGCAGAGGTTCCTGTGGGACGAAAAGGTGTCTGACGGATTGCAGCGCCTAGGGATTTTGCTGCTGCTTTTGAAGTTTGCAGTTTTTCTAAACTGTAATCCGCCTTTTTCCCAAACAAAGAAGAGCCATCGAATGGCATGTTCAAGAGCCTGGCTTGCACATCTGGGGCAAAACCAGACTTTCTCAACCAAGCAAATCTCCTGGTTGTTGTACTTGCCGCCATTGCTCTGCTGATACTGTCAGCCGAATCAATGCCCATCTGGAGGGATTCGCACATAGCGTCTTTACCGTCCTGTATGATATTCAGGAACGCCTCCCTTTCTTCTCCCTCCGGGATGCAGTCAGCCGCTGTAGAAGCACACTCCCAAAGTGTATGGCTGAATCTAGCAAGGGTGCAAGTAGCATTCACAGATTTTAACGCCATGCTACATGCCGAAAAAACTTTCTTTGCCATAGCATCATATTTTTTATCGTCCCTGTCCTGTGGGACGGTAGGATAAGCCGAAGATGCTGCCTGTACCACCAGACTTTCTGGGGATGGGTGTTTTGACAAAAACTCCGGGTCTGTAGAGGATACCCTGTATTTTGTAGAAAGTCTTTTATTTACTGCCGGGACGACATCTGGGGTTTCCCAGTTTGTCATAATCTTCCTCTGAAGAGCTTTATGGAAAGGCACCACAGGATCCTCCTGTGGGCCTTTATCAAGAATATCCGTGAGGTCATCTTGTTGGAAAGATTGTGAAGGTGCAGACCACCCCATAAACTCTGTGATCCTGGCCATTAAGGCTCTATAGGGGGTTTCAGCATGCTCCCCCGGGTTTGGCCTAGCAAACTCCACCTCAGGGGAAGTGTCTAACCCACTTGCCTCATGTAAGGAATCATGAAGATCCTTTAACCTGCGTTCTTCAGAGGAAAATTCCTCTCTAATTGGGGTTACAGGTTCCTGCAACTCAAATGTGTCTTCCTGTTCAGACAATTCACCCTCTTCCAAAATTGAGGACATAGTTCTCAATTGTTCTGAACTCATAAAGGGAGTAAATCCCATTTCCAAGGCAGAGGGTACCGAACTTGTCATTATCGGCCTCGAAAACGTCGATGTCGTCGACGCCGAAGGCTTCGAGCGTGGCGTCGAAAACAAAGGCGGAGGCCTCGATGACCTTGACAGAATTGGGATTCTACTCGACAATCTCGAAGCCATCATCATCGAGGACCTGGGGATAGTCACTGGGTGTGTCGTGACCGTGACTTTTCTTGGCGTCGACGCCGGTGTCGAAGCTGGCGTCGAGTCGACAGACCAGTGTGTCGAAGGTCCCTTCGACAACGGCGTCGAAGACACCGACCTCGGCGTCGACAGAACCCTCGTCGACGGCATTGACGGAACCTTCGAGGAAGGTTGAGGTCATAGTCCTACTCGAGGGTTCGAGACGCGCTCGAGAGGTTTCCTTCGCCGGGTACTGCGACTCGCTGCGTTTTTGACCTTCGGGTCTTTCGACCAGAGCATCGCTCTCGGCAGTCTTCGAGGGGGTCGAGGCCGCTTTCTCGAAGACGCTCATCATATTTTTGCGGAATTCCTCCCATTTAGCCCGGGACTATGTTTCGTGGGGCAAGGGATTCTTTTTGGCGAAACAGAGGAAGAGGAAGACGGAGAAGGGGATCTTCGACGTCTCCTCTTCGAGTGCTTCGATCTCGAGGAGTGATGGGACCCACTCCGAGACCTGGAGCGCGAATGGTGACGAGGAGACGAGTGTCTCGACTTCGTCGACGAAGAAGAAGCTTTAAAAGTCTTACCTTTCTCCAGCTTCCCCCTACGCTCCTTCAAGGCCTTAGCTGTCATGGACATACAGTCCTCGCACTCCGAACAATGGTGTTCAGCTCCCAAACACCACAGACAAACTCTGTGAGGGTCAGTCAGCGACATCTTTTTTCCACAATCTTGGCATTTTTTTTAGCCGGATCGAGGAGTTGTCGGTTCCGACGAGGAAGCCATCGAGTACGGATCGAATAACTCGAGGAAAATAGGATTAATCTGACAAGAACTGAGCAACGGTATTCCGAGGCAGTGAGTAAGCGCGGAAAAACGGAACTGAGCAACAGGCGATACGGCGGCTGTCGAGGGACATCGACTCAGAGGACGTCGACGCGCAGCGCCCTCTAGAGAAAAATTTTCCGAGGCCAGCAGAGCTGGAAGGAGATATCTAAGATGAGGAATACGTCGGAGGACACAATCCCTTCGAAATTTTGTTCTCAAGACGATACCCTCTAAGATTTTTCATGAAATCGAGAGCGACTTGCCAGTATGGTAGTCGGCCTTGCCATAGTAGTCTTAGACCTCCCAGAGTCATCCAAAGGAGCGACCAGGGCATGGCTTCTGCGTGAATCCTTTGAAGGGGGGCAGGGGGAGGTGCCGAAACTGCATGCTTGAAGATTCGCAGCATTGTTTTCTTGAGATCATCCCATTTTATGGGAGAATCAGCCTTGGTTGGGCACCTGATGACCTTGGTAGAGGAATCAGAGGAAGATGGAGACCTAGGTCGTCTATTTCTTCTGTCCATTTCTTGCCTTCTTCGACAAAGAAGACTGTCTCGACCGACTCCTCGATCAAGACGTTTTACGTTGGGACGGATCTTTGGACTCACCAGACTTCTTATCCCTCTTCGAAGAGGACTTCGAAGCCGCCCACCTCACTACCAGTTTACCTCGGCTCTTCCGGAGAGCATTGTCCGTCATGGCCCGACAGGACACGCAGTCATCGATTCGATGTTCGGAACCCATTCACCCGCGGCAGACATGGTGAGTGTCTGTTATCGACATTTTCGCCCTGCATTCCTGGCATTTTTTTAAGCCAGACTTCGGGGTAGAAGGGTTAGAAGACATTCACTTTTGAAAACGAAAGCGCGACATTCACTCGAAGCAAAGCTTTTGGAAAAACGGAACTGAAGCCAACGGGCGTGTCTTGAGCTATTTATACTACGGATGACGTTGACGCTCGACGGCAGCCCTCGGGACATCGACATTGAGCACAGCACCCTCTTGAGTGGAAATTATCTTTCCGAAGCAGCAAAGCAGATGATACCGATATCAAAGATGAGGAATACTTGGGAGGACACAATCCATTCGAAATAATTGGTTCACAGAAGACGGGCCATGACAAAAGCTAATTACATGCCAGTCTTTTTGCAAAGGGAAAGTTCAGTTAATTTAATTTGAAGGTACATTTCTGAAAGGAATCTCAACCCAAACTCCCACCAACAGCAGCTCTACCCTCAATACTTTCCGACCGATGTCCTAGTAAAGGTGCAGCAGAAGGTATCAGGATTCCTTGGTAGTTTCCTAGATTTCCAAAAACATATACTCTCAGAAAACACTCACTGAAGAGATTCATGTAGACATTCACTTTTAGTTTCACCATTTACCTACTTTAGTGAAGATGTTAGTAGAATGATGTTTGGGTTATGTCTTGGAGGTTATGTTTTGGATGGAATTGGGAATATGTTAATTTTCCTTAATGATAACCTGCAAGAAGCATTTGTCTCCCCAAAGCAAGATGGAGTTTCCAGTCAGCAACAGTGATTGGAGGAGAAGAGTGGTGAGGTAGTTTGGAATTCTTACAAGAATTCTAAACTGCCTTTCATTCAAGTTTCCCTAGAGTTAGGTGACAGTTTCTAAAGCTCAATGAATAGTTATTTAAGTAATTCAATAATCTTTGAACGAGAATCTAATAGAAAAGACACTCAGAAGATACCAGTGACACTTGGGTTATAGTGTGAAGCAGAAGGAGGATTACAGATGAAGCAAGCTAAGTTGCTAAGTTTCTTTAAACTCCTTTAACTGAACTTTAAAAAAAAAAAAACTAGTTCTAAGAAGTTGTAATTTAGTTTGGACTTTTAGAAAGAAGGTTGTTAGGAAAAGACTAAGTGTAAGATAATTTATTGAAAATACTGTGTGAATCGTTTTAAAGCTGCAAGTTTATGCAAGCATATTTGGAACTGAAAACGTAACGTTGGGTGCGCATGTTAATTGCACGTGTTAATGCTGTAACAATAGCGCGAGTTAACTATTAACATGCGCGCAAGTATATTAACCATTGTGTGGCGGCGGTCGCTTGCTCGTGCTAAACTCCTATCATTTAAAACTACTCGAGCAATAGTATTCGGTATTCGCGTTAACATTATATCTTTTTCTTTTCAGCTTGCGCTTCTGTGTTTGGATACGGCTCGGGCTACATTAGAGAAAAGAACCGTCAAGTCATCTACGTGCCGCGCGAAAGTCATGAATCTTCCGAGAAGGAGATTTGAATCGGAGTTCAATTAACTGCGTAATAGTGCCGGCGACTGTCAGTAATAATTTAAATTTCAACTTGTGCAGAAGAAATCAAGGGCAATCCAGTCTGCGGATCAATCGTCCTTAGTGAGTCAATTATATTCAAGGAAGTATTTAGCAGAAAGTTCTTCAACCATTTACATCAGCAGTTAAAGGAAAGCTGGTCAGTAGAACAAGTTACTTACCAACTGTAACGTTCTTTCGATTGGATGTTCCTCCCATGTATTACTCATTTAATGATATTCGTATACCAGCTCTGCTGCTTTGGAATTTCCTTTTCACCCGAGGGCGCTGTGTTCGAAGCTGCAGAGTCAAAGTCCCTCGAGAGCCGCTGTCGAGCGTCAACGTCCTCCGCTGTATAAAGGGCTCGAGCAGCACCCGTTGCCTCAGTTATGTTTTTACGGTGTTCATGGTCGCATCAGCTGATCAGGTTTAAAGTCCTCAGGCTCTTAAGGAAGTTAGAGTGCAATTGGCGTAAATGGTACGGAGGGGTAGGATCGATGAGGAATACGTGGGAGGAACATCCAATCGAAAGAACGTTACAGTTGGTAAGTAACTTGTTGTTCGAATGGATTGTGTCCTCCCACGTATTCCTCATTTTATGATAGACTCCCATAGCAGTGGTAATTTTGGAGGTGGGAGTACTAGAAATTTTAATTATGGACTGAATGAAGGACAGCTTTTGCAAATAGTCCCCCTTGATATGAAGTAGAGTCCAAGCAGTAATGCTTTACAAAGGTGTGCATTGACGACCAGGTGGCCGCAGCACAAATATCCTGCACCGGGACACCCCTCTGAAGAGCCGTGGAAGTTGCCATGCCTTTGGTTGAATGAGCCCTTAATCTATCTGGAGGCTCTTTCCCAGCTAATTTATAGCATTCAGAGATTGCTAGAATTATCCATCTGGATAGAGTTTGTTTAGACACTGCAAGGCCCAATTTGTGCCCAGTATACCCATCAAATAGTTGGTCACATTGTCGAAGATTTGCCAATCTGGAAATGTAGAAACAGAGCCTTTTCTAGGTCCAGTCTATGCAACCTTTCCTCTTCCTTACTCGCATGAGGCGGAGGATAAAAGGAAGGTAAGAATTTTTTGTGACAGATGAAAATCAGAAACTATTTTAGGCAAGAAGAACAAGTTACTTCTTACCTGGTAACGTTCTTTCGACGGGATGTTCCTCCGACGTATTGCTTATCTTTGATAATACGTTTCCAGCTTGCTGGCCTCGGAAATTTTTTCTGTAGCGGGCACTACGCGTCGACGTCTGCCGAGTCGATGTCCCTCGACGGCCACCGTATCAGCGCCGACGTCACCATGCCCATAAATAGCCACGCGCTGCGTCCGTTGCTCAGTTCCGTTTTGTAGCATAAGAAAAGTCATGCCTGAATTGGTTATTGACCTTGAAGGAGCGTAAGCTGCAACCACAAGGGAAGTATCACTGCGGGGATGGTTGGGAGGGGCGATAAGGAATACGTCGGAGGAACATCCCGTCGAAAGAACGTTACCAGATAAGAAGTAACTTGTTCTTCAAAGGGATTGTGTCCTCCGAAATATTCCTCATCTTTGATAGACTCCCATAGCAGTGGCGTGTAATTGGAGGTGGGAGTGAGAATGTTTTGTATCCCTTTAGGGATGGACCGAATGCAATACGACCTTGCCAAATCTGGTCTCTTGAGCAGTGGAGGAATCCAGATTGTAAAATTTTGTGAATGTATGTGCGGACGACCATGTGGCAGCCGCACATATGTCCCGGACCGGTACCCCTCTTTGGAGAGCCGAAGAGGCTGCGATACCCCTGGTGGAATGAGCCCTAAGATTTTGGGGTGGCTCTATCCCTGCCAGTCTAACATTCCAGTATGGCCAAAATAATCCACCTGGAGATGGTTTGTTTTGTTATGGGTAGTCCCAACTTGTGACCTGAGTATCCTACAAACAGTTGATCTGCTTGCCTGATCCTAGCCATTCTGCTGATGTAAAAGCTGAGAGCTCGCCTTGGGTCCAGCCTATGTAGCCTTTCCTCCTCTTTCCCCTGATGGGGAGGAGGGTAGAACGAAGGTAAGGTAATTTTCTGAGTAATATGAAATTCAGAAACCACCTTTGGGAGGAAATTAGGCTTCACCTGTAGGACAACTTTGTCCTTGTGGAAGATTGTATGTGGGGGTTTACAGGAGAGAGCTTGTAGCTCGCTCACCCTCCTAGCAGATGTTAGTGCTACCAATAGGACAGTTTTAAGCGTGAGAAATCTCAGCGCGCAAGAGTGAAGTGGTTCGAATGGAGTGCCCATTAGGAAGTTTAAGACTAAATTAAAGTCCCATAAGGGAACTTGGAATGGTTTTGGAGGGTAAACATTAGTCTGTCCCTTGAGAAATTGTACCACTAGAGGAAGTTTGAAATACGATGGTTCCTCCGCAGTGCGCTTGAAGATAGAAAGCGCTGCGAGATAGCCTTTTACAGTGCCAACTTGAAAGCCTGAGTTTGCCAAGTAGAGTAGAAACGATAACACCGTTGGTGTACGACATGAAAAAGTCGATATTCTCTTCCCTACACCAGCTGCCAAATGTGTTCCAACGGCAGCGGTATAAAGACTTTGTGGCTGGCCTTCTGGCCGAAAGCAACACCTCCATGACGTCATCAGGGAGATCCCAATCCTTGTATTTCACTCTTTCAGAAGCCAAGCGTGAAGGTTGAGGGTTCTGGTGTCTGGATGGAGAACCTGACCTCCCTTCTGCGAGAGAAGATTCTCTTTGAGTGGAAGACGGATTGGAGGACAGATGGACATATCTAGAAGGTCCGGGTACCACGTTCTCCTGGCCCAATCCGGGGCAATTAGGATCATGGTCTTCCAGAATCTTCTCAAACTCCTGATCATTTGAGGAAGAACAGGGACTGGTGGAAACGCGTAAAGGAGTGGAAACTCCTAGTCTACTACGAACGCGTCTCCTAGAGCTCCTCTCGGGGGAAATTCCCTTGAACAGAACAGATCGCACTTCCTGTTGGTGCTTGTGGCGAACAGATCCACCTGAGGGGTTCCCCAAAGGGCGAAGATCTCTTGAAGGACTTCCTGAGCTAGCTCCCACTCGTGGGAGACTGCTCTGCCTGCTTAGAGCGTCTGCTGTCAAGTTCTTCTCTCTGGCTAGGTGGACTGCCAATAGAGAGATTCCTTCTTGGATTGCCCAAAACCAGAGCTGCATCGCCTCTCTGCACAGTGGCAGTGATCCTACGGCCTCCTCTTTTGTTGAGGTAGTGCATGGCCACCGTGTTGTCCGTCATCATCAGGACATTTCTCCCCTGTACTGATGGTAGGAAAGCTTTCAGCGCTAGTCCGATCGCTCTCAGCTCTAATAGGTTGATGTGTAGTCTGGACTCCGATGAAGACCAACGACCGCTGATGGTCAAGTCATTGGCATGGGCTCCCCACCCCCTGAGTGAGGCGTCTGTGACTACTGTTATTTCCGGCCATGGTTGCCAAAACAGTTCTCCTTTCAAGATGTTCTCTGGATAGGCCCACCATTGAAGGTCGCGGGCTACCTTGTCCGGAATCCGGAGGGGATATGTCATTCTCCCTGAGAATTGCGACCACTGACTTCTCAGTACCCACTGAAGAGATCTCATTCTCAGACGAGCCTCTGGCACAAGGAAGATGCAGGATGCCATGAGGCCTAGCAACCTCAAAAAGTCGAAGGCTGGGAGACGTTGGGCATTTTGAAACTTGGTGACCATCTGTAGAATATCTTGAGCCCTCACCTCTGGTGGCGAGGCTTTTCCCAGGGAAGTGTCCAGGACCGCTCCAATGAACTGGAGTCTCTGTGATGATATCATCTGTGACTTATTTAAATTGAGGGAGAAGCCAAGTCTGTGAAGGAAGTGGCAGACATAATCTAGCTGGGCTTGGGCCTGTTCCGAAGATACAGCCCTGATCAGCCAATCGTCCAGGTAGGGGTAGACGTGGATCCCTTCCCTCCTTAGATTGGCACATGGAAATAAGCATCCTGAAGGTCCAGCGATACCAGCCAGTCCTGGAGCTGGAGGGCCTGAAGGATCTGAGAGAGAGTTACCATCTTCAACATGTCCTTCTTGAGGAACTTGTTCAATTCTCGTAAGTCCAGGATGGGTCTCAATCCTCCGTCCTTTGGTATGAGAAAGTAGGGGGAGTACCAGCCCTTGTTCCTTTCCGCTACAGGTACCGGTTCTATGGCACCTTTCTCTAGCAGGTCTATAATTTCCTGCAAGAGGAGCGGATATGGAACTTTTGGAGAGCTGTTCCCCAGTGGATGACTCTGAGGAATGTGTAGAAAGGGTAGGCAGTAACCTTGGGCAACTGTCTCCAATGCCCAAGCATCTGACGTTATAGCCGGCCATTCCGTCAGATGGTGAGTTAACCTGCCTCCTACAGGTGTATTGTGTGGGAAGGCCTCAGAATGGTTTGGGGGCGGCTGATGCAGATGCCGAGGGTAAAGAGGCTCCTGCTGCTGCTGCGGTCTTAGTACTTTTGACCCGTCCACCTCGGGTGGATCTCCTTTGGCCTCTTTGAGCCTCTTTGAGCCGGCTGTCCTCTGCCTTTCCCAAATGCGGAATAATAGCGAAAGGACTTTCCTCTCCCAGAGGTTCCTGAGGGGCGAAAAGGAGTTTGGCGGATAGCAGCTCCTAAAGATTTTGCTGCTGTCTTGTCATCTCTATCCTGTGGGACAGTAGGGTAAGCGGTCCTACTGCTAGATGAAGTTGCCGCTTGAACCACCAGGCTCTCTGGGGTCGGGTATTTTGATAAGTATTCAGGGTCAGCAGCCGCTACCCTAAACTTGGTTGATTATCTTTTATTGACCGCAGGGATAACTTCAGGAGTTTCCCAATTAGATGCAATTTTCCTTTGTAAGGCTGCATGGAAGGGGACCACCGGGTCCTCCTGTGGGCCTTTGTCTAATACATGTTAGGTCATCCTGTTGAAAAACAGGTGAAGGCGCAGACCAACCCATAAATTCAATAATTCTTGCCATCAGGGTTCTATAGGGTGTTTCGGCATGTTCCCCTGGGTCTGGCTTAACAAATTCCACTTCTGGGGAAGTGTCAAGCCCACTTGCCTCATGTAGTGGCTCCTGTAGGTCCTTCCGCCTTCTTTCCTCAGAGGTGAAATCCTCTGAAATAGGCAGTGTGGTCCTCTGTAACCCGAAAGTTTCCTGGTCAGAATCTTCCTCCTCTTCATAAATTGAAGGTAGTCCAGGGTACTCTGACCTTTGAAATGGTGTAAAACCCATCTCTAAGGCAGAAGGAGCCAAACACGTCGTTATTGGGCGAGAAAACGTTGATGTCGTTGACGCCGATGTAACAGGCTTTGAAGGCGCCGAGAACGGCGTCGAAAAAACTGGAAGGGGTCTCGAAGAACTCTAGAGGATCGGGATCCTACTCGAGGGCATCGACAACGGTCTCGGCGTCGTGCCGGAGGCCCTTGGAATCACTGTTGGCTGTGGAGTGGCCTTGGTCCTCTCTTTCATCGGCGTCGAATCGATCGACTGATGCGTCGAGGAACCCTTCGACAACGGCGTCGATGGCACCGATCCGTGCGTCGAAGGAATCTTCGACGACGGCGTCGAAGACGGTGCCTTCTTACCGATGGCTCATGGCGCTCTCGGGTGGAATGTTTCGCCGGGTGCTGCGACTCGCAGCGGTTTGATTTTTTGGGTTTTTCACCTGGGGTATCACCCTCAGCTGTCTTCGAGGGGGTCGAGGCCGCGTTCTCGAAGACGCTTAACATTTTCTTTCTGAATTCCTCCCACTCAGCTTGAGAACCGTGTTTAGTGGGACAGGAGACCCTTTCTGGGGACACAGAAGACGACGAGGAAGGCGACCTTCGATGTCTCTTTTTTGAGTGTCTTCATCTCGACGAATGGTGGGAGCTACTTCGAGATCTAGAATGGGAATGTTTTCGACGGCGAGGAGACGAATGCCTTGACTCAGCCGACGAAACGTTCGAGGAGGTTTTGACAGACTTACCTCTCTCGAGCTTCCCCTTGCGCTCCTTCAAGGCTTTCGCCGTCATGGACATGCAGTCCTCACACTCCGAGCAATGGTGCTCGGATCCCAAGCACCACAAGCAGATCCTGTGTGGATCCGTTATTGACATTTTTTTACCGGAGTCTCGACATTTCTTGAAGCCGGATCGCGGCGTCGTCGGTTCCGATGAAGAAGCCATCGAGAACGATAAGGTATATTCGAGTAGATATATTTAGTTATCCTGACTGAACTGAGCAACGACGTTCCGAGGCCCCACGCGCAAAAAACGGACCTGAGCAACGGACGCAGCGCGTGGCTATTTATGGGCATGGTGACGTCAGCGCCGATACGGTGGCCGTCGAGGGACATCGACTCGGCGGACGTCGACGCGGAGAGCCCTCTACAGAAAAAATGTACGAGGCCAGCAAGCTGGAAACGTATTATCAAAGATGAGGAATACGCCGGAGGACACAATCCCTTCGAAAGATGGTTTGACTTTTAGAATAACCTTGTTCCTATGGAAAATGGTGTGAGGAGGCTTACAAGAGAGTGCCTGCAACTCACTTACCCTGCGGGGTGATGTCATAGCCACCAACAGAATTGTCTTCAGAGTAAGAAGTCTTAATGGGCAAGAATGTAAAGGTTCGAAAGGGGCACTCATAAGACATTTTAAGACTAAATCAAATCCCAGATGGGCACCTGAAAAGGTGTCTGAGGGTACAAGAGCCCTTTCAAGAATTGAATGACTAAGGGCATTTTAAAATAGGACACCTCTTCCGAGGAGCGCTTAAAGATAGACAGCGCTGCCAAATATCCTTTTATAATACCAACTTGGAGCCCCAAAGAGCATTACAAAGAAATGGATCCACATTCTTATCCCTGCACCAGTTACTGAACTTGTTCCAACGACACTTTTACAGGGATTTTGTTGCTGGCCTTCTGGCCGAAAGCAAAATCTCCATTACATAATCCGGGAGGTCCCAATCCTTATATCTTAGCCTCTCAGAAACCATGTGTGAAGGCTGAGTGTTCGGACCTCTGGATGGAGAACCCGACCTTCCTCTTGCAAGAGAAGATCCTCTCTTTGTGGAAGACGTATTGGAGGGCAGATGGACATGTCCAGAAGGTCCGGGTACCAGGTCCTCCTGGCCCAATCCGGGGCAATTAGGATCATGGTTTTCCTTAACTTTCTCAACCTCCCCATTACTTGAGGAATCACGGGGACAGGAGGAAACGGGTAAAGTAGTGTCAAAACCCAGTCCACTACGAACGCGTCCCCTAGAGTTCCTCTTGGGGGAAATTCCCTTGAGCAGTACAGTTTGCACTTCCAGTTGGCACTGGTCGCGAACAGATCCAATTGAGGGGTTCCCCAAAGGGCAAAGATCTCTTGAAGGACTTCCTGAGTTAGTTCCCATTCGTGGTAGACTGCTCTGCCTGCTCACAGCGTCCGCTGCCGTGTTCAGCTCTCCGGCTAGGTGAACTGCCGATCGAGATATTCCTTCTTGCATTGCCCAGAACCAGAGCTGCATTGCTTCTGTGCACAGTGGAAGTGATCCTACGCCTCTTTTGTTGCGGTAGTACATGGCCACAGTGTTGTCCGTCATTGTCAGGACATTCTTTCCCTGTACAGAGGGCAGAAAAGCCTTCAGCGCTAGACTGATTAACCTCAGCTCCAAAAGGTTAATGTGTAGTTTGGACTCCGATGGAGACCAACAATCGCTGATTGTCAGATCGTTGGTGTGGGCTCCCCATCCCATGAGTGAGGCCTCCGTCACTACCATTATCTCCGGCCATGGTTGCCAAAAAGGTTCCCCTTTAGGATATTCTCCTTGCAAGCCTACCATAGGAGATCTTGAGTCACTTTGGTCGAGACCTGTAGAAGATCTGACATCTCCCCCGAAAACTGGGACCATTGAATTGATATCATCCTCAATCTGGCCTGTGGCACCAAAAAAATGCAAGATGTCATGAGGCCAAGCAACCTTAGAAAGTCGAATGCCGGTAGATGTTGGGCATTTTGAAACTTCATTACCATCTGCAGAATGTGGTGATCTCTCTCCTCGGGAGGCAAGGCTTTCCCTGAGGAAGTGTCCAGGATTGCTCCGATGAATTGGGAGTTTTTGGCTTGGAATAATTTGTGACTTCTTGTAATTGAGGGAGAAGCCCAGACTGTGTAAGTGGCAGGTCAAGGTCAGATGTTCCTGGGCTCGTTCGGGTGAACTCGCCCCGATTAGCCAATCATCCAGATAAGGGTAAACGTGAATCCCCCCTTCTTCTGATACTAGCTGCCACCACCGCCATCAGTTTGGTGAAAACCCTCTGGGCGGAGGTCAGCCCAAATGGTAAATCCCAAAACTGATCACGAGAACCACCAATTCCGAACCTCAGGTACTTTGTGCTTCAGATGGATTGGCAAATGAAAGTCAGCATCCTGAAGATCCAATGAAACCAGCCAGTCCTGAAACTGAAGAGCCTGAAGGATCTGAGAAAGTGTTACCATCATGAACTTGTCCTTCCTGAGGAACTTGTTCAAGCTTCTCAAGTCCAAGATGGGTCTTCCGTCCTTCTTGGGGATGAGAAAATAGGGGGAGTACCAACCCTTGTTCCTCTCCGCTACAGGTACATGTTCTATTGCACCTTTCCCTAGCAGGGTGAAAATCTCCTGCACAAGGAGCGGGTCTGGAATTTTTACAGAGTTCGCTCCCGGTGGATGATCTTGAGGTCTTTGATGAAAAGGAAGACAGTAACCATGGGTCACTATCTATAGTGCCCAGGTATCTGACGTAATGCCCCGCCATTTGTCCAGATACTGAGTGATTCTGCCTCCCACCAGTGTTTTGCGGGTGAAGAACTCAAGTGGCTTTGCAGCGGCTGAGGAGGTATTAGCCGCTTCTGTGGCTGTTCTAGCACCTCTCCCTTTTCCACCACGAAAGGGTTTTCGCTGTTGGCCACTCTGACTGGCCTGCCCTCTCCCTTTTCCAAAAGAGAAATAGAAGCGAAAAGGGTGACTCTTCCGGGAAGATGAGCCTGCTTAAGATTGTTGTTGAGGTTGCCTTATAGCGGTACTAAGTGATTTTGCTGCCGCTTTTGAGGTCTGCAACTTCTCCAAGCTTTCGCCCCGCCTTACTGCCAAACAACCTCAAGCCGTCAAAGGGCATATTAAGTAATCTGGATTGCATATCAGGTGCAAAGCCAGATTTCCTTAGCCATGCAAATCTGCGCAGGACCATGCTAGATGCCATGGACCGGCTTACACTATCCGCAGTGTCCAGTCCTGACTGAAGGCATTCCTCCATAACCTCTTTACCATCTTTTACTATAGCTAGGAAACCACCCGTTCCTCACCTTCCGGGATGCGTTCAGCCGCTGATGACATGCAGTCCCACAGGGTATATGTAAATCTTGCTAAAGTGCAAGTGACATTAGTCGATTTAAGGCCATGCTGCCCAAAGAAAAAAAACGTTCCGGGCCCAAGCATCAATTTTATCATCATTGTCTGGTGGTATAGACGGATTGCCTAGTGGCGGTTTCAGCTTGAACCACTAGACTCTCAGGGGAGAGATGTTTAGATAAATACCCTGGGTCTGATAAAGATGGTGTATATTTTGGTACAAGTTTCTTATTCACTGCTGAAATTGAATCAGGAGTATTCCAATTAACCATCACTCTTTCTTGCAGTGCTTTATGGAATGGCAGAACAGGATCTTTTAAAGGACCTTTAATCAGGATGTCAGTCATGTCACCCTGGTCGAAATCTGGGGAAGCTGCCTTCCGACCCATAAAATCAATGACCCTTCCCATAAGGTTCCAATAACTAGGATCAGCAGGATCTGTAGGGTCTGGTCTTTCAAAATCCACTTCAGGTGAAGTGTCTAAGCCACTGGCATTTTGGAGGCAGTCAAAGATCTGTTGATTTAGAATTTGAGTCTACTAGTTCTTCAGGGACCTCTCTGGTTCCAAAACTAACTCCAGCTAAATTGACATCCTCTTTAGAGGAGTGTTCTTCATATATGGATAACATGGACCTGAACAATTCCTGTCTAGGTTGAGGGTGGAAGGTCTTTTCAGGCAAAGAAGGTGGAATTCACCTAGGTATGGATAATGGAAGTCCTCGATAAAGGCATCGAAAGAGAAGACGGTGGCTTCGACGGTGTAGAAGGAGGCTTTGATGCTGTCGAAGGCTTCGATACAGCCAAAGGTGTCAACATCATTTTAGTCAACGGCTTTGACGCTATGGTCGTCGACTGTGTCGAGTTTAGGCTTCAACGTCAATGTTGATTCCGCTAACCCCGATTTATGCCCCAGAGGCTTTGACTTAGTACAAGGCGTCTGGGACCTTGCCCTTGAAGACACTCTCGACTCCTTTTCAACTCTTGCGTGTTTATATCTTGATTTTCCTCTGTCACTTTTAGAGTAGGTAGAGGCATGATCACCACGCGGCAACTTCGAGGGGGGTCTGGGCCGTTTTCTCGAATATTTTAAGCATTGAAGCCCTGAAGGCCTCCCATTTTTCTGGGGAATCGTGCTTTGATGGATAAGTTACTCTCCTCTCCGAGGATGAAGACCACCTGTGATGTTGCTTTTTTGTCGAAGACAAGGAAGATTTCCTCGTACGACTCTTCGATCTCGACCTCCTCGACTCATGATGATATTTTAGACTGGATTCATCCGAATCCTTTTGTCTTTTAGAAGACTTACATTTTTCCTCCCCCATCGCCAACTTACCTCTACGTTCCCTAAGAGTATATTGGACATGGCCTGACAGGAACCGCACTTGTCAACCTGATGGTCTGGGCTGGGGCACCAAAGGCAATTCTGATGGGGGTCGGTTATCGAAATTTTCCTACCACACTTCTGCCATTTTTTTTTAACCCTGTCTTGAGTGCGGTGGGAGTAAAAATCTGATTCGCCATTCGTAACACAAAGCAGTTGCGTTGGAAAACTGAACTGAGGTAACGGCGCTGCTCGAGACCTTTATACAGCGGATGACGTTGACGCTCGACGGCAGCTCTCGAGGGACTTCGACTCCACGGCCTCGAACACAGAGCCCTCTGGTGAAAACATTTTTCCGAAGCAGCAGGGCTGGGATACGAATATCATAAAATGAGGAATACGTGGGAGGACACAATCCATTTGAAATATAGTTTCAAGAAGTAATGTACAAAAAAGAAAAGACTAAATAAAGAAGTAGAATAAGTCAAAGAATTCAGACACTTGATGGATATATGGAAATTCTCAAACAAGTGAGAGTGAGAAACAATTAACAATTGAAGTAAGAGTTCAAGTTTGCAGTCAAGGTTCAGAGACAGACAGTGACTAAAGAACAAAGGAGTAATTTAATATTCATCTGCAATCAATATAAAGAGCCTATCAGCAAACAAGCATAGGCAGCAGGTATAAGGGAAGGGGTGCAAAATAGTAACATTTTAGAGTCAGGTTGAACAGATAGTAACTGTAATCTATATATATTGTTGTCTGATATCACAGACACTGAGGAGGCCAGCATCTATCCTGTACCAGAGGGCATCAGTGAGCCAGTGAAGATCTGCATTTTTTTTTATTTTCTCCATTCCCCTTGGGTTTGCCAGCTTCGTAGTTATATCTGCTGAGAGACTGTTAGGCAGGCAGATTTAGGAGGTCTGGTGGGCCAGCATCACTCCTGCAGGAAGATTCAAGACTTGGTATTGCAAAGCAGGCCTTGTCCAGTCTCTCTAACGGAACAAAAGATTCTAACTGTATGCAGCCATCCTCCACCCCTGCCCTGTACAATGCCTGATTGAACTGTCAGTCCCCTCCCTACTAAACAAAGCTAAAATTACCCACATACTGAAATACTAAAGAATGATGGCAATATCCCATTTGAAACAAATATATTAGAGAAAGTACCCGCTCATTAAACTACCCCTACCTAAAGTCCTCCAAGATCACCAATCCGTTTTAGGGCACACAGACAAATAGCAATCTCCTTGTTTAATATCTGGGGAAATCTCCTCTAGCCCTTAGATGGAAAGCACCTGAACACACATAGCTGTAAGATAGCTCAGCAGGTTGAGCGCTCGCTGCAATCTGTGTGTGATCTGCAGGTCCGATCCCGGCAAAGACAATTCAGCCTTTCATCCTTCAGGGATCAGTAACTAGTACCACTTCAGGGGTGAGCAAAATTGTATGTATATAGGTTCTATGTAAAGCACTTAGGCGGGGGATTTCCCAGCAATCCCCGCTCGGAAAGTGTTGCGAGCTATGGGGGGCAGGTGGTGTTTGCAGTTGTCCTCCAGGTGGAACAAGACCTGCTCCGCCGACTTCCCTCGGATCAGCCAGTCATCCAGGTAAAGGGAATATATGGACGCAGGATCACCTTGAACTGATGGTGCTTGTCCCCCATGAGGCACCTCAGGACCTTCCTGTGCTTTCGAAGTATCGGCGCATGAAAATAAGCATCCTGCAGATCTATTGACACCAGCCAGTCCTGCAATTCGAGTGCGTGGAGAATTTCTCTCAACGTCAGCATCTTGAATTGGTCGTTCCTCAGGAACCTGTCCAAGGCCCTGAGGTCCAAAATGGGACGACACCTCCTCATTTCTTGGGCACCAGGAAATAACGGGAATACCAACACAGTCCTTTCTGCTCAGGAGGTACCTCTTCCACGGCACATTTCAACAACAGGGCTTGCAGTTCTTCCTGGAGCGCCGGTTGACTTTGAGGTGGTTGGGGTCTGTACGGCGGTTTCCTTAAGAAAGGTAGACAATAGCCCCAATGCACGAGCTCCAGTACCCAGGCGTATGAGGTAATCTCCTGCCATTGGGGCCCGTGCTCAGACAGCTGTCCACTAACCGGTTAGTTGTGAGAGGGAAAAAAAATAATTAAATATAAAAAATAAAGCAGCTTAGAGGGCAGAACCTCCCCCCGCGGGCTGGCCTCTTGAAGTCCTGCTGCCCCTTCCAGACCCCAAGAAACGCTTCTGCCATTGCGTGAGCTGCACTTCCCTGCCGTAAGGCACATAACGCCTGTAGCCTCTACCTCCAGAGGCGAAGCAAAAGGCGGGTTTGGCCGGCTGTGCAGCTAGGCCCAGTGATTTTGCAAGAATCTTCGACACCTTCCATTTTTCCAGGGGGCCTAGGGGGTAGTCAGCCTTCTGGCCAAAAACGAATTCACCCTCAATGGTCATGTCCAGAAGTCTGTTAAGGACATTTGGGGAAAAGCCTGAAGACCAGAAGTAGCCCTGCCTCCTCAATGCTAAAACTGATGCCATTGAACGGCCCACGCAGTCAGCCACGTCCAGGCCTGTTTGCAGCAACTGCCTGGCCACCTCTTTGCCATCTTCCATCAGCTGTACACAGTAGTCTTGCATCTGCCCCCTCAGGGATATATTGAGCGGCCTGCTCTACAGCCTTCCAGAGGCTGAAAGAATACTCGACAAAGCCACTGGCCACGATAGCCTTCAGCGCCATGCTGCCAAAGGTAAATACCTTCTTAGACATAGCATCAATTCTCTTACCTTCCCTGACAGGGGGCTGATTTGTGCAGTTTGAAAAAATGAGCTCCCCACCCTGACAGCGATGTGTCTGTAGTAAGGGTAGCCTTGATGGCAGGGATGTTGAATGACTTGCCCTTTCAAAGGTTCTCTTTTGTCCACCACTGCAGAAACAGAACATTAGGATGCAAATCCACCACTATATTGTCCCATAGACCGTTTGCTTGCAACCATTGTTTCATTAACCACTCTTGCATTGGACGCCTGCGCAACTGGGCGTGTGGTACAAGGTAAATGGAAGGTGCCATTGTTCCTAGAAGGTGCATGGCCTTTCACCCGGTTACCAGACAAGTGACTATAGTGGGATTTGAAAAAGCATGTTTTGCACCCTCTCGTTGGAGGGCTAGACAGTCTTTTGTTTGAATTAGTGCCCCTGGAAATTGTTTTACCTGGTTGGGCATTCAAATTGATTTTTTCCTTGATGATTGAGAAGCCCAATTGATAAAGCAGGTTGACGGTTTGTGGAGTATTTTGCGGACACAACTGAGGTGGCCCCTGTTATTAGCCAGTTGTCTATGTAAGGGTACACTGGAATGGATTGCACCGTAGGTGTGCGGGTACCACGGCAAGGAACTTTGTTAACACTCATGGCGATGAGGCTATGCCAAATGGCAGCACCTTGAAATGGTAGTGTACGTTTCCCACCTTGAATTTTAGATATTTTCTGAGCGCTGGCAACATTGAAATATGAAAGTCTGCATCTTTCATGTTGAATATTGCCATGTAATCCCCTGGTTTCAATAGAGGGATTACTTCCTGCAGCATTGTCCTGAATTTCTATGGCTTGACATACATGTTTGCAGTACGCAGGTCTAAGACGGGGCGCATTTGGGAACAAGGATGTACACTGAATAAATACCTTAGTCTTCCTCTAGAAATGGAACCAGCTCTGTAGCAGTCTTAGAATCTGCTCTAAAATCAAGTGATGTTCTGCAGAAATTCTTGATCAAGGAGGATAGAGGCTGGGTCTTTTAGGAATTCTATCGAATATCCCTTGGCCACAGTGGTTAGCACCCACTGATCTGATGTTATCCACTCCCATGCGGGGGTGAACAGTGTTACACAGCCCCCTACTGGGGGGAAGCATGGGAGGGTACCTGGGCCAGAACGCAATTTGCTGGAGGGGGCAGCAGAGCCTCTAAGAGGCATTCTGGCTCGACCTTTACCTATTAAAAGCTCTTAACTGGTTTGAAAAGAGGAAGACTGGTTTTGAGGACTGTATATTGAGGATGAAGTGGCTACAAACCCAGACTGAGGCTCTTGTGTACCCATGGCTCCGAAATGAATGCAGAGTATTAAATGTGCCACAAAGAATTAAGGGTTTTATCTGAAATCTGCCCTAGTGTCTTTAAGGTTTCATGTTCTTTCTTTGTAGTTTCCAACGGTCATCCAATGCCTTCCCAAAGAGGACAGTCTTCAATAGGCATATTTATTAGGGTTGCCTGTGTTTCGGGCTTGAAACCTGAATTCCAAAGCCATGTATGGTGTTTGACCAATGTGCCTCCTGCTAGGATTCTGCAAAAGGTGTCTGCTGAAGAGTATTTTTTAAATATTTTGGCCTTCCTGTTTCTCTTTATTAGAAACCTTGAGTAATGGGGATCCAATTGGTTTAAGCGTTTTTTTTTTTTATATCAGATCCCACTGTGTATTAGAACTAGCAAATAAAGCGTTAGCTATGCTAGAAGTGGTCACTCACTTGCCTAGGGCATATAATCTTTTGCACTGCTTACCTGGAGGTGCCTCAGCATTGGATAATGGCCTACCTGCTCTTTTGCTTGTTGTGGTGACGACAAGCGAATGAGGCTTTACATAACCTCTAATGTAAAGTGGGTCCGATGGTGCTGGCTTGAAAATGTTTTCTATGTTGGGGTTCCCTGCACAAGTTAATGAAGGCGCAACTAACTATGGTGCAACTCTTTAATTGATAGCAGAAGAGGAAAAATCTCGGCCACAAAATCAGTGTTTTCCCTCTGAGTCTGGATATTAAAATGGTTTGCAGCCCTTTTAAGAAACCTGTTAAACAAAAGCGGTTTGCCAATGGAGTGACCTGCCTCAGATGTAACATCAGGAGCGTCTATAGTACTGATGTCTGCATCATTTGGGTCATACTCAGTGGGGGTCATCCGAGTCATCATATCATGTGTCCTGACCCCACACCTCTTTAAATCAAGCTAGAAAAAGGAGTCATGAGAGCACTGTGTGTCATGATGATGCTGCATGGTAATGTCAATAATAGTATGTGTAGAAGTCTGATGCCTTGGGGACTTTGATTAGAGTTGTCCCATTTCTAAAACAAGTGCTTTCTATTAAACAGTGTAATATTCCATAAACGTGACAAATGAGGAAACTTGTGTCCTCAAAATGCTGTCTAGTCCAAGTACCTGTTTTAGGGGTCTCTGGCAGTGGGAACAAAATTGCTTCTGGGTCTTTGTTAGGACTGGTTTTCTATACTGGTGGACAGATGTATAGCAGGCCAACCTAAATTGTGACAGGGACAACTCTGGGGAGCTGTAGCCAAACCAGTTCAGGTAGCAGTGACAGGCGGTCTAGGCTAAGTTCTTCAGAGGTGGTGAGCTTTGTAAAGGGCCCACAATAAATTCACAAAATGGGAATCACAGATTACACTTAAGACAGGATGAATAAAAATACAATTATTTATTGGCCAAATACATTGTAGAAAAATGACTACTGGCAGGTAGTTACCACACAACACTATCAAAATAGATTACATGTATACATTCACATATCAGAGGACCTACTGTACAATACAAACTCCTGCAATGAAAATGTAGGGTTATGTTATGCACTTTAGGTCCACAGAGACTGATACCCAACTTAAAATGTCCAGCCCTAAGTTGTCTGGGGCCTTTTGCCCAATAGTTCAGGTAAAGTTCCACAGATTCTTTGAAGCAGGAAAAAAGTGCAGGAAGTGTCTCTGGGGTCCAGTGAAAGGTTATAATTGCCAGAGTACAAGTTAAACTAGCTAACAGAAGTAGCCCCAACTTTCAGAAGTCTTGTAGGGCCAGCCGAGCATCCCCAAAGTTCCAGGTCAGAACTCGGAACGGTGACGTCAGCAGCACGGTAGCCCAAACTCGGAGCTGGTCAGCCACATGATGGTCACGGGCACTTCCGAAGGCTCTTCTTTGCAGGGTACCGAGTAGATGTCAGGAATGGATGTTCCCTCCACTCCCAGTGTCGTAGCTCCTTCGCAGGACTGCTAAAGATCGTCAGCAAGACAGGGCTGCTCCAGGACAGCAGCAGAGGTTGGTAGCCAGGCATCCTTCCGACGGGTCTCCGGTTTCTTTGCAGGTCTCATAGCTGGATAGAAGTCTTGGCTCTTTCAGGTTTCTCCAGGATCTCTGAAGAGTTGGTGCAGGGGGGTCCCCTTCTTATCCAAAAAGCCAGGTAAGAGCAGCTGCCCTCACTAGCCAATGACAGAAGTAGCCCACACACAAACCTTTAAAGTGGTCCGATCAAGGTCAATGGAGGGAACACTCATGCATAAACAGTCGAAGGTCTTCAAAGATGCTCGTCAAAACATGTGTCGAACTGCGACAGTGAAAAGGACAATAGTTATTAATTATCAAAGGGGCAGTGCTATGGACTCTGCGCGTATACATGACCAACCACAATGGTGGAAAAAAACTATGACGGACATCGACACGCGAGGGATCATGGGTTCAGTAGACTTCACAATAGGGATAAGAGAACGTCCCTTTTTGAACTTTAAAAACAATTTGTGCAATACCCTGCACCTACCACTAGATGTCAGCCTATGCAAAGAATGTGATTCTAAGCAGATTCACAAGCTTCAGAATAAAGGTATACCATACTAAACAAAGTACTTGCACAACCTGGCTATGAATCCTTCAGTCATGCTTCTGCATCTCTGCC